>NC_089837.1:337444162-337750662 GCF_035609145.1 Eleutherodactylus coqui
ATATATTTACGTACCGCCAGTGGCTTCCTGGAACCCACCCATGCTGTGGGTCCACAGGGAGTTGTAACTGCATGTGTCCACTTCTAAAGAACCCCAGTCTGACTGGGGCATGCAGTGTGGGCCGAAGCCCACCTGCATTAAACATGACATTACCTCAGCTGTGATGGGCAATGCAATGGGATATATTTATGTACCGCCGGTGGCTTCCTGGCACCCACCCATGCTGTGGGTCCACAGGGAGTTGTAACTGCATGTGTCCACTTCTAAAGAACCCCAGTGTGACTGGGGAATGCAGTGTGGGCCGAAGCCCACCTGCATTTAATCGGACGTTACATCAGCTGTGATGGGCACTGCAATGGGATACATTTATGTACAGCCGGTGGGTTCCAGGGAGCCACCCATGCTGTGGGTGCACATGGAATTCCCATTGTGGAGTTGTACCTGCCTGTGACTATTTAAAAAAACCGCGGTCTGACTGGGACATGCAGACACCTTGACAGAATGAATAGTGTGTGGCACATAGATTCCCCATTGCTATGCCCACGTGTGCAGCTTCTGATGGCGGTGGCACAGGATTATATTTCTCATTGCTTTTGTACAGCATTGTGGGCTATCGCCCCGCCCCTTTTAAAGAGGGTCGCTGCCTAGCCGTGCCAACCCTCTGCAGTGTGTGCCTGCGGTTCCTCCTCATGACAGACGCACTTATAAATAGACATGAGGGTGGTGTGGCATGAGTGCAGCTGAAGGCTGCGCAGGGACACTTTGGTGTGCGCTGTGGACACTGGGTCGTGGGGGGGGGGGGTTTGGCAGCATGTAACCCAGGAGAAGTGGCAGCGGAGTGTCATGCAGGCAGTGATTGTGCTTTGTTGGAGGTAGTGTGGTGCTTAGCTAAGGTATGCATTGCTAATGAGGGCTTTTCAGAAGTAAAAGTTGTTGGGAGGGGGGGGGCACTCTTGCCGCTATTGTGGCTTAATAGTGGGACCTGGGAACTTGAGATGCAGCCCAACATGTAGCCCCTCGCCTGCCCTATCCGTTGCTGTGTCGTTCCCATCACTTTCTTGAATTGCCCAGATTTTCACAAATGAAAACCTTAGCGGAGCATAGGTCCCATACAAAAATGCTCGGGTCGCCCATTGACTTCAATGGGGTTCGTTACTCGAAACGAACCCTCGAGCATCACGATAATTTCGTCCCGAGTAACGAGCACCCGAGCATTTTGGTGCTCGCTCATCTCTAGTAGAATTCAATACAACAGAGTGAATGCATCCGATGAATAGAACCATGGTGGCTCTAATAAAATATGCCACATGCGCCTCTGTGGAGGCTCCCAGTTCTCACTAATGCAGGTAGTAGTGGTGAGAAGGATTCATATTAGCATTATTGGCTGGCCTAAGTCGGAGGGTTCTGTCCTGGTTACATGTCATACAGGTTTGTATAATTTGCACATTGTCCTTATGCTGGTGTGACCTTGTTTCCACCTCCTTCAGTCAAGGTTGTGACATCTGTACGTCCGCTAGACGTGCTTGTTTCAGCTCCTCCACCAAATGGTCTGCAACCACAGCATATAACTTGTATTAAGCAATTTCGAAACTATAACACAAATAGAAAACATTAGCACATTGTCAATATCTGACATTGGCTGAGCACTTAGATTATAGATGTACTATGTAATTATAGTTATAACCACTTTACTAATGTATATATATTCATGTAGGTTCTTACATTACCTCCAGTGCCCTGTGTTTTGTGGATGTTAATTGATTTTTAATTAACATTAAATAAACTGTATGGAGGGAATGGAACTGTAATGTTGCTTATAATGCTGTTTTGATATTAAAGCCATGATTACTTAGTTTTACACAGTAGAGGTGCATTTAAGGTCTCATGTCCTCGGGCTCACACAGTTTCCACGTACAGAATCCTGCAGCAGATTTGACCGGGTCCGCAGACATGAGGCCAGAAAATAAATTATACTCACCTGTCTGGACGCTGCGGGACTCTACTCCGTGCAGGTCGAATCTTCTTTCTTCTGCACCGCGGATGGGCTTAGGACACCGGTGGCGTGCCGGGTGCATGCGCAGTGCCATCTTTTATTTTTTTAAACTCCTGCTTTCCCACTGTCACGCGGCACAGACGCAGTGACAGCTGAGTTGCGGCCATGAGCAGGGGGGAGAGAGGGAGAGAGAGATCTCCCCTCCATCTCTCCCTCGCCGCTGGCAGCCGAATCTTTGCTCCTGAGCGGGCAGGTACTCGCTAAGGGCAATGCTCGATGGAGCAATTGCCCTTAGCGAGTATGCTCGCTCATCTCTAATACTAATGCATATCTTTCCTCATAATTAGGTACTTTAGAGATCAAATATTTCAAAAGATTGCTTTGGTGGGGTTGTAGGATTGGTAAAACATAAAGGGGGCCTGACTTTGCCCATGGATTTGGCTAGTGAGTATGAGAATAGGTTCGGCTTGAATAAATAGGAAAATATATATTCATTGGATCTTTACCCAATTATGACCAAAACCCATCAGAGGCCACAGTGTTACCTTCGTGAATTCCTGGCATCATGGCGCCCAGGATTTGAGTGTTGATGGCTTTACAGCGAATTATTTCCCAAATCCAAAAGAATTCTAACTTGCAACAATATAACTAGATCATATATAACTAATCAAAGCCAAAACAAGCAATATTATCACACCGTTCCCTCCCCATTTGTCTAAATAGGAATTAAATGCAATACCAGAGACTGCCAATAGGACGGGTTACTGTTGTTTTTGACAAAAGCAGAGCCTTTTTTTCAAATTAGTCACATATTTCCTCTTTAGGCTTTATTCACATGAGCATATATTGGCCGCCATTTTCACAGTTGGCCAATATTCACTACCACCTGATGCATTAGATCAGATGGGCGATTTTTTGCCGCATAAAAACGCCAAGATAACGCATTTCGGCTGGGTGCTTTTATGTCGACCAGGAAAGATAGTCCTGAAACTATCTTTCCGTCCGGAATACATTGACTGCTGCTATAGACTCCTATGAAAGCCTATGACAGCTGCTGGAGAAGAGAGGTGGGAGGGAGTTTAGCAGTGTGACTGCTAAACTTCCTCCCCCTTCTCTCCTCCTCTCCACCCCTTGTTAGCTGTTTGTAATGGAAGGGCCGTGGAGGGGGTGGAGCTAGTTGCTAAGCTCCCTTCCTCTCCCATTGCTAGCTGCTGAGAGGGGGCGAGAGCTTAGCACACTAGCTCCTGCCCCATCCCACCTCCATCCCCTTGCCAAGAGCTGTCAAGGAGGAGAAGAGCTCTGCTAAACTGTCTCCTCCCACCCGACGGCATTGTAGGCTAGGCGAATATGTGCCAGGCCAAGGCACAAACATTAGATTTCTGCACCCGTTCACGCATTTTACATTGCCCGCGGGCAAACGTTAAAACACCAATATCCATGTGAATAAAGCCTTTAGTGAGGTTTATTCATTGCTTTTGCGGCAGTTTTTTGTACTTTATTAGACGAAGTCAGAAGTGAATTTGAAAGTCATAGGAAATATATAGAATATATAGATATATAAATATATAGAAGAACACAAACTTCTCCTTCCTGATGGATCTGCTTCTCTTTTTTGGCTCAAATAAAAACTGTAATTTTTTTTCAAAACCAAACTGGAGTGTGAAGCCAGCCTTAGGGGCCTTTCACACGGGATGGGATTAGAACGAACGATGTAACCAAACCAGCAGCTGTGGAATTCCATGCCAAAATCTGGGGGTCTAAGACTGCGGGAATGTCTGCAGCAGGACCACACGGAAATTCCGTGAGATTTACGCAGCTTGAAGTCCTGCGGGTTTTGGCGCGGGTTTTCAAGTGGCTTATTCCGCTGTGGCCAGCTCTTCCCCACAGAGAGGAGAGATGGCTGCAGCGGAAACGGCGATAAGATTGACGTGCCTCGGCTTTAAATTCCATGCGGCATGTAAATTTCAGCGTGGCTTGGCCGTAGCAGACTGGACGCAGTATGTGGATGAGATTTTTGCAAAGTATCAATGTATCTATTATAAGTATCTATAGTGCAAGTATCTATAGCAATGTTTCCCAACCACACTTCCATACAAGATTGGGGTTCCCAGAAACACTTTCAGGGGATACACCGGGGATAGGAACGGATGATTACAATCTAGGGACAGTAATGTAAAATATATTGCTGCTATATAAAACTATATGGATGATACACGATAAGCAATGTAAAATGAGGAACAGTTAATAAATATGTATGTATGATATATGATTATGAATCTACTCCTCATGCATTCTACAGCAATGTGCTAATATTTATCTGGTTCTAACATACTGTGTTACCATGTGTCTACAACCAAACTAATAATGCAAGTTGAAGAAAAAGTCTGGACACATCATTTCAACTGGTGTAATAATAAGAGAATTACCATCTAATGTGTGAAAATATTAATTGGGAGGGAGGCTGTATGATTTGGTGGAGGAGACTTTTTGGTAGTCATTTTGAAATCCTCCATATTGAATTCAGCTCAGGTTTTTCAAATGGGGGTCATGTGATATATCAGCCTTGGTTAGAACTTACTCAAAAGTACATTAAAATGTCAGTTTTGCCCTAACTTTACTTGTTTAGGAGTTAAGTGAGGGCGATAGTTTACAAAGTGCTTTGCATGACATGTTTGATGTGTCCATCCTTCTGCACATGATTAAACATTTAATCCAGTCTTTAAGAAAACGCAGAAGAACTGCAGATGGTATTTCTTCACAGTACTGTAAGATTCACTGTTTCAGGTGAACCACATTGCGTATCTTTCGGACACTGTTTCATATGACTGGTGAGGTCAACGGACACAACCTCCAGTGCTGATCCGATCATAACCCATCATGGATTGACTCATCAAAAACAAAATGTTTGCAAAAGGTTATGGTTTGGTGTGTTAATTGGGGGACTCACTTTATAAGGCCTTTCTTCTTTGACTGATCACTTAAAAGGTGTTGTACTATATAAGAAGTTATCCCCTATCCATGAGATAGGCTCACTGCTGAAAGGAGGAGATTGAATGGAGCACTGGTCACACAAGCCTACCAGTGCACTATTCACTTTCAATGGAGCTGCGCAGATTCTCATGCAACACCTGCTTGGGTATTTCCGTTAGCCCTATGGAAATGAATTAGGGTGGAGACCGTACATGTTTGGCCAGCACTCTCTTCAACCTGTCATCCCTGCGGCAGGAGAAGGTTCCCCTGCAGTGACAGGCAGAACTAGACAGGAGTCCCATTTTGGAGATCGTCGATCAGCAAGTTATCCCCTATCCTGTGAATATAGGGTATAGCTTGCAATCTTGGTACAAGCTCTTTAACAGTAAGAAGTACCTCCAGATGCTACAGGATACCATATTCTCATCTGTTCTCAATAAGAACAGTGAGTTGCCACGTTACTTTAAACAAGAGAGTGCACCTCCACACTTTGCTGTGGCTGTAGGCAGTTGGCTGGATGTGCTATTCCCTTGGCACTGGATTTGGCATATTGGTCCATTACAATGGCCTCCAAGGTCACTGGACTTAATGCCTTTAGACTTTGATCCCTGGGGCCATTTAAAGTCTCTTGTGTTCAGCTACACTTCAAAACAATTTTCATTTCTATTATTTTATAAAATATTTTTTTACCAACATTATTCACTCTTTTGTGAAAATAAGGCCTATACCACTAGATGGTGCTTAGTACCCCGATGATCCCAATATGGCACCTTCAATGTTTCCCTCAATGTATTTCACTCAACAAAGAGCAGGAACATCAAGGTTTTAATTTCAGATTTGTATTAAATTAGTATTGACTTTGTTACACTTTTGACTTGTGTAGAAGGAAGCCTGGTCAGAATGGATGAGAAAATAAGGTTCCTTCTGGGCGTAAAAATGTGTAACAATGAATCTGCACCTTATCCTAAACAGGAAATTTATATTATAAAAAAGACATTAAAGGACAAATCGCAAAAGGTCATAAAACTTATCTCATCACCAGTATGGGTAAAAGTTGTTACAGTTTATGAAGATAAGCTGGTGATCCTAGTACAGTGATGGCAAACCTTTTAGAGACTGTGTGCCCAAACTGCAACCCAAAACCCACTTATTTATCGCAAAGTGCCAACATGTCAGGGGGCGGGGCTTACATTATTTTACCTCCGTCGTTCTAAAAAGGACAGGGCTGCTTACAAATAGACAGCGTGCAGATTTAGACTGCTTTTTGGAAGCGGAAATACTGCAGAACGTCCTCAGCAAAAAATTCTGTGGAAACTTCTGCAGCATTTCCGCATCCAAAAAATTCAAAATCTGCACAGTGTCTATTTTGAAACAGCCCTGCCCATTTCCGCCACATGTAAACATACCCCAGTGGTAATAGTGACAGCGGCCCTAGCAAAAATAGTGACCCCCCAAATGGCCACAGCGATAATAAAGACCCTCCCTAGCAGTAATAGTGACCCTCCCAGGGCACCAGCAATAATAGTGACACCCCCCCAGCGATAATAGTAACCCCCCCAGCAGCCCCAGTGATAATAGTGGCAACCCACCCCCTGGCGATAATAGTGACCCCCCCCTGGTGATATTAGTGACCCTCCCCCCAGCGGTAGTAGTGACATTCCCCCTTGCGGTTATAGTGACCGCCCCACAGCGGTCCTTAGCAGTAATAGTACCCACCCCAACTGTAATACTGACCCCCCCTACACAGGAGCCCTCCGTATCATAGTGACACCACACAGTGGCCCCCAATATCATAGTGACACCTGTGAGGTGTGATAGACATGATGATTAGTCAGTGTAAAATGTCTATTGATTTGTACTAAACTAGATGTATTACGCAGCTGTAGTGATTTAACTCTTAGAGGCTAATGACTGCATAATTTCATTATAGTAATTGCTGGACAATGGCATGGTGAAAGATGTGTGTTATAATGTTAGCCTAATATATATATATGTTCCACAAGCAGCCTCTGAGAGTTAAAAGTCATAGTATTACATGTATACCTGTATTCAATACTGAGTGTTTCCCCAGTCCTTTCCCATCCCCCACACAGAAACTTCTCCATACTAACTTCTGCAACAAAGAGATACTTTCAGTTTTGACCGCATGTAATAGAACAAAGGACAAATGAGACACACAGTGGACTTTGGAGAGGGGTGGGGGATTCTATATGATCCGACAAATGAGAATCCTATATGTTACTGATGTAATCTGTTGCACGCCCATAAAGGGGCAGGTGTCATGTGTTACAATAAAAGCCTGAGGCTCTACACTTTGGAGAGACTCTCCCAGCTTAGACCAGCACTTGTGTCTGATCTGGTCGATGATGTGTGCACACTATACAATTTGGAAGCTACAGAATACCCCGAAACCTGCTGGAGGAAAATATGATCCAGTTCAGAGGTACTGAGGGGCGTGATAGTGGATGGTCGCTACATCGCCCCTAGGTTCCTGTATTATGCCTAGTGGGGCTGGAGGAAGTTCATGTCCCGCTGTTTGAGACCTGAAAGTCCAGGAGTTCAATGTAATCTCCAGCAAGTAGTTGCTGGAGGTTTTCCTTTAAAAGTCTTTGGGCCTGGATTTTTGGAATGGATGTCAGTTTGGTAGTAGGACCATCCATTCCAATTCCTCCACTCCAGGGTGTGTGCGAGGTCAATCAGCACAGGTGCTGAGGCTGAGCCAGCAGGAGGTGTGCATATAAATAGCAGTGTGCACTGACACAGGGGGGAATAAGATGGCTGCTGGACTCTGGCAGCCTGTGATACCTGCTAGAGGTGGAAGCCCTGCTGTGTGGTGAACCTGCTGAGCGTGACTTGGTCAGGCAGGGACTGCCTATGGACCTATTGCTAGACTGTTATTTTCATGCCTGAAGCTAAGGCTGAATTTTTGTTGATTTTTCTGGACTTAAATAAACGTAGGTCACGCCTGCACTGGGACTTTACCAACTTGTTTCCGTCTTTGACTGCCGCAAAACCCGCAATCTACCGAGCTGTCCTCCCAAACACCCCACAGCAGCCCCCAGTATCATAGTGACACCCCACAGTGGCCGCCAGTATCATAGTGACACCCCACAGCAGCCCCTAGTAGTAAGAGTGACACCCCACAGTGGCCCCCAGAATCATATTGACACCCCACAGCAGCCCCTAGTAATAATAGTGACACCCCACAGTGGTCCCCAGTATCATAGTGACGCCACACAGTGGCCCACAGTATCATAATGACATCCTACAGCAACCCCCAGTATCATAGTGACACCCCACAGCAGCCCCCAATATCATAGTGACACCCCACAGTGGCCCCCAGTAGTAATAGTGACACCGCATAGCGGCCCCCAGTATAATAGTGACACTCTACAGCGGCCCCAGTATAATAGTGACACCCTACAGTGGCCCCCAGTATCAAAGTGACACCCCACAGCAGCCCCCAGTATAATAGTGACACCCTACAGTGGCCCCCAGTATCATATTGACACCCTACAGCAGCCCCCAGTAGTAATAGTGACACCCCACAGTTGTCCCCAGTATCATAGTGACCCCACACTGTAGCTCACAGTATCATAATGACATCCCACAGCAACCCCCAGTATCATAGTGACACCCCACAGCGGCCCCCAGTATCATAGTGACACCCCACAGCGGCCCCCAGTAGTAATAGTGACACCGCATAGCGGCCCCCAGTATAATAGTGACACCGCATAGCGGCCCCCAGTATAATAGTGACACTCTACAGCGGCCCCAGTATAATAGTGACACCCTACAGTGGCCCCCAGTATCAAAGTGACACCCCACAGCGGCCCCCAGTATAATAGTGACACCCTACAGTGGCCCCCAGTATCATATTGACACCCTACAGCAGCCCCCAGTAGTAATAGTGACACCCCACAGTGGTCCCCAGTATCATAGTGACCCCACACTGTAGCTCACAGTATCATAATGACATCCCACAGCGGCCCCCAGTATCATAGTGACACCACACAGTGGCCCCCAGTATCATAGTGACACCCCACAGCGGCCCCCAGTATCATAGTGACACCACAGTGGCCCCCAGTATCATAGTGACACCCCACAGTGGCCCCCAGTATCATAGTGACACCACACAGTGGCCCACAGTATCAGTGTGTGCATCTGGTCGGGGAGCTGCAGTACCCCAGCCGGTAATCACTGTAATGGTGAGAGACGTCACCAGAAAGCGGGACAAAAGGTCCTAAAGCAGGACTGTCCTTCCTAAATCGGGACGTCTGGTCACCTTAGTTTACAGCCATGTGATCCCGGCCTAATAGGGGTGTGAAGAAGAACACAGCATGTTCTATTTTAGGGCTTCTTCACATGGGCTTATGCGCGACTATGCTCGCAGTTACGGTGCATAGACACTCATGAACGTGTTTTCCTTTCTCGAAGTATTAAAACTCTGCGGTATAGCGCAAGATGAATAAAAATGCGTGAAGATTGGTCCTGTTGTATCTTTCTCCCACATAGTATTAACGGGCGAGAATCCTACTAGTGCAAATGAAACCGTTGAATCAATGGTTTCCTTTCGTCCCCTTATGCAGCCGTGATTATCATGGCTGGATAACGGGACAAAATCGCACCCATGTGTTTAAGGCCTTTACGGCGTATTGTGAGCAATAGAGCTCTGTTGTCCTCTATGGGTGTGTAATAAATGCTGTACATACCATTACATTGCGTATAAACACACACACACACATGCATCCTTGCTTAGCGACAGAGCGGGAAAGAAGAAAAAATGAAACCAGGACGGCTGCGGATGACAGCGTGCGTGATATGTTGTCATGTGCAGTCCAAAATCACTGCCATACACGGCGATAGGTCGGGTCACACAGCGGTAAAATGCTGCGTTATACTGCATGCTTGTGTGAAGGAGCCCTTATGGTTAAACAGATGAGCGCATGCGCTACTACGTCCGCGGCTACGGAGTGTATTAGTGCATGAACTGTTTGTTTTTGACTATTCATACTCTGTGCTATTGCTGTAAGATAGGCCCCGCCCTATAATGTAGCATTAGGCCCCGCCCTATAACGTAGCATTAGGCCCCGCCCTATAACGTAGCATTAGGCCCCGCCCTATAACGTAGTATTAGGCCCGCCCTATAATGTAGTATTAGGCCCCGCCCTATAATGTAGCATTAGGCCCCGCCCTATAACGTAGTATTAGGCCCCACCCTATAACATAGTATTAGGCCACACCCTATAATGTAGCATTAGGCCCCGCCCTATAACGTAGTATTAGGCCCCCGCCCTATAACATAGTATTAGGCCACACCCTATAACGTAGTATTAGGCCATGCCCTATAACGTAGTATTAGGCCCCGCCCTATAACATAGTATTAGGCCACACCCTATAATGTAGTATTAGGCCCCGCCCTATAACGTATTAGGCCCCGCCCTATAACATAGTATTAGGCCCCGCCCTATAACATAGTATTAGGCCACACCCTATAACATAGTATTAGGCCCTGCCCTATAACATAGTATTAGGCCCCGCCCTATAAAGTAGTATTAGGCCCCACCCTATAATGTAGTATTAGGCCCTGCCCTATAACGCAGTATTAGGCCACGCCCTATAATGTAGTATTAGGCCCCGCCCTATAATGTAGTATTAGGCCACGCCCTATAATGTAGTATTAGGCCCCACCCTATTACGTAGTATTAGGCCACACCCTATAACGTAGTATTAGGCCCCGCCCTATAATGTAGTATTAGGCCCCGCCCTATAATGTAGTATTAGGCCACACCCTATAATGTAGTATTAGGCCCCGCCCTATAACGTAGTATTAGGCCCCCTGCACACAGCAGACACAGATTCCACCTGAGGAGTCCGGCACTGGCAGCAGCGGCGTCTGAGTGTACCTGCTCAGCCGCCATATTTTCTGTACTGCTTTTGGACCCGGGGGCTTGCCGTTGTTCACACGCAGTAGATTTATTTTTTCCTGTGCTGTCATTGCGGATGGTCAGATGGCTTCCAATGACTTCAATGTAAGCCGTTCGTGTGGAGCCCGCATGGAAGTGAAGCATGCTGCGAGTTTTCCTCCGCAAGTGGAAATCGCTATTGATTTCCGCTCATGTGAAGGAAGCAGCGGATTTCCTTGGGAAGTAAAAGGCGGTATTTGCTGCAGAATCCGTGGTTGGCGTCTGCACCGCAAATCTGCAGCAAATACGGCCCGTGGGCAGGAGGCCATAATGTGTGAGGGTCCTGATAGTGGAAACCATCAATGGTTTCGCTGCTGTGATTGTCACAGCCGCATAATGGGACAAAAATACAGCCATGTTTTTAATAAGCCCTAAAGGAGCATGCAGGTTATGTGAGGGGCAGCAGCTGGCAGAGCTCACTATGGACTCATCTCCACTGCATGGAATTCTGTGTGAAATCTCATCACTGACACCACAGAAGTACAGGGTGCAGCTGGCAGAGCACACAGAGCACTGCTCTACACACTGCTGCAGGGCGCGGACTCCGCGGCCCTGGGAGAAAAACGGAGTAAACTGCGGTCTTTTACAAAATGGCGGCCGCAGCTGTGTAATTGGGTTATGTGGTGTCACGTGGTGTTTCTCCGCCGCTTCCACGAGGAGCGGCCTGTGTGTGTGGCGCAGTTGTGCGGTGTGTGGGCGGGGCGCTCTCCTCGCTGTGTACACACGGCTGTAGCTCTGCAGCTCGGCCTCTGCTGTTTGCACGAAGGTTAGTTCCTCGTGGGTGTCACGCGGTCCTCCGCTGGACCAGTGTGCTAACACTCTTCTGCTGGGGTCTGGCACCACCAGTAATTGCCAGAAGCAAGGTGTCCGCCTGCCCCTCGCCATATCCACATGCCTCAGTGTCCAAGCACACAGCTGGGGGTCCCAGCTCCATAAGAGTGCAGCAGCCCCCATAACTGGACCATTACTCCTTTCTGAGTGACCCGCACGGTTATTGCGCCCGCAGCCAGCGATCAGTCATTCATCGCATAGAATTACCATTTTATGGTTGGAAAACCCCTTGAAAAGCTGAAATAGCGTGATTTATCCCAAATAGTGCAAGAGGAGGGACTGCGGGCGCCGCTCACACTGCGGAGACGTCTTGGAATCTGGTTGCAGCTCCTCCACTTCAGCCGCTCTCACACATGGATGCGGCAAAACTCTGCGATTTATTTTCTTTTTCGGGAGATTAGGTGCGCTAAATGACGAAAAATAGAGTAGATAACGCTCAAAAACGGCAGCACTGGACACTTAACACGTATCTGTGAGGCCCCACTGTAGTCAATGGGAGCGTTATGCTGCGATCACCGTGGCGTTCCAAACGCTGTGGTCATTGCGGTAATGCGCCTGTGTGAGAGCGGCCGTCCTCCTGTAGTAGGTGGGAGAAAACTGTGAACCGCACGTGGCGGATATTCGCCACCGGTCACTGTGCTGCCAACCTGCACATGGTGTCACATGTCAGAAACGCCAGTTAGATTCTGTCGCCAATACCGGAAAAAGCGATTTGTTTCCCGTATCGCAGCAAACATCACTTCTGCGTATGACTCGATTTAAAAGAATGGTGGTCATGTGCTTCTCACGGTGCACAAATCTCGTGCGCGAATCTCAGCCGTATGAAGCCGGCCTTCAGGCTTCTTCTGATGGCCGGGATTTTGTCCCATTCTGCATCAGTCAAAATCTTGGACGCAAAACGCGATGAAAAAAAACCACTGATTTCGCTGGTTTTGTTTTGGCTAGCGGGATACTAGCGTAATATTACTACGTGCGAGAGAAGATGGGTCGGGCAGGTCCTGTCTGCTGATTTGTTTTTGGATTGTGCGCAATAGTACTGAGCTTAAATAGTCAAAAAGAATCACTGGTTCATCCGTAAACGTGGTCCGTAGCGGCGAGTGTATGCGCCTGTATGTTGGCGCCCTTACATGTGGAGTCTGATGCCAATATGAGCCTTGTGTGGTGCAGAGTGTAAGCTCTTGCCTACAACCTAAAGGTTGCAAGTTCAATCCCAGCGTGAGTCAGGTAGCCGGCTCAAGGTTGGCTCAGCCTTTAATCCTTCTGAGGTTGGTAAAATGAGTACCCAGCTTGGTGGGGGGTAATAAGTAAAAATTACCTGAAAGCGCTGTGGAATAAGTTGGCGCTATACATAAATGACAAGATTTATTTTAATATGGCAACTGTTCTGTAACTGAGCTGGATGTGGAGTTGAAAATGTGCAGCATGCTTGTATGTGATTGCTGAGAGTTGATTGTTGGGGGTCCGTCAGTTAGGGACCCCCTACAATCTGCTGCTATCCAGCCCTATGTCAGATTGTTAGGGTCCTGAATGACAGATCCCTGCCATTCAACAGCTGATCACGGGGGGCTCTGTACAGCAGACCCTCGCCAATCAGCTATGGATGACCTATCATCAGTAATTAAAGGGGTATTCTGGTAAAATGAAGTTATCCCCTATCGGCCACTACATGGGAGGTCCTTGCGGGGCTTCCGCTCCGACCTCTGTTCATATTTGAACCCAATAGAATTCCGTGCGAGGTTCCCAAATGCTCACAAATTGGAAATACGCTGCGCAATTCAGTAAAAAAAAAAAGGACACCTCATTAGGCTAAATAGCCTTTTAAATCACGGCAGGGGTGTGCCGCGCAAAATACAGTGCTATATGCCAAAACACGCTCAAATCTACCTCATCAACCTCGTTCACATTGCGAATACATTGCGCTGAAGCATGCGTAATTGCACGTATGATCGTCTGAAGCTGTCCTTACGGAAAATGACTTGGGGAGCAGAAGAAAATAACTCATTCACTTAAATGGATTGATTCACATGAGCGATCTTTCTCTCGGACCGATAGTCTGATTTAGAAAAATCGCTGCCTGTCCTATTTTTGTGCGATTCTTCAAGAATCCCTCATCATTTTCTATTGGAGCGTTAAAAGAAATTGCATCGCAATCGAATTCTGAGCGAATGAGATGCATGTTAGTGCAGGTTATTACAGGGACCACAAGAAAAAAACTAGGAAATGCAGAGCTGAGAAAAACGTATGCCGAAATAGTGAAAAAATTGTATGGAAAACAATTATTCAGTGCCCAGAACCGCACTGGCATGTGTGAATATGGCCTTAGTGACAGTAATTGTGTAACTGATAGGGTTGTTCCTATCTCATAAAGGTTTGGCATATGGCTGGAATATGACATCATTCTATAATTGGGTGGGGGGTCTGACCTCTGGGGCTTCCACTGATCCACCAGGCTGCATTGGTTAGTAGGGTGCTCCCCTCACAGCTGCTCCTGGCCACTTGGCTGTGCAGGGAGCTGCAGCATTGAATGTTCAAGTGAATGAAGCCCCCTGAACAGCCGATGGGTGGGGGCACTGCTGTGAAGGGTAAGCATAGAAGGGGACACAGCACTAAACTGGCAGTTCGCTTCTTTCACAGAATTGTTGGGATACCAGAGGTTGGACCCCCGATGACCATAAGGCTGCTTCTACATGGGCGATTTCCTTGCTATGTGACAGTGCTACAAATCGCATGTATGTACAGCCCATGCCTTTCTATGGGTTCTTCACACAAGCGATGTTTTGTAGCGAGCGACATTGCGAGACTACAAAATCGTGGTATGCTATATACAGCTGCGATTTGCAATTTTTTGTAGCCCATGTTTCCCTATGGAGCCTTCCTTACTGTTGCATCGCATTGCACGAACGCGTTTTTTTCGTGCGGTGCGATGCAACTTTTACAGTAGGAAATCCTACTGTAAAAGCCATAAACTAAGCCCTAACTGCAGGGGGAAAAAAAGAATACATCACCTTGGTAGCACTGTCCGGCTCTGCTGCATCTTCTCTCCAGCACTGGTCTTCAGCATCTCTTCTAGCCGGGGATTGAAAATCCCCGCCTCCTGGAAGTGCTGCCTCTGATTGGCTGAGTGCCATGATGCTTATCCAGTCAGAGCCAGCGTTCGATGAACCAATCAGCCATTCATCGAGCGCTGGCTCTGATTGGCTAAGCAGGGTTCATACGCATCATGAAATACCTGGAATTTGATGAAAGTCATGGAATACCTGGAAATGTCATGGAATTTCTTATTTGTCATGTAATTTTTTCTGAGTAATAATAATAATTCCTGAGATTCTTGTTTGTTTTAGTTATGTTTGTCCAAAACAATTCATTCCATTACGATCCAGTATTGTGTTTAACACTAGAGGCCAAAGGAATAAAGAACTAAAAACACACAAGAATCTCAATACTCAGCCTTAGGGCTTATTCAGACGACCGTATATTGGACGGGTTTTCACGCCCGGACAATATATGGTGTCCCTCTCTGCAGGGGGAGGAGGCTGGAAGAGCCCAGAGCAGTGCACTGAGCTCCTGCCCCCTCTCCGTCCTTCACCACTATTTTCAATAGGCAGGGGCGAAGCTAAGTTGCGAAACTTAGCTCCGCCCCTGCCTTCACCCATTGCAAGTAGTGTCGGAGAGGGGGCGGGAGCTCAGTGCACTACTCCTGGCTCTTCCAGCCTCCTCCCCCTGCAGAGAGGGACACATGAAAACCCAGCCGATATACGGTCGTCTGAATAAGCCCTTAAAAATACAAAAAATATTTCAGATTTTGAAGTTTTTGTTCTCTTGTGGTTGATGATTTTTTTATTTAAAAAATGATTTAACTGGAAATAGCTTGACTCAGCAGGGTGTGTCTCTTGTTATTTTTGTAAATAAAACAATAAAAAAACAATAAGGGCGCTTTCACTCTCATGAGAAAAATCACACTTTTTTTGAGCAACGCAAGAGGGAGTGAAAGTGCAGAATTATGAAAGTAATGATTTTCAATGGTTTCTTTTTTTTTTGCGATGTTGCAAGAAAGAAAAATCATGGCATGCCCTATCTTTCTGCGTTTTGCATTTTTTTAATCTCCCATGTTTCCTATGGAGCTTCCTTTTTATCGCATCGCAAAGCAGGAACTTGCGATTTTCGTGTGATGCGCTTTTATCATTAGGCCTGTTGACTTACGCGCTAAAAAATTGCAGCAAAATCGCTTGAGAAAATCGCGAGTGGCAACAATATCGCCAGTGTGAAGGAGCCCTTAACCTTTGATTGCGTGTATTTCAAGTTGCGCGACTGTCATTGAAAATCAATATTTTGTCAAGGAAAAGTCATGTAAAAGTTTTTTTGAAAACCTGTATGAACCCTGCTAAGCGTCACAGCATTCAGCCAATCAGAGGCAGTGCTTCCCGGAGGCGGAGATTTTTTAATTCCCGGCTGGAAGAGATGATGAAGACCAGTGCCGGGGATCGTGAAAAAGATTCAGCAGAGCCGGACAGCGCTTCTAAGGTGAAGTATTGTTTTTTTTTTCTGCAGTTAGGGCTTATTTTTGGGGTAGGGTGCTTTGTAGCGCCACAAAATTGCGGTAGCGCAGTGAGAAAACGCAGCGATATCACATGGACCACCGATGCGATATCGCTGCAATTTTCCTGTGTCGCCCATGTGGAAGCGGCCTAAAGTGATGGCCTATCCTGGTGACATGGCATCACTTAACAAGATGGGAATACTTCAGAGAAAACTATAGTTTCCAGTGTGACTCCTGTGGCTACTGTGTATGGGACAAGTGGCTACCAGAGCTACTGCATGCAGTAGACGATTGGTGTGATGAGGGTGAGATTAGGAGGTGGTGGGTGTGATTGTTTGTCTTCTGGAGCTTCTCTTTAAAATATATCTGAGGTCCTGGAAAACTCTTTAAAATCCGCAGTGTCTGACTCTACTAATTCACCGTCTTGTCTTCTTCTGTAGAACCATGTCCTCCTCTAAGGTGATCTTACCACCATATCCAGTGCAGATCGGTTCAGTTAAACACTACTCTCCTGAAAAATATCTCCAAGAGTATGTACAGTGCGGTAACTATGCAAAAGTGAAGAAAATGCTGAAAAAAGGTAAGGGTTTTACTATAAGGGCGCCCACCCACTGGCGATTTGCGTTTCTCTGCGTTTTGCGTTTTTTCTCAAGAGCAATTAGAATTGAATGTACTCCCACCCACTGGCGTTTTGCGTTGCGTTGCGTGGCGTTTTTTAACATAGGAACCGGCAGTTGCATATGTGTCCTTATTTTTCTCCTAATGCACCCATGAAAGTCAATGGAAATTAATGGAAACGCCGCGAAAACGCCGCAAAAATGCGGCAAAAAATGCTGCGAAAACGCGGCGTTTTTCACGCACGGAAATCGCAAATGCCAGTGGGTGGGCGCCCTAATAGTGTGCTAAAAGATAATGTAACTGTAACCCCTCGTACAACACTGGTTATTGCTTCACCGATTCTCTGCTTTAGGCCTCATGTCCACGGGGAAAATCGGGCCCGCTACGGATTCTACATGTAGAATCTGCAGCGGGTCCCTCCTGCCCCGCGGACATGAGGGCTGAAAAGAAGAATTAATGAGAATAAACTTACCTCCCATCCACTCCGTTTCTTCTCTTCGCGGCGGCGTCATCTTCTCTCGTCGCGGCCGGATCTTCATTCTTCGGCTCGGCGGATGTGCATGATGACGTCGGTGACGTGCCCCGCGCATGCGCCGGGCCGAAGCAAAATGATCCGGCCGCGACTGAGAGAAGATGGCGCGGCGCCGAAGAGAAGAACCGGAGCGTGTGAGTAAAATATGATTTTTGTCTCCGCCGTCCCCGCGGGAGACCCGCACGAAAATGGAGCATGGTCCAGATTTTTTCATGCTCCATTTTTTTTAAAATCACTTTTATTGACGATCCGCGGGTATTTATCTACCCGCGGGTGGTCAATGCATCCCTATGGGATGCGGATCCGCGCGCGGGAGAAGAGTTAAAATCCGCTGCGGATTTTAATTCTTATTTTCCCCGTGGACATGAGGCCTTAACCCCTTAATAACATGGCCTTGGTTCTAAGTGAAAACAAAAAAAACAAACTTCCACCATCTTTTGTTGCGTCTTGGTTCTACGGCACACAAACTGCAACAAAAATGACATAATAACTTTATTTTATGGGTTAGTACGATTACTACGATACCAAACTTGTATCGTTTTTGTACTACTTTTATTTTTTTTTTTCAAATATATATTTTTTAAATATTTCCAGCCGCCATCTTTTGCCCGCAATAACTCTTCATTTTTCCATTGACGTAGTTGTACAAAGGCTCATTTTTTGGAACACATACGACTTTTTTATCGCTTTTTATTGCATTTTTTCTTGGAGACAGGGCCACCAAAAAAAGCGCATTTCTGAAAGTTTTTTTCCCCCCTTTTTCAGACGACGTTGATCGAGCAGGAAAAATAATGTGTTACTTTGATAGATGGGATTTTTATAGACGCAGCGATACCAAATATGTATTTTTGTTTTATAATTTAAATTCTTTTATTGTAAATATGTCAGAATTTTTATTTTTTATTTTTACTTTTATTACTTTTTCAACGATTAGTAAAACTTTATTGTTTTTATGTTTACTTCTTTTTTAATCCCCAGAGGGAACCAACTAGCGATGGTTTGATTGCTCCTGCAGTATGATGTAATGCCTTAGCATTACATCATATCACGATCGGGCTGGCAGTCTATCAAGCCACCACACCAGAATGGCTTGATAGGCAATCTGACAAGACAGCCCTGGGGCCTTTCAGAAGGGCCCTGGCTGCCATGACACCTGCACGGCTCCCTGCAGCTCCCCACGGCTCCCTGCGATCTCCTCAGAATTGACAGCGGCATCTAGGTGGTTAATAGCTCCGCTCAAACGCTTTTCGGGGCTTTTGCGGCTGGGTTCAGCTGTAATAAACAGCCAGCGCCCACGCTAAATGAAGGGAGATCGCCCCACGATCTCCCTTCATACATACCACGACCCCGCAGGAGGTAACTGTACGACCTATAGCAGGACGGGGTTAATCATGAATTATGTCTTATATGCATGGTAAAGGGCGCACAAAGCTTTATGGCAATCTCTACAGTCCCAAATTACGGAGTTGCAGCAACTCTTTGTGTGGTCATATTAAGTCTCTGTGCAATATCATATTCTCCCTTACAAGCGAAAAATACTTTTGTAATAAGGAATGGGACAAAGCAATTTTTCTCCTACAAATGCAGGGCACCAGACGGCGACCAAAATGGTCCCAATTGTACCTTAATTTAACAAATGGCAATAAGATTTTTCAATCTTGTTGCCATTTGCGACTAGTTCTGCTGACACAATGTGCGGCCAGGCTGTAATACCAAGATATATGTTTTGCATCTAATACATGTGTCCTGAGGCATTGATTCTAGCAGATGTGCCTATTGTGTGGCTTTTCTGCTAGAATCCCCATGCCCGATGCTTATATTGCCAGAGTCTGGAGAATCAGCACTGCTTTAGGCCTCATGTCCACAGGCAGGTTTAAATTGTGGGATCTGCGTGGTTCCCACCCTGCCTGCAGCATTAGGACATTCCGGATTTGTGTGGGTCGTCCGGCGCCTCCTCCGTGCATGTGGGCGAGCACACCCGGAGTGACGGACGGATGGCTTTCATTGACTTCAATGGAAGCCTCCAGCACGGGTCCCGCAGCAAAACGCAGCAGGATGTGATTTGTTTAATCATATGTCCAGGCTTCCCCACTATAATTGTCAGAACCGGCAACTCTCGGGGCCGCCGTGCCCGCACCACCAGTCCGGCCACCCGGGGTACAGGAGCACGGCGCAGAGGTACCCCGGTTCTTGTGATCTCCCCGGGCCGCTGTAAGACTGGTCGCCGCCGGGTTGCTAGGGAGCCAGCTGGTGCTTCTAGTCGCTTGACTACCAGGCTGGCTTCCCTGGTAACTGTCTGTGCAGTGAGACTGGGGGCGTGCCCCCAGCACCGCCCTGATTAGCCCTGCTGCTGTCAGGCTCCCCGCCCCAATCAGCTTCTGGGGCGGGAGCGCTGACAGCATTTAAATAGGTGTGTTTTCCTCTCAGGCCTTGCCAGTGTTAGTTTGGTCTTCCAGCTGCACCCGCGTATTCTTTGACTCCTGTTTGTGACCCCGGCTTTCCTGACCTCTGCTTTTGGACCTTGACTACGTTTTTGCCTGACCCCCCTGTACTGCGTACCCTCCTGTTGCCGACCCGGATTGTCTGACCATTCTACCGTTGTTTGTCTTCAGTGTCTGTTTGTCTTCCCGTGTCCCGCTTCCCTAGTGAGGGTAGGGACCGCCGCCCAGTTGTCGCCCTGGGGGTTAGCCCAGGGGGGCAAGTAGGCAGGGACAGGGGTTGCGGGATATCTCAGGGACCCCCATATCCCGGACACTGTCCTGACAGTAACACTGGCCGAAGGTAGGTCAGACTCGTGCATCCGCCCGGCTACTTTGAATCCCTCGATGGAGGCCGTGGCTGCGTTAGCGAACCAGGTCCAGGTCCTTACTAACCTGGTCCAGGACCTAACCGCCCGCACGCAGCTACAGGAACAAGTGGCGGCTGCAGGTCCCATGCAGCCCCCTTCCGCTCCCGGGACTATGTCAGAACCCCGAGCCACGCTGCCGGACTGCTTCTCTGGAGAGAGAGGTCAGTTCTTTGCATTTAGAGAGAGCTGCAAGCTCTACTTTGATCTCCGACCCCACTCCTCTGGTACTGAATACCAGAAAGTGGGAATTGTAATTACCCGCCTGAGGGGGGACCCCCAAAATTGGGCTTTCTCGCTACCAGCAGGCTCTCCAGCCCGACTATCCCTTGACGTTTTTTTTTCCGCCCTGGGTCAAATTTATGACGAACCCGACCGGGCGGGCTACGCAGTCTCCAAACTTCTGGCCCTGCGCCAGGGTTGTAAAATGGCGGAGGACTACTGTTCCCAATTCCGTCAACATTGTACGGAATCCGGGTGGAACGATGCCGCCCTAAAAGACTTATTTTTGACCGGTCTGTCTGAGGGTCTCAAGGACCTACTTGTGGCCCACCCAGAGCCTAGAACCCTGGAGCAAGCCATGACGCTTGCTATTCAGGCCGACCGACGTTTGAGGGGCCGACACGCCGCTCGGACCACTCCACTCCCCACGCCCACTTCTTCTACTGACCCGACTTTTCCACCTCCCACCACCGAGGCCATGGAGCTGGGAGCCATGAACCCCAAGCAGCGACGGGAAAATCGCCTGAAGAAGAACCTCTGCTTCTACTGTGGGGAGCCGGGTCACCGCATTGCAACCTGCGCCAAGAAGCCATGGCAGGGAAAACGTCCGCTCCTAGGCAGTTGTCCGGAGGACTGTCTAGGAGCCAAGGTACTCCCTGTGTTGTCCAAAATGTTATTGCCTTGCACCCTAGAATTCCATGCTTTCCACCGTACTGGGCAAGCCTTCGTTGATTCTGGGGCTGCTGCTAATTTCGTTAACTTTAATTTCGTTGCTCAACTGTCCGGGGTTCTGTTACGTTTAGAGACTCCGATTCTTGTTTCAGGAGTGGACTCCACTCCACTGCAAGCAGGGGTAGTTAATCTGGTTACCCCTGAAGTAAGGTTTACGATAGGAGCCTTACACGTGGAAACCTGCACCTTTCTAGTGATGAGAGATTTGTCTGTGGACGTCGTCCTAGGCCTCCCCTGGCTCCGGGAGCACAACCCGGTAGTAAATTGGGACACGTTGGAACTGGTAAAGTGGGGTCCCCGCTGTGCCAACCACCTTTGTGCGGTGAAGGTGGGAATCTCCACCTGCGAGGGGACCCCCCTACCAGATTACCTCTCCGAGTTTTCTGACGTGTTCTCCAAACAATTATCTGAAGCTCTGCCCCCTCATAGGGAATGGGACTGTAAAATAGACTTGATTCCTGGGGCCAAACTTCCTAAGGGCCGCATTTATAACGTTACGGTTCCTGAGAGAGAATCCATGAGGGACTATATCCAGGACAGCCTGGCCAAGGGGCACATCCGGCCCTCAGAATCCCCGGTGGGTGCCGGGTTTTTCTTCGTTGAGAAGAAGGATGGGGGCCTCCGGCCCTGTATTGACTATAGAGAGCTAAACAAAATCACAGTACGAAACCAGTATGCCCTTCCACTCATTCCTGACCTCCTCAACCAGGTCGCTGGTGCCCGATGGTTTTCTAAACTTGATCTCAGGGGAGCATACAACCTCATCCGCATTCGGGAGGGGGATGAGTGGAAAACCGCCTTCAATACGCCCCTCGGGCATTTTGAATACCTAGTTATGCCTTTTGGATTGTGTAACGCCCCCGCCATTTTTCAGGGGTACATGAACTCAGTGTTTCAGGATATCATGGGGGTGTTCGTGGTTGTATATCTAGACGACATTTTGATTTTTTCCTCCGACTTGCCAAGTCACCATACTCACGTTCAGACTGTACTAGCTCGACTCAGACATAACAAGCTGTTTGCTAAACTCGAGAAATGTGTGTTCGGGGTACAAAAGATATCATTTTTGGGGTATATCATCACGCCATGCGACTTCCAGATGGATCCTGAAAAGGTGAAAGCCATCACGGAGTGGGCCCAGCCAGGGTCGTTGAAAGCCCTTCAACGCTTCCTCGGCTTCGCCAACTACTATCGCAAATTCATCAAAGACTTCTCCGTGGTGGCTAAACCTCTAACGGACCTCACCAGAAAGGGGGCAGATGTGAGGACCTGGTCTTCTGAGGCTCTGAGGGCCTTCGATACCTTAAAGGCGGCGTTCTCTTCTGCACCTGTCCTAGTACAACCAGATCTGTCCAGCCCTTTTTTGGTGGAAGTAGATGCCTCTGAGTTTGGTGTGGGAGCGGTACTGTCCCAAGGTCCCTCCACTCTCACCAACCTTAGACCGTGTGCCTATTTTTCTAGGAAGTTTTCTTCCACCGAACGGAACTATGATATAGGCAACCGGGAATTGCTGGCGATTAAGTGGGCTTTCGAAGAGTGGAGGCATTTTTTGGAAGGAGCCCATCACCAGATCACGGTACTCACAGACCATAAAAACCTCACCTATCTAGATTCCGCTAAGAGGTTAAATGCTCGGCAAGCCCGCTGGGCCTTGTTCTTCTCTCGGTTCAATTTTGTGGTTACCTATAGACCCGGTTCTAAGAATGTCAAGGCTGATGCCCTGTCTAGGAGCTTTGGTTCTCCGGAACCTGCCGAGCCGGAGCCTGAGAGCATTCTCTCCCCTGGGGTGGTCCTCGCTGCTGTCTCCTCCGACCTTTCACCTCTCATTCACGCCGCTCAACAATCTGCTCCTGAAGCCCTTCCGGAAGGCAAATTATTTGTCCCATCGTCACTGAGATTGAAAGTGTTAGAGGAGACACACGCTTCTGTCCTAGCTGGACACCCCGGCATCAGGGGTACGCTGGAGTTAGTATCCAGACTCTATTGGTGGCCGCACATGGCCAAGGAGGTACGGGTATTTGTGTCCGCGTGCCCGGTTTGCGCAAGGGGGAAGAATCTCAGGAGACGTCCTGAGGGTCCTCTTCTTCCCTTGCCCATTCCGTCCAGGCCATGGTCCCATTTGTCCATGGATTTTATTACTGATCTGCCATCCTCGCTGGGGAATACGGTCATCTGGGTAATAGTAGACCGTTTCTCTAAAATGTCACATTTTGTTCCGCTTTGCAAGTTGCCTAACGCCAAACTTCTGTCTGAAATGTTCATCAAGGAGATTGTTCGGTTACATGGGATCCCCGAGGACATTGTGTCAGAGGGGTTCAGTTCGTCGCTCGCTTCTGGCGAGCCTTCTGTAAAAATCTAAACGTAAATTTGTCCTTCTCCTCCGCTTTCCATCCCGAGAGTAACGGACAAACGGAACGAATGAACCAAGAACTTATCCAGTATCTGCGACTGTTTGTCTCTGATAACCAGTATCAGTGGGCCAACTACTTACCTCTCGCCGAATTTGCTATCAACAACCATGTTAACTCGTCGACCCAATTGTCACCTTTTTTTTGTAACTATGGGTTTCATCCCCGGTTCTCGCTTTCCACTCCTGTGGTCTCGAACAATCCGGCCGCCGACATATCCTCTGAGGAACTGTGCACAGTTTGGGCCCAGGTTCGTAAGAACCTTCAGGGTTCCCAAGAGAAACTGCGTAAATACGCAAATAAAAGATGTACCATCTCTGCACCTTTTGTAGTCGGGGAGCAAGTTTTGTTGTCCTCCAAGAATCTGAGACTCAAGGTTCCCTCCCTGAAACTTGCTCCTCGGTTCATTGGCCCATTTACTGTTTCTCAGGTCATCAACCCGGTGTCATATAAGTTGGCACTTCCTGACCCCTGGAAGGTCCACAAGGTGTTTCACAAAAGCTTACTTAAGAAGTATGTGACTCCAGTTCTACCCACCCAGAACCCGCCTCCTCCTTCTCTGGTACAGGGGGAACTGGAGTATGAAGTAGAAAGGCTGGTGGATGCCCGACGGGTTAGAGGTGTGCTGCAGTACCTGGTCCACTGGAGAGGATTTGGCCCTGAGGATAGGACGTGGGTCCCTGCCAGGGACGTTCATGCGCCACGCCTAGTCCAGGCATTCCACAGGGCTTTCCCGCTTAAGCCCGCACCTGGCCATGGGGGTCCGGTGTCCCCCCGTAGAAGGGGGGGTACTGTCAGAACCGGCAACTCTCGGGGCCGCCGTGCCCGCACCACCAGTCCGGCCACCCGGGGTACAGGAGCACGGCGCAGAGGTACCCCGGTTCTTGTGATCTCCCCGGGCCGCTGTAAGACTGGTCGCCGCCGGGTTGCTAGGGAGCCAGCTGGTGCTTCTAGTCGCTTGACTACCAGGCTGGCTTCCCTGGTAACTGTCTGTGCAGTGAGACTGGGGGCGTGCCCCCAGCACCGCCCTGATTAGCCCTGCTGCTGTCAGGCTCCCCGCCCCAATCAGCTTCTGGGGCGGGAGCGCTGACAGCATTTAAATAGGTGTGTTTTCCTCTCAGGCCTTGCCAGTGTTAGTTTGGTCTTCCAGCTGCACCCGCGTATTCTTTGACTCCTGTTTGTGACCCCGGCTTTCCTGACCTCTGCTTTTGGACCTTGACTACGTTTTTGCCTGACCCCCCTGTACTGCGTACCCTCCTGTTGCCGACCCGGATTGTCTGACCATTCTACCGTTGTTTGTCTTCAGTGTCTGTTTGTCTTCCCGTGTCCCGCTTCCCTAGTGAGGGTAGGGACCGCCGCCCAGTTGTCGCCCTGGGGGTTAGCCCAGGGGGGCAAGTAGGCAGGGACAGGGGTTGCGGGATATCTCAGGGACCCCCATATCCCGGACACTGTCCTGACAATAATCATATACAATGTATGTAAATACAGTTCTGATTATAACTAGTATAATACTGCTCCATATGTACAAGAATATAACTACTATAACACTGCTCCATAATGTACAGGAATACAGCTACTATAATACTGCCTCCTATGTACAAGAATACAACTACTATAATACTGCCTCCTATGTACAAGAATATAACTACTATAATACTGCCCCCTATGTTCAAGAATATAACTATTATAATACTGCTCCATATATACAAGAATATAACTACTAGAACACTGCTCCATAATGTACAAGAATACAACTATTATAATACTGCCCCCCATGTACAAGATTATAACTACTATAACACCGTCTCCTATGTACAAGAATATAATGACTATATTCCTGTATATAGGAGGATGTATTATAGTGGTTTTATGCTTATATGTAGGCGGCAGTATTACATAAGAAATAAAGCAATGTTGTGTTAAGGCAGGAGTGTTAAGGCAGCAGAAATACTGTCTTAAACTCCCATTCATGATGTGAAGGTTGCAGGTTCAATCCACGCCTAGTTCAGGTAGCCGGCTCAAGGTTGACTCAGCCTTTGATCCTTCCGTGGACAGTAAAATGAGCACCCAGCTTGGTGGAGGGTAATAAATAAAAATGACCTGAAAGCGCTGCGGAATAAGTTGGCGCTATACATAAGTGACAAGATTTATTTATTTTTTTTATGTTCTTGCAGTCCTGCTGTACCATCTAGTTTAGGGTATCTGTGCTATTGTGTGGCTAGATTCTGCACCTTTAAAAGGAGAAGATTCACTTTGCCATAAGGTGACTGCAGAAATATGGAAATCTTAAGATATTTGCAAAGAGATTGAAAATATATGATGTGTTTCTCTGCAGGCATCTCTCCTGATGGCACAAATTCCCAGGGGCAAACGCCTTTGTTTGTGGCGGCATTGCTTGGGCTGCGAAAAATAGTTGAATTGTTGTTGAAATTTAGATCCAACCCCAACCAGTAAGTATACAGTAAAATAGATTATTCTGGTTGTAGAGATATACATATAGCATAGATCTGAGCTATGCTACAGTTACATTAACCTTCTATTTATTGGGCGACCTCATCCATGTGAACATCACGGGGGGATCTTCATTAGACAACCCCTTTTAGCATTATTATTTCATCTATATATATATAGTGTAAGGACTAGTACAAACAAATATAGGACCGAAGGTAGAGCCACAACCTGATCCCATTCCGGATATGTACACAAATAATAAGTAAATGAGCTCTTTACTTTTTATATAAATTGGCATCATTTCCTAAACCTTCAAACAGATCTATCCACTCATGTGTTCAATATAAAGTCTATAAGCCCAGGTTTTGCATCTATATCTGATATTTAGTGCATATCCGGTGGAAGCAGATCTGCAATAAAATCCGCTGTGAATTTGCAGTATATTTGCTGTGGGTATTCCCCATCAGATATGTGCCGTGTGAAGGTGGTCTTGGGGTAATGCTACGCATGGCAGATTTGTGAACATTTCTCTTATTGTTCCATACATCTGAATAGAATTTGTAAAAACATAAGCAAATGTATGGAACAGATATATTTATTTACAGAAATATCTGCCACAGATTTGCCACATATGAATGGAACTGCAACATCCCAATATTCTCATACAATATACACATGGCTGTATTCCAGCTCTTCTTTGTATGGTGCCGTAATAGGGCTGCCATAGAGGTGCACGGACCCTCTACTGTCCTGTTTGCTTGTAGTTTCATATGTATGCTTACTGAGGATTCTGTGGCATGTTCCATCAGATCCATATGGAAGGATCAATGTTCCCCCATAAGTATTGCTTCTAGAGGAGAGAATCAGTATACACATGAATTCCACAAGGAGCTTGTATGGCTGTGTGCTAACAAACCGTACAGACTGTGCTTAATGCTCTGACATTCTTACTGGCCCTCAGGGTATTTTCACTTATAGCGAGAATGCTTCTGATTCTCCACATCGCAATTTGCTGCAGGAAGTCAACAGCATTTTACGGTGCGGGTAGTGTGGATTGGATTGTAAGAATTCTCATCCGCATGCTGCGGTAAAAGTCTGTAGCGGAAATTGGTTTGACCTTAAATCCACACCGTATCATTTCATGCCGCTTATTTCACCCTTTGCACTCCAAAACTGAAATCTGCGGTGAAATGGCAGCGTTTCTACAAATGACATCTGCCCAATGTGTGTACTTCTTGCCATTGTGGATTCTCTAATGTGGAAAATCTGCAGCAGGTTTGTCTCGTGTGTCCGTACTTTAACAATGTTCTAATGGGGGATCGAAAAAAGTTTGCCTTGGCCCCCCTGCAGCCTAGTCCAACGTTCACGGAGGGCTTCTTCACATGAGCGTGATTTCTGCGGCCATGATTTCAATAGTTTCGTTTTCATCAGCGGCATTCTCTCCCATTAATAGGACGGGTGAGAAAAGATAGGACTTGCCCTATATTTCCTGCATGTAGTATTAACCCCTTGAGGACATGGCCTATTTTGGGCTTAAGGACACAACGATTTTTGGCAGATTTTTATCTCCATTTTTCAAAAGCCATAACTTTTTTATTTTTCCATCGACATGGCCGTATAAGGGCTTGTAGCTTTTATTGGGGACATTTTTGGGTATATAGACTATATTGTAAAACTTTTATGAGTTTTTTTATGATAGCACGGAGAAAAAACACATCAGTTCTGCCATGGATTTTTTTTACAGCGTTAATCATGCAGCATAAATGAAAGAATACATTTTTTGGTACGATAACAACGATACCAAAATTCTTATATTTTTTGGAGGTTTTTCCATTCTTCCGCAATAAAAACCCTTTGTTTAGAAATCTTTTTTTCTAAATCGCTGCATTTAAAGTCTTATAACTTTTTTATTTTTCTGTAGACGGAGCTCTGTGAGGGCTTGTTTTTTGCGAGCCAAGCTGTAATTTTTATTGGTACCATTTTTGGGTACATAAGTTTTTTAAAATTACTTTTATTGCGTTTTTTGGGAGACAAAATGCTAAAAATTTGCATTTTGCCTCAGTTTTTTAGGTTTTTATTTACGCTTTTTGCCATGCAGTGTAAAAAGCACATTCAACTTATTGTATACGACGATACCAAATATATGCGATTTTAATTCAAAAAAGATGTTATGCTGTGGAAAAAAAGCACAAAAAAGGGTGTTTTTTATTTTTATTTTGACATTTTTACTGATTTTATGTCCCTGTGGGGGACTTGCACTATACCAGCTCTGATCGCTATAATAAGGCATTGCAGGACTTCTGTTCTGCAATGCCTTATCGCTTCTTACAGCGATCACAGGCACTGGCAATACAGGACGCCGGTATGTAGCATCCTGTTGCCATGGTAACCTGTCTGGCTCTCTGCGATTATATTGTGAAAGTACAATGACGGTGACCCTTGTCATGCCGCGATCTATATAGAAGGGGTTAACAAGCGGGGGTCACTGCTCTGATGCAGCCACGCTGTTGCAGGGGGAGCCCAGCTATCCGTGACAGCTGGCCCCTGCTGCCAGATAGCCCAAAATCTCTTATGATCTCACACTATCCCTAGGGCGTAACTGTACGCCCTGTTGTGCTCAGTACCCCTCTGCCAAGTTTGAAAAGTTCAAGAAGAAAAAAAAATGTTTCTGCACAACTATGCTCCGTAGCCTGCCAGCGTAGTTGCGCATACGGCCGTCTTATTTTGCCCTGATTCTTATCAATGCTTAGTAGAGATCACAGTAGAGGGTAGTCTATAGTGTGATCTTTCCCTGAGGGCCATTTATACGGGCCGATTATCGCTTAAAACCCGTTCACAAAAATGAGCGATAATTGTACGCGTAAATGCCAAAAAATCATTTACCGTTCGCTCACTCTTCGTTATCGTTGACTTCCAGTCAGCATAAAAATCATTGCTGGATCGCGGGCTTCTCACTGAGTGTAAAAAGCCAGTGAGAATCCTACGATCCAGCAGAGATTTCTGCCTGTCTACAAGCTCTGCACGAGCGCTAACAACCCTACTGGTGACGCCCGCGCCTGTGCAGTCCTTGATACGACTGTCGGCTCGTCTAAATGGGGCATTAGCCTTGTTCACTGGGGCTGCGTTACTACAGCTTTCTAAGTGTACAAGTACAATGGCAATCAGATGTCCATATCTCCTCTGTTGTATGTTTGCAGCCGATGCTTTGATTGGAGCACGCCGGTCCATGCTGCAGCATTTTCTTGTGACCAGTTGATTATGAGTAGGATCATTGATGCAGGAGGGGACTTGCGACTTCATGATCAGAAATCAAAACAACCCTATGACTGGGCGCTCTTGGCTGGAAAAGATGAAAGTGCTCAGGTTAGTCAAATGAATGGTTTGGCTTTGTAGGGACTGTACATATAGTACATCTCATTGTATTTGCCACTCAGCTCCGAAATATCATATGGGTGCTTTGGGTTGCCATCCTAACTGCCCATATAATAATCCACAGCACTGGTGAAGCATTCAGTTGCCAATCTTAGTCGGTGGGTGTTTACACAGGCGATTATCATGCACGATTTCTGTGCATTGCAAGATGAACAGAAATTGTGCACAAAAAGAACCCATTATTTTATATTTATATCTCAGCATGTCCTTTTTTTGAGCGACTCTGTTCAAGAATCACCAATTATTCCCTATGGGAGCAAGAAAAAAACTGCATCATGCTTGCATGAAACTCACATTTACATACAAGTGTCATTTTTCTATTTTTACTATTGGATCAACATTTGATTTTTACACAAGTGCAGTGCTGCATTTTTTATTGCAAATCACATTGCACTTGCATAAAAAATAGCGGGTTTACAAGTGAGATCAGTCCGGGTTTCTTGGATCTATATCACACTTGCTCACTCAGTTGAAGAGGAGCAAGTACTACTGTACAGCCATCCCTCTCTAACTCACTGAGACAAAGCAGGGACATAGTAAGAATTGATAGTGAAGTAGGAACTGCATGGCTACGCTGCCATTTAGCATAGAAGGAACACTGCTCTGTACCCTCACGAAGTTATGGTGGCCCCTCTACACTCCCATACATTTATAGTGGCCCCTCTACACTCTCATACAGTTATAGCGGCGCCTCTACACTCCTCCCATACAGTTATAGTGGCCCATCTACACTCTCATACAGTTATAGTGGCCCCTCTTCACTCTCATACAGTTATAGTGGCCCCTCTTCACTCTAATACAGTTATAGCGGCCCCTCTGCACTCTCATAGTTATAGTGGCCCCTCTACAGTCTCATACAGTTATAGTGGCCGCACTACACTCTCATACAGTTATAGTGGCCCCTCTTCACTCTAATAGTTATAGTGGCCCCTCTACACTCCCATACAGTTATAGTGGCCCCTCTACACTCTCATGCAGTTATAGTGGCCCCTCTAAACTCTCATAGTTATAGTGGCCCCTCTACACTCCCATACAGTTATAGTGGCCCCTCTACACTCTCATAGTTATAGTGGCCCCTCTACACTCTCATACAGTTATAGTGGCCGCACTACACTCTCATACAGTTATAGTGGCCCCTCTTCACTCTAATAGTTATAGTGGCCCCTCTACACTCCCATACAGTTATAGTGGCTGCACTACACGCTCATACAGTTATAGTGGCCCTTCTACACTCTCATACAGTTATAGTGGCCCTTCTACACGCTAATACAGTTATAGTGGCCAGTCTACACTTATTGCATCACCAAGCACGAACTTGCGATTTTTGTGCGATGCGTTTTTAACATTAGAAACTCCTATTGTCTATCTCGAAAAATGTGTGAGAAAATCACAAGCAGTGCAATGTTTATGCAAGAAAAAGCATCGCTGATGTTCAAGACATTTCATGAACACAACTGCGATTTTCCTATGATTTTCTCTCTGCAAAAATCGTGATCGCCAGTGTGAAGGCACCCTAAGATGATTACATATCTCAAACAGCCCTTGCTCAAAGAAAGTTGTCTAATAGAGCATATGGAAAGAAGTTTATGGCCTCTTTCACATGGGCGACAGTGATATCGCCGCAAGAAAATCAAAGCGAAATCGTGATTTTGTAGTGTTCTTTAGTGAGTATTTTCAAGGGGGTGAAATACAAGTCCTACCATGAGCTCCGCCGCACGTCTCCTCCGGCAGTTCCGCGGCACTTGTCTGTAGTCTTCAGCCAGTACTTCCTGGTGAGGAGCTCAAAATCCCTGATTGGTTCTCGCGCGCTGCAGCTCAGCCAATCACTACAATAGCTGTGATTGGTTCACCGAGTGCTGCAGTGATTGGCTGAGCCGCGACACTCGAGAACCAATCAGAGCCAGCGCTTTCTGGAGGCGGGATTTTTGAACCCCCTCACCAGGAAGCGCTGACTGAAGACTAGTCAAGTGGGTCAGAGTTTCGGGAGGAGAAGTGCGGCGCAGTGGACAGCGCCTGTTAGGTGATGTATTGTTTTGTTTTTTTTAATGCACCTAGGGCTTATTTTAGGGACCAACAGTAGGACTTACTACTGTAAAAGTTGCATGGCACTGCGTGCTTAGCAACACAAAGGAAGGCTTTATTTGAAAAAATGGGCTACAAAACATCGCAAATTGCGGCTGTGTTGAGCATGCAGCAATTTTTTTTTCTCGCAGTGTAGCAGGCTACAAAACATTGCTAATATGAAGGAACCCATTGGAAAGCGAGGGCTTCACATACATGGGATTTGTAGCATCGCGAGAAAATCGCACGATTTTGTCACCTGTGTGAAAGTGCCCTAAGGGTGGAGCAATCCCATCAATGTTTCTTGCGGTTTTCTCAAGGACTTGTGCTTCTAGGTGTTTGTACCAGAATTGTAATGGGGCAACAAATAAACCATAAACTGCAGACATTGCAAATAACTGTTCTATTTGTGATTGTGTAAATGTATGATACTTCTCTTTTTTTTTTTACTTCAGATGATTGAATTTATTGATCGCTGTACTATTCGCATGCAAGCTTTAATTCACTTTTATCCTTTGAAGCCCATGGACATTGATTCATCGCAAGACCTTACTAATAGAACATCATTTCTTAAGCTGTTTTCACCAAGGTATACCTTATGGTTTTATGTTTAAGCCTATCCACACATTGAGGATATCTCGCATTCTGGCCACAGCAGGGTTTTAACAGAGATGTTACACTTTAATGAAATGTGATTGTTCTGAGTGAGAGAAACCAAGTAATCTTGTAGATGTGATACCTTTTAATGGCTAACAAAAATACATGATGTTATAGTGAGCTATCAGATCTTCTGTGGACCCTTCATCTGGTCCATAGAAGATCCGAAAGCTCACTATAACATCATGCATTGTACTATGTAATGCACGGAGATTCCGCCTGGCGATCATGTGACCGCCGTTTGTCCCCTGACCCCAGCTGATACATGATCGCCGGGCCGGGAGGCTGAAGGGAGATTGTGGAAGTATTACTTCCGCATTCCGCCCGGCGATCATGTGACTGCTGTGTGCCACCTGACCCCCGCTGTCACGTGATCGCCGAGTCGGGAGGCTGAAGGGAGAATGCGGAAGTTATACTTCCGCATTCACCCGACAGTGATGTGACCGCCTGCACCCTCCTGAACTCTTTCAGATCAGGAGGGTGAAGGAAGAATTAATTTTTTCTCATCCATTCTCCCCAGCTCCAATTTATTTGGAGCTGGGGAGAATGGATGAGAAAAAATAAATGGATTGGAAACTGTTAATGCACCTCTTCCCTAGCGGTCCCCCCAGTAGTAATAATGCATCCACCCCCAGCGGTCCCCCCAGCAGTAATAATGCACCCCCCCACTCCCAGCGGTCCCCCCAGCAGTGATAATGCACCCCCTTCCCACCCCCAGCGGTCCCCCACTTGTAATAATGCTTCCCCTCCCCGAGACCCACATACTTACCCCTCCTCCTCGTGGAAGCGCCGCTCGTCTTCTGTCTGATCGCTGGTGCCTCCTCCCCCTGCTCTTGTGGAACCAAGTAGGAGACGTCGGGGGATGGGGGAGGAGCATCCCGGCTGCACACTGACTTCACAGCGCGCTGATCAGTGAATGCCTTCAGGGGAGCCGCGCCCCCTGCAGGCATTCAGTAATGTGGTGAGCAGCCGATTGTGATGCGTGCCAGCAGGGAGGGCTCTGTGTGCCATAGGTTCGCCACCACTGGTTTGGCAGCTTGTCTCCCCGTCACTGTACTGAAGCTCTTTCAGCAGGCGGGAATTTGAAAGGGCTGCGTCTGATTGGCTGAGTGCTGTGACCAATCACAGGCAGCGCTGATTGTAAATCCCCATCTGCTGAAAAAGCTTTAAAGCAGTGCCGGGGACCAAGCGGCTAGACGTGGAGAGGTGAGTATATATTTTTTTATTTTTACACAAGCTAGGCATGATTTTCTAGGAAGGGCTTATATTTGAAGCCCTTCCCCGAAAATCACTGAGGTTGGTGCCTGCAGCCCATTGCTTTCAATGGGGCCACCGACAGCAGCAAAGGGCATGGAGCTTAGTTCACGCGTTTTTTTGTAGGCACGGATGCTTGCAAAACGCTCATGTGAATGAGGCTTTAGGACGCAATCATTTTTTGGGGATTTTCATCTACACTTTTCAAAAGCCATAACTTTTTTTTTTCTGCAACAAGCCACAAGAGGGCATGTTTGTTGCATGGTTAGCTATAGTTTTATTGATACGATTTTAGAATACAGCTGGGATCAGAGTTATTTATCTCTGATCCCAGCTGTTGCAGCTGGCTCCCACCGTGGATGGCGAGGGCTCAGCTCTTTAGCCAGCAGCGTCTAAATTATTTATATGGATGGCATTTTGTGTGAACCTTCTAGTAACTTCTGAATTACTATAGTAGATCTTACAGAGGTTGTCTGCCCTTGGTTTAAATTATATGGTTTTTAGATTGGCAATCAATGTCAGACGGAAGTTTACATAGTTTTCCGCAGTACATATTTGGAGCAGTTTAAGAGGAAAAAAAAAGTCATCCCCCTCTGCTAGAGGTCCCCTACCTTTTTGTACTTTGAGACATGTATGGAAAACCAAGAAATCACAAATTTGCTAACACTTTCTGATCTATCTATTTTAGTGTGAAATGTAACACTAGTATTCTACACTGGGGCTGTTCGATCATGTCTGCAATAATGTTAGTTCCATCACATTAGAGCTGTTTAGGATGATGTAAGTAATAGTGTATTTGGGGCCATGTGTTGCAGCAGGCTATCAGTCGCCCTACAAGATGTAAATAGTCAGCATTTGTGACATAAAAACAAAATTTAGTTTTCTGCGTCATTGGGGGGAAAGCAAGACCTTCCGTATAGATTTTGCCACTAGAAGGTGAAACTAAGCAAAGAGAGAGTACTGCCCTTTTACATGAGACATTCTCGTTTGCTGGCATCATCACGAGCTCATTCACGCTCGAGCAGTGTATTTGGACTGCACGATTCTCGATGAGAAAATCATTTGTATGTGAAACACTAAATGGTCAGTATTTAAACTGCCCTACAAGTGAACGAGCCAGCGCAGATTTTTATTCCACCTGAAATTGAACAATGAGCGAGGACCTCACGATTCTCGTTCGTCATTCCGTCATCAAAAAGGAACCATTATGGGGGGCGTGGCTTGACAAGGCACCGGAACGGCAGCAGATCCCTAGGCTCCGTTCGGCCAAGGCACTTATCACCTTTAAAAAGCGCTTACCGGAGGCTTCACTGCTTTCCAAAGCAGTAGGAAGGTCCCAAGGCACCGGAGATGCCCAGAAGGAGAGAATCCAAGCAGACTCCGGTGAGACTGGAGTCTTTCTTTGCAGCGCGCGGCTCCGCTCCTGTAATGGCCGCCGAGGGGACACCGGATCCTGCAATATCGGAGCTGGAGCTGAGAGAGTGCAGCGGAGCCCCAGCGGAGGACGGAGAGGCAGAGAGACAGCTGCAGACACCGGAGGAAGCTAGCGACAGCTCACAGCACGGCATTAACCCTTCAGATGCTGCAAGGTCAGTCCAGAGGGGAATGAGCAGTGTTAAGGTCCCCCCACCTAAAATGGCGCCGGCCATGCAGCTCCCCAGCACCAGAACCCCAACTAGCAGCCCTGCCAAGCAAAAGCAGAGAATGTCTGCTGTAACAGAGGGTGCTGATGACACAACTCCTGCCAGTGAATGTATAGCAGAAGGAGGGTTAATTAGCCTTGCTGCATCCAACAGGCCAGTCACTGAGATTTACATTAAAGAGGCAATAATGGCCCTCAGAGACACCATTCAAACAGACATGCTTATGTTAACATCAAAAGTTAATTCCTCAGTCCAGGAAATTAACAACAAAATAGAAAAAAGTGACAAGAAGATGGAAGAGATTGTCGCCTCACACAATTCCTTAATCGATGCGCACAACGAGTTAGAAGACAAAGTAAACAAACTTCAGCTCAAACTGACAGATTTGGAGGATCGTAATAGGCGCAACAATGTGAAGATAAGAGGCATATCAGAAAAAATATCTAATGCAGAACTAGCAAAGTATATTACGCATTTTATGCAAGCCCTTCTCCCTAACATGTCAGAACACGATCTAAAAATTGATAGGGCTCACAGACTGCCGCGTCCGAAATTTCTGGACGAGAATGTCCCCAGAGATGCGATAGTCCGTATACATTATTTTAAGACAAAAGAGGAGCTTATGAACGCGGCAAGAAAAACCCAACCTTTTCCGCATCCCTATTCTGATTTACGTTTATTCATTGATCTATCTCAAGCTACACTAGATGAAAGAAGAAAATACGCAGAAATCACCGCTGCCATGAGGAATGCAAAAATACCATATAAGTGGGGTTTTCCTACCAAAATTATTACAAACAAAGATGGCAAATACCACATTTTTCTCAATCCCAAAGCTGCCATAGATGCTTTGGCATCATGGGGTATACCCCTCCAAACATCACTAAACCCACTTCCTAAACGGGATCCAAAAGCGCGTCAACAAGCTAACAAACAAGATTTCCACATCGTGAAATGAATCACTTTCAAGAAGCCGCCGGTAAATTTATATTACCATTCACTGTAGTGCCTGCCTATTGAAGCTGGACTTTCTCCCCCACGAAATATGCAAGTTCAATCTTGCTGTATCCAGTTCGTTTTGTTCCTGTTCTGGGTTCTCCACGTAACTGCCTTTAGCTACCGTCCGTGGCTACTCTGCAGACCACCATACATGGAGGACTCCGTTTTGGTTCTGTGTTTTGTTTTTACAGGCATCTTCATATTTCTGGATCTCCCACTCCTGCAGCACTTTCTCCAACTTCCACCATCATGGCGGTGAAGCTACTATCGTTGAACGTCAATGGTTTGAACTCACCCTTCAAGAGAAGAAGCGTTTGGAAAGAAGCGTTTACACAGAACGCCGAAATTGTATGTATTCAGGAGACGCACCTGTTAGATAGTGATTGTAGTAGAATGTTACATAGTTCCTACCCACAGACCATCTTTGCTTGTGCTAAGAAAAAACATGCGGGTGTGATGATGGCATTTAAAGGGAGCACGCCGTTCACTATAGAAAAGCAAATTTGCGACCCTGGGGGACGCTATATAATTTTAACAGGTACCTTTAAGAGTCAAAAAATAACCTTGGTTAATGCATACGTACCCAATACAAAGCAAATTAGTTTCCTCAACAAATTAATGAAAAAAACAAATAAAATTGCTCAGGGGCCAATACTAATGATTGGAGACTTTAACTTAATTCCAGATAGAGACATGGACACTACCAATCCTACAGTCAAAAAAAATGCCACATTGAATAACTGGCTATATAGAAACGCGTTGTATGATTCTTTTAGATGCTTTAATGCCTCGGCGAGGGAGTACTCGTACTACTCGCCGAGACATAGGACTTTCTCCAGAATCGACTTGTGCTTGGTGGAGAGGTCTCTTCTATCGTCAATTACAAAGGTGGAAATTGGTACGGCTACGTGGACTGATCACGCGCCACTGGTCTTACATTTAAATATAGATGGCCCTAATAAGCCCAACAAAACATGGAGAAATAATATATACCTGATGTCCATCCCAAAATACAAAAAAGCAATTCAAGAAGCTATTTCGGAATATTTTGAATTTAACGATGTCCCACAAACAAATCCAATTACTCTATGGAACGCCCATAAAGCGTTTACTAGAGGCATTCTGATAAAGTTGGGGTCTAAATATAAAAAAGATAAATCAAGGAAAATAGATGAGTTGCTTACAAATCTTCACCTCAAAGAAAGAGAACTCCAAGCTAATCCCTCTATAAAAACACACGATGACATGCACAAAATTAGACTAGACCTTCGTAGATATCTTCTGGGCGACTTTGAGAAAGAAATAAACGCTCAAAGAGCTAACATATACACTTCACTAAACAAACCCACACGCTGGATGGCCAATCTATTAAAGAAAAAAACTATAAAAGCTAATATTCCCTATATTTGGAGCCACCAAGACAAAAAAACCAAACTGACCCATCCATCGCAAATAGCGAATGCATTCTCGTCATACTATAGTAGCCTGTATAATTTAAAGGGGGACGCCCAAACGATCCAGCCTAATAACATCTCAATTCAGAACTTTCTTAAACTGGTGAATCTTCCATCCTTGAGCCAGAAACAGGCGGAGACGATGGATGAGCCAATCACTATAGCCGAGGTGTCCAAGGTTTTAAACTCTATGAAAAACAATAAAGCTCCTGGCCCAGACGGGTACTCTGCGGAATATTTTAAGAATTTCTCAAAGTCATTAACAAAATATATGACGGGTATGTTCGCAGAAGCCATGCAAAGGGGTACCTTTCCCCAAGAAATGTTACAAGCCACGATTGTAGTGTTACCAAAACCCGGGAAAGAACCGAACTCCCCAAAGAATTTTAGACCCATATCCTTGTTAAACACGGATATTAAAATTTATGCTAAAACTCTTGCACAGCGCATTCTTCATGTCCTCCCACATATAATCCATTCGGATCAGATGGGATTCGTAAAGGGCAGACGGGCCTCGGACAGCACTCGTGAAATTCTAAACCTATTACATTTGATAGAAAAAACGCAAACCCCAACCATCTTGTTAACTTTAGATGCCGAAAAGGCTTTCGATAGGGTCCATTGGGGGTATATCTTTAAAACGTTAGAGAAATTTGGTTTTGGTGATAAAATCACGGGTGCTGTCCGGGCTCTATATTCCTCCCCAACTGCAAGGGTCCTGGTGGACGGTGTGCTCTCTGATCCGTTATCAATTACCAATGGAACAAGGCAGGGGTGTCCGCTGTCCCCACTTTTGTACGTAATGGCTATTGAGCCTCTAGCGGAACTGATCCGCGTTGACCCAAGTGTGAGGGGTGTTCCGGTGAACCACAGGCAGTGCAAATTGGGACTATTCGCTGACGATGTAATTTTGACATTGACCCATCCCTTGGGATCCCTGCGTTCTGCCTGCGCGATACTGGAGCACTTCAGTAGGGTCTCTATGTATAAGCTAAATGTGGACAAGTCCCTCATACTTGGCACTAACTTGCCAAAAGACCTAAGAGAGGAGATTCAAGCGGAGTTCCCATTTGTGTGGCGTGAAAAAAACATCCCATACTTGGGAATAGTCTTGACACCGCTGCTAAAAAACTTAGAAAATGAAAACTACCCCAAGCTACTAAATATTACCCAAAAAGAGTTAGACCACCTTGCTAAGTTAAATTTGACATGGTTTGGAAAGATCATGGCATATAAGATGAAGATCCTGCCCCTAATATTATACTACTTTAGAGTTCTGCCTATAGCAACATCCAACCTTACTCTAAATAGATTCCAAAGACAGCTGAATGCGTTCATATGGAACGGGAAGAAGCCTCGCATAGCCTTATCGGTCTTGTCCTTACACAGAAGGAATGGAGGGGCAGATATACCTAACATAAACGCATACTACAAAGCTACTGTATTGAACCAATCTAGACAGTTGCTGCCCACCAGTGGTGACTTGGGCTGGCCTACTATAGAAAGAGGTTTTTTAAAAAACATTCCAGGTCAAGCTTTAATGTATGCTATCTCTGTCGAAAAACATCTATACCCAAAAAAATTAAAATTACAACTTTCCGAGGCCCCCGTGACATTGAGAACCTCAATTGATATGTGGGGAGAGCTTTCGGACAAAATAATGTCGGAAGAGAACATGAGCAGACCCTCATTACCCATAGAATTATTATACCTATACTTGCCAGACGTGGACTTGAGGCCTTGGATGGTCAGAGGCATTAAGCGAATTGGGGATCTGGTTGTCTCAAATAAAATCCAATGCTTCGATGAACTGCAGCTCAAATATGGCCTCCCAGTGAGTGAAACCTTCAATCATTTGAAGATAAGCTCCTTCTTGAAAGACACTTCTCTACACAAAATCGCACTCCCGGCGCCGTTGATTAATATAATTAACCTCTCGGGTTTAAGGAAAAAATCTGAAACAAGAATTTACTATGACATCATGACTAACAATACATCCCTGAAAAAAAAATCATTCATGATAAGCTGGGAAAAAGAATTGAAAGCTAGCATACCAGAAAATTCTTGGTCTAGAGCATTGTCGCTGGCCTCCAAGTCCACAAAAGGTTTGGGTATACTAGAAACCCAAACTAAACTAACATTAAGATGGTACTATACACCCTCATTAATCTATAATAGGTCGAAAATAGGTGATGGCTTATGCTGGAGGGAGTGCGGTCAAAGAGGAACGCTTGCCCATATTTTTTGGTCTTGCCCCAGACTGAAAACGTATTGGGACAGGATATTCACTTTCTTGGAGCGTACACTTGCAGTCCCCATTCCTAGATCAGCAACACTAGTCTTACTACTGGTGGGATCTGAAGATCTTCCAAGACAAATAAGACCCTTGTTAGCACATTCTTTAATGACAGCCAAAACTATAATTGCAAAGTACTGGAGGAAACCAGACCCCCCGGAAATAGAAGAGTTCAAACACCGTTTAGCTGAGCAATACGCTAGTGAAAAATGGCTAGCGTTTCGTAATAATACCATTGAACAGTTTGATGCACAGTGGGAGTTGTGGAGATCTAAGTATGACCATTGAAGATACATCGTACTCACAGATGCCATGTTATTGTTTATTGTTTACTGTTTAACGTTTTTATTTTTTTGCTTATGGTTTACACCTAATAGATATAACCAAGATTTTTTATCGCAGTACAACATGTCTTCCCCATCACTCTCTGCTATGATGCATATGGACTTTTATGACTCTATGCTTACCAGTACATTTTTCATGGCCAGTATCACCATGAGGTATGGACATTGCACCGAGTCCTTCTTTGATTTTCATCTTCTTGTAAAGCTGCCCGTAATGTCTTGACCTATTGTACTGTAAATCGTTTCATTGCCAAATTTTTGTTATGTAACAATAATCTCAATAAAAAAAACTATTACAATAAAAAAAAAAAAAGGAACCATTATCAACAGTTTAGCTCGTAAGAATGATTTTGTAAACATAATCGTTCGGTCTAAATGCAGCATTTATCTCTCCTACCAGCTATACCCCTCCTGCAGACAGTGAACTAAATCAGTTTTAGCTTAGTGCCCCTAGGAGGCAGACCTCCTGCTTTGCAGGTCTTCTCCGCTTTTGTTATTTTAGCTTATTTTTGCTTTTTTACCTCTAGCTGGGATTCAGGGATGAGTCAACTTCCCTGCATACTCGCAAGTGGAGGGTGCGAACAGTGCTGCATCTGACACACTGTTGCTCCCTCCCCAAGAAGACAAAGTGGAATAGTGCAGCTATAACTACCCTGCTTCCTGTCAGCCTTTCAGTCACCTGAATTTCCTGCCTGCTCACCCTAATTCCAGCAATCTCTCACCCCTAGTGATAGTCGCTTAAGTGGTGACCCTGTTGGTGCCCTAGAGAAGCCGAAGCGAAAAGGATGAATATGGGGTGAGTATGCTGGACTCGGTATTTTGTCCCATCCCACCTTTTCATTACCCCTCTCCCAGCCCACCATGTATTCTAGGGAATCTTAGGCCCTATTACTCCTCCCCTACTTCTGTTGGCATCACAGCCACCCTCCTTTCAGGTGTCCCTAATAGTCCCTTTGCAGAACTAGAAATACATCTTTTGTTACCTCTTGACACTTTCTGTCGTTCCCTTCTTCATGGTAATCTGCTGCTTGGGAATTGCTCTCTGTGTCTCCTCAGGCTCTGCCAGCATTGTGATTCCCCATCGCCGCATGGTCCCCTAATCTAGACCCAGGCTTTTCGGGCCTAGTAGGCCGATATTAGGAGCTGGCACTTCCCAGCAGGCGAGACTGGATGTGGTGAGAGCACATGTCCAGCTTGGCTTCCCTGTTCCTGGAATCCTGCAGCACTTGGAAACCCTTCTCCTGCTTCGCACCAGATAAATCAGTGGTGGCGAACCTGCGGCATGCGTGCCAAAGGCGACACGCAAAGCCTTTCCTGCTGGCACGCGTTGCCGCCGGCTGCTCGCCACATTAGTAAATACCAGCAGGGGCCGCAGCTGCCCTGCTGGCATTCACTCACTGCGCTGCTAGCACCGCTGATCCTGGCCACACTGTGATGTCAGTGTGCAGCCAGGATCCTCCTCCCCTCCCCTGATGTCTCATTTTAGGTTCCGCGAGAGCAGGGGAGGAGGCGTCCGTAAGCACACTGACGCCACAGTGTGTGCCGGGATGCATATTAACTTTTTCCACACCACTTCTTCCCTATTCAGCAATTCCAGCAACCAGATTGGTTGTTTGGGTTGGCTGATTCACCAAACAACCAATCAGGTTGCTGGAACTGCTGAATAGTGCAGAAGTGATGTGGAAAAAGATAACTTGCTACCGGATCAGCGCAGATCAGCAACGCCGGGTAAAGGAGGGGCAGAACTTCCATGAGGAGGAGGGGGTAAGTGTGTGGGTCTCGGGTTGGGAGGGGGGGGTGTCACTATCATAGTGGGGGCCGCTGGGGGGTGTCACTGTCATAGTGGGAGCCGCTGGGGGGGGTCACTATCATGCTGGGGGCCGCTGGGGGGGGCACTATCTGCTGGGAGGGGGGTCACTATTACCGCAGGGGCCGCTGTGTGTGTGTGTGTGTGTGGGGGGGGGGGTTTACTATTAATACTGGGGCCGCTGGGGGGTGTCAATATTACCGCTGTGGGAAAGGGGGTCAATATTACCACTGGGGGGGGTCACTAGTATCACTGTGGCCACTGGGGGGGCCACTATCACCGCTGTGGCCGCTTTGGGATGTCACTATTACTGCTGGGGCTGCTATGGGATGTCACTATTACCGCTGGGGCTGCTATGGGATGTCACTGTTACCGCTGAGGATTCTGTGGGATGTCACTATCACTGCTGGGGCCGCTGTGGTATGTCACTATTACCGCAGGGGACGCTGTGTGTGTGTGGGGTCACTATTACCTCTGTGGGGGGGTCACTATTAATGCTGGGGGGGTGTCTATATTACCGCTAAGGGGGAAGGTCAATATTACCGCTGGGGGGGGGGTCACTAGTATCACTGTGGCCACTGGGGGGGGCACTATTACCGTTGTGGCCGCTGTGGGATGTCACTATTACCGCTTGGGCCGCTATGGAATATCACTATTACCGCTGGGGCCGCTATGGAATGTCACTATTATTGCTGTGGCCACTGTGGGATGTCACTATTACTTCTGGGGCTGCTATGGGATATCACTATTACCACTGGGGGTTCTGTGGGATGTCACTATCACCGCTGGGGCCGCTGTGGGATGTCACTATTACCACTGAAGGTTCGGCGGGATGTCACTATCACCGCTGGGGCCGCTATTGGATATCACTATTACCGCTGGAGCCGCTATGGGATGTCACTATTAGCGCTGTGGCCGCTATGGGATGTCACTATTACCGCTGTGGCAACTGTGGGATGTCACTATTATTGCTGGTGCCGCTATGGGATATCACGATTACCGCTGGGGGTTCTGTGGGATGTCACTATCACCGCTGGGGCCGCTGTGGAATGTCACTATTACTGCTGGGGCTGCTGTGGGATGTCACTATTATCGCTGGGGCCGCTGGGGGATGTCACTATTACCGCTGGGGGATGTCACTATTACTGCTGGGGCCAATGGGGGATGTCACTATTACCGCTGTGGGATGTCACTATGACCGCTGGGGGATGTCACTATTACCGCTGGGGCCGCCGTGGGGTGTTACTATTACTGCTGGGGGTTCTGTAGCCTGTCACTATTGTCCAGGCTAGCATCCTGCATACGCCCTCATCTGTTTTCGAAGGGGCAGTTTTCTTTGCGGCTTCGAGCCTCTCGGGAGCTCACCGCTTTCAATTACAATTATTTTCCTCACCAGAGGGATTCCTTGTTTTCATTTCGTATGCTCCAGGACGGAGTCTTCAAGACTCTTTCTTCGTGACCCTTTCTCCAGCACCTTCTCCCCACTTTCCCATCTCGTCTCCTAATAACTCGCTCTCCTCTTCTGGGAGTGGTAACGCCTGGATGGAACAATAGGATAAACACTTGCAGCATCCTTAGCCTCGTTTCTTCTCTGGCACTGGTCACTTTCCATTGAGCTATTGCCGCTCTAAGAGGACATTCCCTTCCGTCATTTCTAGGACAGAATTCAGAAGAATTTTGCCTTGGGATCATCATTTACGTTCTTCTTGGTACCCTTTGGTCCTTTCAGCACCAGACCTACTTTGCTCATTCTCCCCCTGCTCAAGGCAGCTCGAAGCAATCTGCCGCAATGTATATCATCACTAGCCAGCATACTGTAGCCAGCTTAGCCCCACATAACAGCTCTCCTGCTACTCACATGAAATTCTGGAAAGTCAGTAATAACATAGCTTTCCTCACCGCTTACATCCATGGGCAGAGAACCGGAGAACCAGCCTCACCTGTCCGGAACATAGCTGTCCGGAGCATAGACTATGCTATTCTATAGAAGATCTAGATACATTTCCTTTTCTGCTGGTAGCAAACTGGAGAATGCACAGTACCTTCCTCTTTGCCTTTTTCTCTTAATCTGTTCTTCAGCCCTTTAAGTTCAAGTCTGTCTTTTCAATCCGCTCGTAATCATTGCTAGTCTGTAACGACCGTTGGTTAGTCTATCCATACTGATTAAACCAGAAGCACCTCCTAGTCATCTGAATGCTTAATAGGCTTCATGTTCTCTTAGTCCTACCTGGCAGGCATCAGAGGACTTATATGCGCTTAATGGGATCAGGTTGCCCACTCTACCTTTTCTTTGTCCCACCCCTTGGGTACTGATCTAGAACGTCTTGCTGTGTCCCCAATGACATAGACGCGGAAACAGGATTTTTGTTTCTTACTGTTAAATCCCTTTCTTGTCACATTCATTGGGGGACACAGCACCCACCCAGTCGGTGTCTTTTTTTACTAGCGTTGCCGGTCCTTTTCCAATCATAAACTCTCAATCTGGCCTGGTTTTCTTTTTTCATCTAGGGCTTGTTCTCTGGTTATGGTCTGTATTGATGGCCTTCATGTGTTATGTACTACAAACTGCTTATGTCCAAACTCTTATACCTAAGTGCCTGCAGGAGGGGTATAGCTGGTAAGAGGGACTAACTCTTTCTTTGCTTAGTGTCGCCCCCTAGAGGCAAGAGCTATACCCCAAGGTCTTGCTGTTTCCCCCAATAAAGGTGACGAGAAAGTGATTTTATGGTAAGTAACACAAATCCTGTCTTTCCTGCAAAGCAGAGACTTGCATTCCCAGATAATGTTTACTGACATTTGTGTTTTTCCATTTATTGAGAAATAACGGGTCCCTCTCCAAACCCAGCAAGTCTGAGAAGATTTCCGCAAAGAAAGCATGCTGCTTTGGCTTTGGGCAGGTAATGTTGTGAATGAGCAGTGATGTATGTGTTGCATCTATGATGTAGCACATTAAAGGGGTTGTCTCGCGAAAGCAAGTGGGGTTAAACACTTCTGTATGGCCATATTAATGCACTTTGTAATATACATCGTGCATTAAATATGAGCCATACAGAAGTTATTCACTTACCTTCCCTGCGCTGGCGTCCCCGTCTCCATGGCTCCGTCTAACTTCAGCGTCTAATCGCCCGATTAGACGCGCTTGCGCAGAAGGGTCTTCTGCCTTCGGGTCTGTCCGGCAGCAGTGGTGTTCTGGCTCCGCCCCCTTCTACGCGTCATCACGTAGCTCCGCCCATCACGTGTGCCGATTCCAGCCAATCAGGAGGCTGGAATCGGCACACGTGATGGGGCGGAGCTACGCGAGATTGGTGTGTTGTGAGATACACAAAACTCACATAAATTTACAACTAATTATTTAAATGGGTGTATTTACATAGACGATTTTTCAAATTTTCGCAGCATGTTCTATTTTTCTGGAAGTCTGCGGCAATCTCACTCATTATTTCTATTGGGTGAGAAAAAAAAATCGCATTGCACTTGCAAGTACTTGATTTTTTAATTTTTCCTAATAAAATACACACATTGTAAAAAAAAATCAAGTACCTAGAGGGAGTTGTTGAAATAGTATGACACTATGTATGTGTGATTGTAATGTAAGTGATTATAATATCAGAGCAATAGGATAATTTATTGTGGAAAGCTGACCCCTTGAAGGGAGGCTCTAGCACCTGTTGTACTGCCTGTAGCTTGGATACAAGATGTGATACTTCCGGGCATGGAAGCTCTAGTTCCCTGTTGTACCGCCTGTAGCTTGGATGTAAGATGTGATACGGGCAGGCATGGAGGCTCTAGCACCTGTTGTACCGCCTCTAGCTTGGATACAAGATTTGATACTGGCAGGCATGGAGGCTCTAGTACCCTGTTGTACTGCCTGTAGCTTGCATACAGGATGTGATACTTCCGGGCATGGAGGCTCTAGTTCCCTGTTGTACCGCCTCTAGCTTGGATGTAAGATGTGATACAGGTGGGCATGGAGGCTCTAGTACCCTGTTGTACTGCCTCTAGCTTGGATACAAGATGTGATACTGACCGGCATGGAGGCTCTAGTTCCCTGTTGTACCGCCTCTAGCTTGGATACAAGATGTGATATTGGCGGGCATAGACGCTCTAGTACCCTGTTGTACTGCCTCTAGCTTGGATACAAGATGTGATACTGGCGGGCATGGAGGCTTTAGTACCCTGTTGTACTGCCTCTAACTTGGATACATGATGTTATACGGGCATGGAGGCTCTAGTACCCTGTTGTACCACCTGTAGCTTAGATACAAGATGTGATATTGGCGGGCATGGAGGCTCTAGTACCCTATTGTACCGCCTCTAACTTGGATACAAGATGTGATACTGGCCGGCATGGAGGCTCTAGCACCCTGTTGTACCGTGTCTAGCTTGGATACAAGATGTGATACGGGTGGGCATGGAGGCTCTAGTACCCTGTTGTACCGCCTCTAACTTGGATACAAGCTGTTATATGGGCGGGCATGGAGGCATTCAGGTTCTGTATGGTATCCTACAACATATTAGTCCACATTTCCTGTAACTGAACCTCTAGGTCATGCAAACTTGTAGGCGATAAATCTGGCGACCATGCAAGCCATGGACGTGTGACAATGTTGTGGAGACATTCCTATGACCTTCTTGCTGTGTGCGGCCGAGCATTATATTGCTGCCTCTTGGAAGCCGCCATAGCAGACAACACATGTGGCTGCAGGATGTCCTAAACATATCGCTGAGCTGCCATTGTCCCTCCTACCACTACTAGTGGCGACCGACAGAGGCGATGGTGGGTGGGTGTGAAAGGCAGTACATGTAATGGGGTGCCCTTAGACTAAGTGTCCTTCAGCCAAGCGCTCCGACAGACACAGGGGCCTGTACTGATGATACCGCCTGTCTCTGGATGGCAGACAATGAAACAGTTGTTGCTGCTTATTTTTGTCAGATGATCCTCTCTACTGGTGGTCTGTCAAGGGTGTCTTGAGCCCGGGTACTTGGTGTGCGTGTCCTCGCACACATCTACTGGTCCTAACAGTCTGGTCAGAACAGCCCAAGTGGTGGTCAATTCGTCAATACGACCATCCAGCTTCTCGCATTCCAATAAAACACCCCCTCTCAAACCTTGTTAACTGGGCGTAAGCTCTTTGATTGCACCGTAGAGGCGTCTAGTGGTCAGCAAGCCTTAGAAAACTGAGCATATTCAGCGAAGCGTATCGCACTTGCAGAGAAAATCACAATTATACAAGAGTTACATTGGTCCAAGTCTCTCGGACCGATATTGCGCTCGCCTGTGTCAATACAGCATCATCACTTGCTTGAAAGGTCATGTGTTTGTTAGGTGTTCTGTAGATGACTGGACGGCCCCTTGTGCTGGATGTCCTGCTGTTACGGCACTCTGCCCCCCGAGCGCCAGTTGGGGTGCCCTGATCTCCCGCACCCCCACTGTCCCTGCCTACTTGCCTCGGCCCTGGCTAACCCCAGGCGGACAACTGGACGGCGGTCCCTGCCCTGGCTAGGGACCTGGCGACTGACAAGCAGGAAACTACCTAATGGGGGGAACAGAGTGCCGACAGAGGAGGCAGATGAATCAGACCAACAAAACATACAAGGCTGGAGATGGGACTCACAGGCAAACTGGCAGGGTGCTGGATAGCAACTAGTACTGACTGGGCCAGACTAGATTAGAGGCTAGCAGAACCAACACAAACAGACAGAGTAATAGGGGACCAGAGGGAGCTGACCGACAACTAGGGACTGGCTGAGGCGAACCGCAGACAGACTGGCTAGGTGCATGCAGAACCAATAACTGGCAATGAGCTCACTTCACTGCCAGTCTTTTAACCACAAGGTTCCGCCCAGGGGCGGAGAGTGGGAGGAGGCAACTCCGCCCACTGCTGTATAAGAAGAACGGAGGAGGGCGGGCGGCACCCTACGGGCGGACACGCCCATGCCGCCGCCCACAGCTGCTGGGATAACCTCGACACAGGGCTCCAGGCCGCCGGAGCCGACGCCGGAGCGACGCGCCGCGCTGTATGGTAACATTACCCCCCCCCCTCTGACGGGGGACCTCCGGGCCCCCGGAAGCTCGACCAGGCTTATCCAAAAAACGGCTGTGAAAACGCTGTACCAACCCGAGAATGTGACCCTCCCGAGCGGTCACCATGGACTGATCCTCAGGTCCATGACTTCGGTAGCCTGTGGCTGCCCCATTTCCTTCAGGGGCTCTCCTTTCTACATCTTCTTCAGGACCAATCGTTGACATATCGTCGTGTTTCAGGTCGTCTTCCGAGTCAATGCCCGAACGTTCACCACTATCTCTTGTCCCATCCTCGCTCCCAATGACGCTGTCTTCAAAATATGAGGCAACTCCAATTTTAAAATCACTGTCATCGGAGCTATCATACTCCAAAAAACTCTTCCGGGGCCCCAAATATTGTAAGGTTCTTGTACCCCGGCGAGAATCCGGGATCTCCTGAGCCTCGTGTTCAACTTCATCACAGACCAGGGTGGGCGGCGGGGGACCGGAGGTGGGCATCACCGAAGAGACAACAGGTTTCGACAACGACTTATGGAACCCCCTGCGACCCCTCCTTTTGCGATTTCCAGAGGACCGGTACCCCTTCTGTCCCACCCTGTACGGCTCAAATACCGACAGACTCTCCTCACAACGCAACTGCCTACGAGGCCCCACCCCTTTCTTCCGTCCCCTATGCAGGGCATCGGTGGCGACATCAGCAGCAGGGCGGGCGGACGGGGTTTGAAGGTAAGTGAAACCTCGGGGACTGAGTGCGGTATCGACTGGGCAGGGAGGAAGGGAAGCGTGATGGCTATGGCAGGATGGCCCCCACTGGGTTAGCTCCCCAGTGGCCCAATCGAATTGGGGGTTGTGCAACGCCAGCCACGGCATCCCTAGTATCATGTCTACTGACATTTTCTCCATTACCAGGAACGACAGACCTTCCGAATGGCGACCCCCCACCGTGAGTTGTAACACTGGGGTCCTCCATCGTACCAAGCCCGAAGCAAGAGGAGTAGCATCAATGCTAGCAAAACGAATTGGCGTCTTTAGCGCCACAAATTCAGCCCTCAGGGGCTCAACGAGACGCATGTTTATCAGGTTAGCAGCTGCTCCGGAATCAATAAACGCCTGCCCTAGGCGGGAGAAGTTCCGGAATCTAACCTGACAGGGTATCAGAAGTCTAGGACGTACCTGAGGTCCTAGGCGACCCTCCCTGCAATCGCCTAGGACTGGAAGTCTTTCTGCCGATTCAGACTGTGGACGCTGAGGCCTCCGGGGGCAGGTTATCACCCGATGTCCAGCTTTCCCGCAGTAGAGACAGAGATGATGTAATAACCGAATCCGGCGTCGCTCCTCGGGGTCCAGCAGGTCCAGTTCCATAGGTTCGGGAACAGAGACTGGTACGGGCGGGGAGGGGACAGGACAAATGACCTCCCTGACTCTATGGGTCGGTCTATCTTGCTTCCCAGCCCTGAGCCTCCTATCTGCCTTCACTGCTAACTCCATAGCCTCCTTTAAGGACCCGGGAACGGGATGGGAGATCAACAGTTCTTTGACCGCGTCCGAGAGACCTTGCATAAAAACGTCTTTCAGGGCGCTATCGTTCCATGCAGTATCACCCGCATAGCGTCTGAAACTGGAGCAATAATCCTCCACACAAAGCGACCCCTGATGCAGCGCCAGCAACCGTGAAACCGCCAACCCCACTCTGTCCGGTTCATCGAAGATGCCCCCGAGTTCCTGAAAAAAGGAGTCCACCGAATGCAGGGAGGGGGAACCCTCGGGAATGGAAAAGGCCCAAGTCTGGGCAGAGCCCCGCAGCAGGGACATTATGAGCCCGACCCTCTGGACCTCCGAGCCGGAAGAGCGGGGACGCATCCGAAAAAACAGGCGACACGCCTGTTGAAAAACGAAAAACTTGTTCCTCTCCCCAGAGAACACCTCGGGAAGAGGGCACTTGGGTTCGGGACTGGTAACGGCATTCTGCTCCTGCGACAACGCCCACTGCTCCTGGGCCACCATGCGAGCTGACAAATCCCGGATCACCGGCACCAGGTCTTGCAGCTGGTTTGCAAGGGCGCTGATCGCCGCCATGAAAAGAAAAACAGTATTTTAAGGGCCAGTTATTATGTTACGGCACTCTGCCCCCCGAGCGCCAGTTGGGGTGCCCTGATCTCCCGCACCCCCACTGTCCCTGCCTACTTGCCTCGGCTCTGGCTAACCCCAGGCGGACAACTGGACGGCGGTCCCTGCCCTGGCTAGGGACCTGGCGACTGACAAGCAGGAAACTACCTAATGGGGGGAACAGAGTGCCGACAGAGGAGGCAGATGAATCAGACCAACAAAACATACAAGGCTGGAGATGGGACTCACAGGCAAACTGGCAGGGTGCTGGATAGCAACTAGTACTGACTGGGCCAGACTAGATTAGAGGCTAGCAGAACCAACACAAACAGACAGAGTAATAGGGGACCAGAGGGAGCTGACCGACAACTAGGGACTGGCTGAGGCGAACCGCAGACAGACTGGCTAGGTGCATGCAGAACCAATAACTGGCAATGAGCTCACTTCACTGCCAGTCTTTTAACCACAAGGTTCCGCCCAGGGGCGGAGAGTGGGAGGAGGCAACTCCGCCCACTGCTGTATAAGAAGAACGGAGGAGGGCGGGCGGCACCCTACGGGCGGACACGCCCATGCCGCCGCCCACAGCTGCTGGGATAACCTCGACACAGGGCTCCAGGCCGCCGGAGCCGACGCCGGAGCGACGCGCCGCGCTGTATGGTAACACCTGCAGTTTGGCCAGATTAGACCGCTATCATCTTGTGCCGCATGAAGTGAAGGTGGGCCGGTATAAAGCCAGCATTATTCAGAACAAAAACTGCTCACATTTAGAAAGTCCGGTCATTTTGTTTTTTTTTGTCCAAAGTAACGCATGGTGGGCGCTGAATTAACCAATTTTCTATGAATACATGTGAATTTGGTGCAGGTGCTGTAGAAAACACCTCTGTCCTGTATAATTAATCTGATCCGGTTTGATCCAGTATATTGTACCTGTCATATACATTTGTGGCATATTAGACCAAATTAGATAATGGTCAACCAAGAAGATAGGAGAACAAGCTCTATTCATGAGCCCTTGAAATCCACATGTTTGCACCATTTTCAGCTTTATATCTCCTTCTAAATACTTTTTATGGCTTTTCTATGTATTTGATGTTTCTCGCAGCATTATTTTTCTTCTGACTTTCAGTTTTGTGTGCGGGATAATGGCCAAGCTGGATTTATGCTAACTTTCCCTTTCATGGAAGAAAAAAGCCTTCTGCGGGACGAAAGCAAGCCTACATTCTCCTATGCTGCTGGACCATTCATGATGATGACAAAGTAAGACATTACAATCTCCTTCTATCATCTTTTTCCGCAGTCCAGCTTTCACATCTGTACATGGCTATGGGGAAAATGATGGTTTGCACTATCCTGCGTATAGTTGCTATACCCATATCCCTACTTTTCCAGATTTTGTCCATGTTTAGCATCACGTTTCACCCCAGTCCTATCCTACGTTTTATCTCTGGCATAGATTCTCAATCCTGGTCAATTTTTGAACCAAGAAAGATGGCGTCTCGCACACATTCTGTGGCCTCGTTGTCAATTTTAATTTGAATTCAACCATTTTTTGCAGTCATAATTTTTGTCTTTAAATTCAGATAGAGGCGTATTTTATACTTATACTACACCAATCTTAAAGAACGATTCCAGTGAAAACATATTTTTCCATCCCTACACTACTGATTGCCTGTCACACTCTGGACATCTCCTCTGTATATTGCAGTTGCTTCCATGCAGTGCAGCCTTATGTTTGATACTTATCAGCCACCATATTCATGTTTAGAGTACTCCCTGCCTTCTCTGTATGCTGTGCTAACAGTCCCATAATGCATCAGCTCAGCATCACATGACCAGCTAGTGCCCGTACCATCTCTGCCTGTGATTATCATCTATATCTATATATTACCATCTATACCACTATATTTTCCTAAATCTATGAATATACAGTTTGGAGGATGATCTGTGATCTCCTATATAATAACTGTGTGAATTCACAGGAGCTGAATTATACTTTTACTATCCTTTATAAGATTAAACACTCGGCGAATAAGGTGGTTTATCTTTATCACTCTGTTCATGAATTAACAGAATGTTAATCTTTTGACAACTCCGTGGACATTAAATATTTGGTGAAAATTGGAAATAAATTGATCTCCCTGGTCATCCTTCACCATATTTCTATATATAGAAGTGAAGCAAGAAGTAAATCATCTTGTTATAATATATAACGGTGTAAAATAGTGGATGTCTCTCACTAAGTATTTTTGTGAACAGAAGTGAAGCAGGAAATAAACCATCCTGCTATATAATATAACGGTGTCAAAGAACCGAGTAATATTACACGTCCTATCCCACTGGTTAGGACGTTACTACCATTTAATAAAATCATATAGACGTTCTCTAATTGTATCTAGCATAGAAATCCCATTGCTATATTGTATCACGCAACAAAAAATTCTTTCATCTTTTAATGTAAAATAAAAGGTAAGTTTTATATTCAGTGGTTCCCGTCGGTGAAATTATCACATTGTTAGGGAACTTATTTGCCTCGGTGACATAAAATCCACACTGCGGCTGCAGATTTTGGTGTGGGTCTTTCCTCGTCTTGTGTTCACAAGATACCGCGTTCGGAACTGTGGCATTTTACAGCGATTTTGCACAGCGTTTTCAGATGCATTCTACAGCATTTGACAGCGTTTTTTAACACACCCCATCATTGTGATGAGTTGTGTTAAAAAGCGCTTAAACACACGAAAATAGAGCAGACAGCGCTAATCTGTGAGGCCCCATTTGAAATCAATGGGAGAGTTATATAGTGCTAAGTGCTGTAAAAAGCGGGCTGTTTGAGAGCAGCTTAAAGGTGGCTTTACATCAGACAGCTATGCTCCAAACAGTCACTTGGTAAAGTGAATGTAACCAAAGTTGTTTCTTATAAACACGGCCACCATCCGGGTGATGACCAAGCAGTCGGCCGCTAGCTGCTTTGTTTCAGTTCACCTGAAAATAGTCGTAGGTGGATATCATCTGGTGTAAACAGATAATCGTTTGTCGGTCGACGACTCGCCAATAGCATTGTGAGAAGGTGCGCACTTCAGTGGCCATGAAATTGTAGAAGTGAACAATAATCGCTCTTTTTAAAAAGACACAAGCAAGTTGTGGAGAAACTGTTCAAACAGTAGTTGTCCTGTGTGAAGGCCCTCGTATAGTGCACTGTCCTATACAGCCATATGTAGAAGCTGCGCAAGAAAACGCTGCAAAATGATAGCACAAAATACATGCATTTAAGTGGAAACAAATGCCCCCAAAGGTGTTCACAGCCTTTGAGCTCAGGTTTTGTTTTATATATACACACGATCAAAAATGTGTTTCTATCCCAAACATATGTTTATGTGTATGTCCACAGTAATCTGCCTTAGGCCGCCTGTCCACGGCTGCAACAGAATATCGCAAGTGATTTTCCACTGCGGGGGAGCACTAAAGGTCACCGCAGTGAGCCTATCCTAATGATTGGTTCATCGCTGCATGCCACGATTTTTAGGCGAGAGTGGATAATCGCTATGGACTTCCCGCTCGTGTACATCGGGCTCCGCTTCCCATAGTTATCCTATGTAAAGCGTTTCAAGCGTGATCTGCGTGCGATTTATCACCGTGGATCACGCAATGAAGTATCGCCCGTGGACAGCCAGCCTTAACCCATTCCAAATGCTGTCTGGTTTTGTTAATTAAACTTTAGATTGTTATATTGTCTACACTTTTATAAAATTCCTGAAAATCCTTGTCAATTCTCCTAGCTTGCTGTGGGGAAGTACAGAAGTTACAGTAAAGGGTTTAGGGGACAATGTTCAGAACAAGTGCTTTGCTGATCTTCTTATAGCCGAAGAGGAGAATATGAGGTACGTGAGCCTTTCTATTTTTCTTTTTCTTCTTCCTCTCCTTGATTTACAGTAACTTTCCTTGTGTTATGGCACTCACTAAGACAAGTTTCGGTGCTATATAGTGTGTTACAGGTCTGTTCCTTCATTCATCACTAGTCACTCCACTGTATGGCTACAATTTCAAGAAGGAATAAGACTTACTGGGCAAGATCCAACTTCCAAGCTTTCATACCTACTTTGAGTCTTCTTGCTCCTTAGCTATTAGTAGAGACTTCCAGTGGGTACAGAAGCGTAGGCATGGCCATCTCTACCTCTGGCCCCAGAGTGCAACTAATCAGGGCACTGACCAATTGGAAAGGGGAATCGGAGGTCAGCCTGATGTACCACCAATCGTGTAGTTATAGGGATCGCAATGGTTGCACTTCCAACTGGGCCCTTACGCTATTGGGGCACACAAGCCATCTTACCAAACTGACACTTCCTGCCCTGTTAGTCATTTTACAATGATTTGATTCCACTTCCTAAATCTACTGTGAGCTGTGCATTCACCAGTGTGTGAATTGTCAGTCATCGTGTCTTATCTGCACTACTCATTGGAGTAGAGGAGAGTGCAGACAGGAGAAGATGATTTCCGAAGATGATTTATGCCCACACGGCTCTGAAGTAAGGAACCAAATTAGTGTTAAATGATTAACAGCACAACCAGGGAGAGGCAGAGGAACTTATGGAGGGCAATAAAGGATATTTAATACATGGTGGAGGGCAACAAAGGGGGGGGGGGGGGGTTATTACATTTCTGGAGAGCAATAAGGGATCATTTATTACACAGGGTACAGAGAGCTCTATTATCTCATGGCAGCACAGAAGGCACAATAAGTGAGCAATATTACATCATCGGGACTCTCTAAAGGGGCACGGTTTCTACATGGGGCTACTAAGGAGGCATTATTACAGGGGGCATCTGGGCACTATTACTTTGTGGGGGAACAGCCCAGAAATCAAACAATTGCAGAAATATAGATTATATATGTGTAGCCTGAGAAGGGAGCACATCAGAGGTGAAACCAGCCTAAAAAAAAGGTGGAAATTTTGGTAGAAGCCTTTTTTGGATTAAAATATTGTAAACTGTTCAGAATTACGCCACTAAAGGCACCTTGTAACAAAATAGGTGAGCATTAACAGGGCCGGATGTGGCTATCCAGCCCAACAGATTTGCTATATATAGTATAGGAGCCATACGCTTCTTAACATGTTGGATGCATCTTACTCCAGTGGAGTTCATATTGAGACAGGGATATGAAATTCCAGTCTTAATAACTTCCCCTAAGTAGTTAAAATCATTGTAATATGAATACAACTATATGTTAAAGGTTCTGGGAAAACTGATAATATGAACAAAAAGGGTCTCTCCAGGGAAGCTCCTAACAAAGTTTTAAAAAGTACCAGTAAGGGATGGTTGTAAGAAAATTTTTTTTAAATCCTTTGGAGTAGAATTTTAAAAAATGTCCACATTAACACCTTTGGTGACATTCAATATGCATGTATGTCAGATGCGCATGGGGTTTATATGGAGTGGGCTTAGGAGTCAAACCTGCACGATACACAGGGTATAGACACCTCGTGTCAAAAACTGCCAACATCCAGCCTCATCGGCCAGAATTGGAGATAATAGAGACCCTGGCCATTAACCCCTTACTTGCTGCAGCATTTAAATAGCTTGACAGAGGGAGGGGGGGGGGCTACCTCTATCTCCCGGAGAGCACCTCAGTGAGGAGATTGTGTCATGCTGTTTGATTCCCCTGTGGTATGAGTTAGTAAGATGCCCTTAGAAGCACATTAGTATAGTATACAATATAAATGATCAAACGTCTGCAACTTGTGGCCCTACGTAGGGAATAAAAGAAATGTAAAAGTAGCTTAAAGATTTTTTTTAATTACTTTAAAAAAATATTAAAAGTTTAAACCCTCCCTTTTCCCATTTTTATTGTAAAAGCTAAGAAAAAGCATATTTGGTATTATGTCGTCTATAAATGTCCAATTAATTAAATTAGCGTTATTTATCCTGCACAGTGAATGCTGTCAGAAAAAATTACACAATGCTTGAATTCAACAGAAAGCAATCAAAAAGCCATATATGAACAATAATGGAACCAGTAGGAATTACAGGTCATCCTGCAGCAAACAGCCCTCACACAGCCTGATTGATAGAACAATATCATTTCTTTTGGGGGTTATTTCTATTGACTTTTCTTCAATATTCTAAGTTGCTGTAAAACTGTTCTAATGCTTAGAGAAATACTGCAGTGTTCATGTAGTTCCTGCATTCTTCTGCTTCACAGTTACCTGCAGCATCCTCTTATCCTTCAGCTGTTAGCACTGTCTACATCGCCTTCTCTGGATAGAAAACAACTGGTGTTTGAGCGGGTCACATTTGGGTCCTTTTACAGCATTTTACATGAAAAGGTAATTTCCAGAAATGGCTCTAAGGCCTCATGCACAAGGGACGGATTTTTGCTGTGGAATCCGGAGTGGGCATCTGCAGCAATAACCCTCTGCAGCATGCTATGGAAAAGTGATTCTTCATGCACAGAGCGGAAACCAGTTGCGGTTTCCGCTTGCAGATTAAAAATTGCAGCATGTTACATTGAAGTCTATGGAAGCCTTCCGACCCGCGGCCTGTTCACAATCGACATTGCGGATGGGCTGCGGATTCCGCGGGAAAAGCAGGAGCTTAAAAAATAAATTAATCTGTACTGCGGCAAGCAGTGCGGACCATCTGCCGTACAGAGAAGCCAGAAGAAGACAGGTATGCGCGGACGCTGGTGAAGAGGGCCGCCTGCACACACAGGTATGCAGGGTCACCCGCCGTGGTCAGGGCTGCATTCCGTGCGATATTCCGCAGGCGGAATCCGGACATGTCGTGTGCATGAGGCCTACGTCAGTGTGGAGCATGATTTTTTTATTACTGTTAAAAGCAGCTTTTATGGTTTGAATGCAAAATATGTGTAAATATAGATTTTCAGATGAAGTGATTAACGTTGCAACCTCCACAGCTGCTGTCTCCATCGTGCCTCAGCCTTGTCTCCTAGATATGTCTTCTTCTCAACTCTGCAGACCTCTTGGATAAGATTTAAAAGGACAGCCCAGTTTGGGCAATGTAGGTCCCGCTGTCTGCAGTTCATCACTGCTGGAAACCACGACTTTTGCTGATTTTGGAGAATCATAGTGTAAATGTTTATCTGGCCTCCAATGACTCTACATGGAAAGTGAAGCATGGGACTGCTATTATATAAGGCTGTTAGCGCTCATGTAATAGTGCAAATTGCTGTGCTGCACTTGCAGGTTCAGGGTGCGGGCAGACGAGCGTAGGCGTATTTACGTTCGCACGAGCGCAACGTATAATCGCCCGAGCGATCGTTTTTCACCGATCACGACCAGAGCTAGAAAGCGTATTTTCGTTTGTTCCTACTTTGCAAACGGTCTTTTCGGCAATTGAATATGCGTTGGCGCGTATTTCGGTCGCATATGTTCCGTTTTTTTTCGAATTGCCGTTTTTACGCGCTGTAAAATCGCCCATGTGAACGAATACATTCGAAACCATTGCCTCAGATGGTCACGTATATACGTTTGGTCGCAAAAACGCGCCGTTTATGCGCTCGTCTGCCCGCACCCTCAGCCTGACAGTTGTCGGGAAAATGCGAGTGCTAGCAGCAGCTGTGAGTGTTCGTATAATATCATGCATATAGGACGACCGGACGACCACTGATATCTTTGGCCTTTTCAGTGAACACCTGGTGTGCTCCAGAGCCAAGAACAACCTTAGTAGGGTAGATTTAAGCAGTTTAGCTTAATCCAACATCCTTCTTCTAAGGCTAGGGCTAAGCGATGACGTGTGTCACACAAAATCAAGTCTCACAAAAGTTATATGACAAAAAACTTTATGGAGCTTGTCTGCAACTTAAGGCCCACTTACTCGGAGCGATGATCGCTCAAAGATCACTCAAATGACAGTTTGAGTAACAGGTTTGAGCGATCATTTTGCATAAACTATTAAGTAGCTACTCAGCTACTAATATCTATTTATTGTGCAAATGAAGCCTTTAGCTGAAAGCATTTAATAGCCCAAGAGCTCTTATCTGCTTTCAGTTTTTTTGTTCTCCGATGGGAAACAATGCTATCAGCACTACCTGCAGAGAACTGCAGATAAGGCCGAATGATGATTTTTAGGTTGGCCTGAATTTAACGATCAGCTTGCAGTGCACAAAAAGTGCATGATGGGCGCGCGTTAGACGCAATGATTATCGCTCAAACGATTGCTTTTTAGCGAGTTTTGAGTGGTCATCGCTCTGTGTAAATGGGCCTTTACTGTTATTTGACTGTGTTAGAGCAGCAATTAAAAAAGGCAGGTCGCAAGCAAGCCGCAGTTGCATAATTTTACATTGATTTCTGATTTGGATTTGTGCAACTATTGTGTCGCAATCGCATCAGGTCAAAACACAATCCCCTTGACAATCATTCGATTCAACATCGCATTCAAAACTGGGATCTTTATGTCGCACTACACATGTCGTTGTGTTACCCTAGCTTGTAATCAATAGTATGGCAGCTACACCAGTGCAGTGTATTAGCTATTGGCAGAAATGTGTAATTTTGCAACACTTTTTCGTACAATGAAATTAGCTGCTAGCTTTTCTGTACTGTTAATCTTGATATCTTCTGACATTTTCAGCGCTCAGAATACCCAATATTGCACTTAGGAACAATAGTTCACATACTCCTCCAGATGATTGAGGCGCTCGTATTTCTGCACTGGCGTGGATTCATCCATCGCTCCTTTTCTTCACATGCCATTCAGCTGGTAACAGCAGACAGAGCCAAGATAAGCAACTTTGAGTATATGGTAGAAAGGTAAAGAACATTTCTTATGTGTACATGTTCTGTTATAGTAAAGGTTATTAGTTTTGGCATGTATAGATATAAAGTCTGTCTTTGTTTTTTTTTTTCTCTTTTCCTAAAATATGAAAAAGGGTTTTCCCGTGAGGAACATTTATAACTCATTTACAGGATATGTGATCAATGTATGATCGCTGGGGTCTCACTGCTCGGAATTCCACAGATTATGAGAATGGGGGCTTCTGTGTGCCTGTTTTGAATGGAGCATTGGTAATGTGTGCACCATTGATCATAGATTTATCCCCTTTCCCATGGACAGGTGCTAAATTGTGTTTGTAGAGCTACCCTTTTAGGGCCTGTGTCACACAAATGTATTTGTGCAGCGTTTTACATGCAAAATATGCAGTGAATAGAACCCATTGAGTTTTGTTGGTGCATTCAATGCATTTTGTTTTCACAACAAATATACAGTATGCTCTATTATCCTGCGCATTGGCTCACAAAAATAGCACATATTGAACTCATTAACTTAATTGCCAGTTCAGTGAATGAGAGCATGGTTGTGTGCTTCAAAGCATCTGCAATAAGTACATTAAAACACGCGGATGTCCATGTAGATATGCAACACCCATTGTGCAAATATGCGGGGAAAATGCACTTACCCGGCCTTAGGGTAGATTTCCGCGTTTGCTCAGAAATGTATGTGACTATCCTGTTCATCTAAATGAGGCTTCCAGGAATCCATGCACCACCTGCAGAAATAACCAAATCTAAGAGTATGAATAAAGAACAATCACAGACCTCTCTATAACAAATCTGCTGTGTGACCTCCCATGTGCCTCTTTGATATTGATTGTCACAATGAAGAACACTTACAACAAAATGCAGTCCTATATTCAATCATCTACTTAACACAGATTTCATGATTGCCTACAAGTTTTACTAGAAGTTTGTCTAATATCAGTGTTGCTGGGCGACTATAACAACATCTTTTTGATGTCCTATTTCCAGTAGTTGCCCAGTTTATGAAATCTAATTCTTCTTCTCTTATAGAGATTTCTGCGTTGGAACATATGTGGATTTTGGGGCAGATTAGCTGCAGACAGATTGTGGTATGAAATTAATCCGCATGTGAATTGCTCTAACAAGTATGGACTGTCCAAAACTGAGAACTCCTGTAAGAGTACTATACTAAGTAGAATTATTTAATGCAGGGAAGATTTTATTGAAATCTACAACTATATAGGAATTGTGCAAGACAGTGAGGCTAATTCACTATTGGAAATTCAGCAATTTTCTGGTGCAAATTATGCCGGAAAACTGGGAAACATTCTTTGTGCCACATTTACTACACTATGATGACAAAAGTATTGGGGCACCCACTAATTCTGTGCTATCAGGCAAAAGGGATATGCAGATTGGTTGTGCGAGCATAAGGTATAAAGGAGAGCATCACACAGGCATATCCCAGGAACCATCAGAATACCACAAGGTGTAGAGTTAACAGACTTTGAACGGGGAGAAGAGAGTGTGGAAAATACTGGTGTGAAGGCGCAACACTCCAAGCTAGTAGAAGATTAAGGTCCAATATGCGATAGTGAAAGCACTTCTTTTTTATTATTTAACAAAATAAAAAAACAGCAAGTGAAAACGCATTTCGGGGACGAGCCCCTTCGTCAGTTCAGCTGGATTAAACACGACAGGATGCCTGGGGGTGACACATTTCCAATGTTTTTGGATGTGCCACACGTCCTGTATGTGGAAGGGAGACAGGGAGGAAAGAAGACTTTGAACAGCATATGTAAGTATGTTGTCACCTAGGGGCACCCGTCAGGGATGCCCGTTATCTCCGGCCCTATTCGCCATAGCCATCGAAGCCCTAGCGATTCGTTTGAGAAATTCCCCTGATGTAACCGGCATTAAATGGGCGGGCCTCAAAAGCAAGGTGGGGCTATATGCGGACGATACAATTCTCTTTTTATCAGACCCTATAACCTCCTTCTCTCAAGCTATGTCCCATATAAACAAATTTTCCCATCTGTCTGGACTGCACGTTAACTGGTCCACAATTTTATAGACAAATCCTAACCCGGTAAACAATCCCTGTGTGACTAGATATGGCCTGGCCGTGGTCCCCACATTTAAATACCTAGGGATAATTTATGTCCCGAGATTATAACAACGCAACAGAAGATAATATTGTCCCACTAAAAAAAAATGTAAAAAACAAATTCAAGAGATGGTCTTAGCTACCGCTCTCGGTGGCCGGCCGTATTAAGCTTGTTAAGATGGCTATCCAACCCAAGTGCCTATGTGTACTACAACATATGCCAATATATGTCCCTAAGCACATCTTCCAATCCCTCAATTCTCTCATCATATCATTCATCTGGAACTCCACCCGCTCGAAACTTAGCCTCTCGTCCCTACAAAGACCCAAAGAGCAAGCCGGAATGGCCCTTCCGGACCTACGGCTATATTACCTAGCAGGACAGATACGAAATATCCGCAATTGGGCTTTGGAGCGGGAGATGCCCATAGCAGACCAATTCCTCGCAAAACAAGTGCAAGGGAATAATCTACTAAATTATCTAGAATTCCCAGAGTACACAAACTCCTCTGACATATTACCACTTCATAAACTCGCCCTACAGGTATGGAAAGAGGTTAAATCTCTTCAACAATACGAGGACGTGATATCGGAACTTCCTCTATGGAATAACTCCGGCCTCGCTGCCTTACAGTCGGTTCCAGACCCCCAATATTGGATGTCCCTGGGAATAGTTTCAGTGGGAGACGCATATATAGACGGAGGAATCCCCACATTCAACCAATTACGTGAAAAATTACAATCCCCACAACTCCAATTATTCAGATTCTTCCAGCTGAGACATGCTCTAAACTCCCAGTTCCCTCCTGCCTCTACCCGAATATCCAAATTCCCCACAATTGGTATCCTCAAATCCCAAAGGCCCAGAGGCCTAATTTTGGCACTCTACACACATCTCCTCTCAGCCAAAACAGACCATAACCCGCTCCCAGTATACGACAGATGGAAAGCATCTATTCCGTCTCTAACACCCGAGGATTGGGAGGACATTTCGGAATCCCACCTCCTAGTCTCCCCCGCAGTCAACAACAAATTGATCCAGCTATATATAATACATCAAGCATACCTCACCCCCAACCGTTTATATAAGATGGGAAACACTTCCTCCAACTCCTGCCATAGATGCCGCCGGTCGGAAGCTAACTTCTGGCACTCGATCTGGGACTGCCCCCTGGTAAAAGAGTTCTGGTATGAGACTGTCTCCTTCATAAACTCACTGCTACCGCCCTTATTCAATATTGCGATGGACCCAAAGACAATTTTATTTGGCTTGCTGGAGGAGGAGGTGTGGCCATACCACACCCGTGTCTTTCTCCAAAAAATACTATTTTTGGCACGCAAAGCGATAGCCACTCATTGGATGGCTGCGGAAGTCTCCACAATTCTATATTGGATTCGGATGGTTAACGTAGTAATCTCCTACGAGAAAATTATCTATCAAAATAGAGGATGCCCAAACAAATTTCAAGAGATATGGGACGTTTGGCTAAACACCCACTCCACTTTATCCGCAGACTAAACTTGGAGCCCGAGTCCCCCTTCCTTTTTCCCTCCCTCTTCTCCATTCCCCCCTCCCCCTTCATCTCTACATTCTCTTTCCCCCCATTCTCTTTGCAAACCACATACACGGTGTCTCACATCAATATACCTCAAATAATCGGCATAGACAGCTTATGTTCAATTGTTAAAAGTTTATTGTTACACTCACTGACAAATTAGCCAGAAAGGAAAAACAAGAAAATGTTATCATTAATATGAAAGTTAAAGTACAGCATGTTATCTGTGAAATACTCGCGTCATATCATATATAATTTTTCTTTTATTCTGTACTGTGCAAATTTCCTCTTAATAAAGAAAACAAAGTTAAAAAAGTATGTTGTCACCTGAGCAACCAATCAGTACGGGACATCGCAGCGCTTTTGTACCGTCCAAAGCCCGCTGTTGGCAATGTTATTCGGATATAGAATATATCTGGTGTCTGCGGTGCAGTAACATTCGGGGAGCCCTCTAAACTGATAGAAAGTGGACAACGAAGCCTTGTACCAGCTGGAAGGCATCATGCAAATCATTTGCCAAAACACTCGCTCAGGTGGTCTCATAAACTATTGGAAGTCCCACACACATTAGCACCAGAACCATCATAGGGAACTCTATGTGAAGGGTAACCATGGATGAGCGACTGCACACAAGCCCAACATGAATGCACAGAGGCGTCTGTAATGGAGCTTGTTGTGAACTGTTGAATCGTAGTACGCTATCTTCTGACCAGGTGATCGCATTTGCCTGGATCAGATTGTCAGTGTGGCGGTTGCCTGGAGAGCGGTTTCGACGTGACTGGATCGTCACAACAGTGAAGTCTGGCAGGGATTTTGTTATAGAGTGGAGGACTTTCTGCTGGGAAGGACCAGGGCCATTGATTATAGTGAAGTCCATCCTCAATTCGAAGGGTATTGTGACAGTGTGGTATTACCTACCCTGTGTCAATACCTTGGTTCAGCTCCGTGTCTCTACCAACATGACCGACACCATGCCATACAGCACGCAGTGTTGAAGCTTAATTTAAGGAGCAGGATGTCTGCAAACTGTACACATGACCGTTTATTCTGAAAAGTCAACTGAAATGACCGGTACGCTTTAAGGTGTTTTTTAACATTTTTGTTTGTCTTCCAGCAAAGTTATGGCGCCGTGTGATGGAATCATTCATTTCCCAATACCTAAACGGTTGTATTGCTGGGCATCTCCTGAAATAGTTGCGGGAAAAACTGGTACTGTAAAGTCTGATCTTTACAGTTTCTGTGTAGTGATGCAAGAAAGTTTAACAGGTACATTGATTTGTGTTTGTTTCATACTGAGAGCATTTACAAGAAACCTCATTTTTAGTTTTATGTGACAGGATGTAGCAAAAGATTAGAGCTAAAAACAAAGGAAAAGATTTAGCAAACACACTTATTATTGCCTATAAATACATATTTTTCTGCATTTTTGGAATGATGTGTAAGGCCTCCTGTCCACGGCAGTGATTTAGCCGACGGTAAATCGCTGGCGAATCACGCCGTCTGAAGCTTTCCATAGCTTTGCTATGGAAAGCGCCGGCCCCATGTCCATGAGCGGAGAATCGTTGCAATTCTCCGCTCGCGGCCGGCAATTCGCAGCATGTTGTGAATTGCCCCGATTCTCCGCGGTTAGCCTATCAGATTAGGCTGACCGGCGGAGATTCGTCTGCGGCTGCTGCTCCCGGGCGGCAGTAGGGATACTGCAACGCCCGTGGACAGGGGGGCCTTACACAAGAATGCATGTAAGTGAAGTTTTTCTGTCTTCAAACTTTTGGCCATGTATTATAACTACAGTGGGTATGGGAACTTCGGCCATCAATGATGCCAACCCTTCTGGCATTCTTTAAAGATTTAAAATGTTTAACTTGAAATCTCCCATACAATGCTACATGACACAAGCCATATATATTATGGGTTTATTCACCCATTGCAGTAATGGGGCAGTTTACTCACAATTTTGGTATGAATAAACCCAAATGGTAAAAAATTCTTTCTGGACCTTTTGTTCTCGCAGTTCCTAATTTACGGATTATCTTTACATTTTAGACTCTCTGCCATGGAATGGGGTAGATGGCGAAGCAGTTAGGGATGCCATGGATTCTGGACATTACTTGACTGCTGATCCAGCTCTTTCGGAACCATATTATTCTTTAGTCAGCACTGGGATTCAGGCTAGACCTAAGGAACGGACAACACAGCTTCAGGATATTGCATATATGCTGAAGAATGATGTGAAGGTAGTTGGATTATAGAATATATTTAATAGCCTTATCGCCCATATGTCATTTTATATTAAAGGACCTTAGACCGCACAGTCTTAAAGTGTTTGTAGTGCATTCAAATAACTTCAATTGACGCTTATTGAAAAATCTTTGCCCTGTGCATATAGCCTTCACTCTCCCAGACAGCGGTCACATGGCCATTAGTAGTCATAAAAATTGTGCTGCACAAATACGGCACCAGATTTACTGGATAACGATAGAACGGCCACATGAAAACAACTTAAAGGTGAAGATTTTTTTTTTTGTATACAATTCAATTGCCAAATTGAATTTAAGTTCTAGTAGCATGGCCAATTTTTGATAAATGGAAAACGCACTTAATCCCAGACAACCCCTTTAACTGCTATTATACCGAGCCTGTGGAAAATGCTGGTATAGAATAGTAGAAACGAATTGGTGGAGCAACCCAAGTAGATTATGCAAGTATGAAGTAGGAGACAATGTCCTCTTTTTGGAGAAAGATGAGCTAGGGATTTGTTTTCCATATTTTAAGAACCCCGGGAGGGATTTTCCATGAATGGAACGGGCAGCTCACCCCAAATCCTGTTGTACCCAACTGAGTGAACGTTTCCATCTAATAAGCACTGCGGAATACGTTGGCGCTATACAAATAAAGATTATTATTATTAAAGACAATTCTTAGGGTATGTGATGCAACCTCCAGGTGTAATCTAATTACATGAGATTAGTTATTGCCAAACTTCTCTATTTATTAAAACCAGTTTTGAGGTTAATGAACCTCTTCCTCAGTACTTGCTAGGATACACGTCTGGGAGCTGACGGTGTATTTTGCAGAGAGGGTTGGACAATTGCTGATGTAAAAAGTGCTGGGTATTTTGTGCTCTGAAGCCTGTGAATGGAGCGGTGGACTATAGTCATAGTAATGCAAGATATAGTTTCTCAAGATATGAAGTAAATGTCTCATAGGCAGACCACCACCTTATCAGATGGAGGGTCCCCTGATCCTCCTTCCACTAGGTGTTCTGGCTACATCCAGCTGCAGGGTGTAATACAGAGCTGACCGCTCATGTAGACGGACTCAAGTCTATGGGACTTAAAAGATCTGAGGAGCTTGGCCACTGTCATCTCTCCAGGAGAATTAATATAGACCGCTGGAGCCGCAGGGCATTTTACAGGTGAAGAATGTTTTAGTTTTTTTTATTACATTTCCTGCTGCCGGGTTAGTTTTTAAATCTCTCCAATAATCCTTTTAATCCTGCTCAGGCTGTCTCTGTGGGACTTTCTAGGGCTTTATCAAATAAAATATATATTAAAAAAAAAATCCCAATAGCAGTAAAATTGCAGCATTTTAGCTCTAGCAACTGTCTGCACTGCCTTCTGTAAGCGTGGTTGATCTCTCATGTCAATATTCATTATTTTGCACTGCGGCTGAGCTAATCTGTCTTCAATATTTTCTGAATAGGATGGAGACAAAATATATGTAGAATCATCTGGTGTAATGTTAAGGAGATAGTAAATAATTATTATACAGTCTAACACTAAGCAGATAGGCTGCATTTGTAGCCTATATTGGGATTTTACACTCGCTGTATTGAAAGACAGCTGTAAAAGATGATTCTGTTTACTACTAAAATTTTAGGAGTGAAATGCTTTTTGCTCCGTGCCAAACCCATATCTTCCCAGCCACACTAAGGCCAGCGCTGCATGGCATGATATGCTTTTTCCGTTCAAAATATTTTTATTTGCATATTTTTACTGGCATTAACATACATTTGTCATTTGCTTATGGATTTGTATTGACTTGCAGTATCACAGACAAAAGTAAATCAATTCTTTACATTACAAGACTTTGGCTATGCGTCTTTTCTTTTCCTTCCTTCCTAATCAGGCAGTTGAATACTGCCCTAACTTATCAAAACTTAAACTGTAACGAAAGCATAATTGACAGACAGGGTGGTATGGGATAGGTGGGGGGGGGGGTAGGAGGGGAGGGGTTAGGCTTATATGGGGAGCTGGGGGTGGTGGATCTCTGGGGCACGGTTTGAGGTGGTAGAGCCCATCCCCGGGAAGAGCCACTCTCAACTTCCGGAAGCTTTCTGGGGTCTACCAATGTCTTCTACGGACGGCCCGTAGCTACCCAGACCTTAAATCGTTCAGTGGACCTGAATGTGGTCCACATCTGCCAGGTATGGTAGAATCTTTCCTGAGTTTCGCCCTCCTCCGCCCCCAGCTCGTCGAAGCGCATGAGGTCGTTTATTTCTTCTACCCACATCCCTCTTGAGGGGGGGGGGGGGGCGTGGATTTCCAGAGTCTGGGGATGACCCTTCTGGTTGCGAGTATGAAGAATCTAAGGACATTGTGTTTAATACTTTTGATAGTTCCTGGGAGGATTGAGAGGAGGGCCATCTCCTGCGTGAGTCTGAGATGTGACTTACAGATATGATTATATAGGTCAATAGTTTCCTTCCACAGATCAGACACTCCCGGGCAACTCCACCAAATGTGGGACATGCTCCCTATGTCAGTGTTACATCTCCAACAAGTTGGTGGTGTCTGGGGGAAAATTTTATGTAGGTGGTCGGGAGTTTTGTACCATCTAGACAAAATTTTGAAATTTAACTCTTGTGCTTTACCAGCAGAGGACATTTTGTGACATAGTGTCCAGGCTCTCTCCCAGTCCTCTCTTGGTAGGCTGTGACCTAGTTCCTTTTCCCAAGCCTCTATGTATGCAGGGTTTTGGTCCTCTATCTCTCGATTCAGCATCAGCCTATATATGGATGAAATCATGTGCCTCTGTGTGTTTGACGACATGGCCATTTGCTCAAAGGGCGTTAGCGCGCCCGTTAGGTTCGCCCGGGGAGCCAGGGACCCCACAAACCCCCTCAGCTGAAAATATTGTAGCCAATAGCCGGGACGGGATCCTCTCTCATCTATGAGCTCAGTAAACTGTTTTAAATTCGTGTTGGACATTTAGGCTCTAATTCTTGGTAGTGGCGACGTGTGTAAGCCTAGTATGGACGTGCCCTCTAGGGTTGTCTTGAATTGTGGGTTTGTTATGAGAGGGGTTAGGGGGCCAGGGACTGAAACCATGCCTTTTTTTTGCCTGAACTCTGTCCATGTCTTGAGTAACTGACCTACAAACGGGGAGATGTTGGGGATCTCTTTTATGAGTTTAGGTGGAATCCATGCTGCTCCTCGTAGGGTTCCCGGGACCAGTGCATGTTCCGCAGCAACCCAGAGCTTATGACTGTTGTCTTTAATTAGGTCTAGCACACAGTTTGAGAGACAGGCTTTATGATAGAGGGTGAAATTAGGCAAGCTCAGGCCCCCTTTTTCCTTTTGTCTGGTGAGGAGCGAGAAGCGCATTCGTGGCTTCCTTCCTCTCCAAACGAACGCTGTAATGAGGGTTCGAAGCCGTTTTAGGTATTAGTTTGGAAGTTTCACCGGGACCGCCTGACATATGTAGAGGAATTTCGGTAGCGAGTCCATTTTAATTACGTTGACCCTGCCATTCCAGGACAAGAACAATGAGTTCCATTTGTTAAGGTCCTTTTCAAGTTCTGACAGGAATGGGAGGAAGTTGAGTTTAAAGATCTGTGTGGTGTCTGCCGGGAGTTGAATGCCCAGGTACTTTATCGAGGACCGTTTCCATTTGAATGGGAATTGTGCCTCTAGTTGTGATACTTCGGTCTGCGGCAACGTTACGTTCAGGATCTCTGATTTTTGTGTGTTTACTTTGTAGTTGCTAAGTCCGCCGAAGCGTTTAAACTCTTGTAGGATTACGGGGAGTCCCACTTGTGGATTGGACAGATAAATTAGCAGGTCGTCCGCGAACAGAGCCATCTTGTGTTCAATGTTCCCGGTCAAGATCCCTCTAATTGAATCATTTTGACGGATTGCGTTAGCTAGCGTTTCCATGGTTAACACATAAAGAAATGGGGAGTGGGCAACCCTGTCTTGTCCCTTTTGTTATTTGGAAGGCGTCTGACAGGGAGCCGTTTACCCTAATTCTAGCTGAGGGATTTCGATATAGGGACATGATTCGGTCTTTTGTTTTCGGTCCCACCCCTATTTTGTCCAATGTGGCCGAGAGGAAGGGCCAGCCGACCCTGTCGAACGCCTTCTCAGCGTCGACCGCCAGGAGACATAACGGGTCGCCCATGACCCCTGCTCTGGCCATCAGCGATAGGGATCTAACCGTGTTGTCCCTTGCTTCTCTGCCGGGGACAAATCCTACTTGTTCTCCATGTATCAACCGTGGTATGGAGTATTGTAATCGTGTGGCTATCAGTTTAGCGAATAGTTTTATATCTATATTGAGGAGTGATATGGGTCTGTAGTTGCCGCAGACCGAAGCATCCTTCCCTGGCTTTGGAATAACTGAAATGTGGGCCATTAAGGATTGTGTCGGGAATGGGCACCCTCGTTCTACCGCATTAAAGGCTCTGAGAATTAGGGGGGAGATTTCTCTGAAGGTTTTGTAAAATCTGGCTGTAAAGCCATCTGGGCCGGGGCATTTGCTCACTTTTAGATCTTTAATGATTGTAGTGAGCTCCTCTTCACTGAAGTCTTTGTCTAGACTCGCTGCCTCCTCAGTTGTCACTCTTTTGGGGGCGTTTTGTGTCAAGTAGGCCTCAATTTCGCCATCTAGTCCCTGGGTGTCAGTCTGTGTTTGGTCTCTGATGTTGTATAGTTTAGAATAGTATTTTTTAAATTCTTCCAATATGTCTGTTGTGGCGTGCACGTGTCTTCCGCCCTCTATCCTTATTTTGGTGACATGGGTGGGGGACGATCTAGGGTGGAGGGCTCTGGCTAACCAGCTTCCACATTTATCTGCATATCCGAATGTCCCTCTACGTAGTTTGTCTCTCTGAGCTCATGAACGTTGGTCGAGGATTTTAAGTATTTGCTGCCGTATAGAGGAGATTTCGGCTTTAAGTACGTCGCTTTGGGATTTTTTGTTGTCTTCTTCTTTGGTTTGTAAATTTAAAATAAGTGTGCGTAGTTTCGCTGAGTTTTTTTTTTAAAGTCTGGAACCGTGCGATATTTGGATTCCCCGGACGACGCACTTTAACGCTTCCCACTGGACTGGGGCTGGTGTTTGGTTGTTCTGGTGGTTCGCTATGAATCCAGTGATTGCATCCTTAATGTCTGAGACACAGAGGGAATCACGGAGCAGGTTGTCGTTGAGTCTCCACGAGGTGATTCCCGCGCGGCCTGGGCGTACTGAGAACCCACCGTACACTGGGGTGTGGTCTGACCAGATAAAGTCGCCCAGGGAGCACCTCGGGGAGCAGTCCAACAGACTCTGTGAGACTAGGAGCATGTCTATCCGTGAGTACGTGTTGTGTACTGCTGAGTGGAATGTGTAGTCCCTGTTCCCCGGGTGAAGGATCCTCCACAGATCCACCAAGTGTAGGGCGTGTAGTGTTTTTTTGAGTCGCTGTAGTGCTGATCGGGGTACAGAGGTCCTACCTGATGAAGAGTCTATTTCTGGGTTCAGTACCAGGCTCCAGTCCCCTCCAAGGATAATTTTGGATCCGCTGGCGAATTCGGCCAAGTGCTTTAGGATCTTGGTAGCCGTTGGTACTTGTTCCTGGTTGGGAAGATAAATATTAGCCAAAGTATACAACATATCAGACATTTCTATTTTTAGGAAGACAAATCTGCCCTCTTGGTCTGTTGCGGTGTCCATTACATTGTATCTAAGGTTTCTGTGTAAGGCTATAGACACCCTTCCCGCTTTCTTTGTGGGATGTGGGCTGTGGTACCAGATGGGATATAGTTTGGAGTTGCATGCTGGAACATTGTCTGCTCTAAAGTGGGTTTCCTAGAACATAGCTACCTGAATTTTTTTCTTGTGGAGATGGTAGATTATCTGACCTCTTTTCTGGGGGGAGTTTAGGCCCCTGGTGTTGTATGTGCTACATGTCAGCTCAGCCATGGTTGTCTTCAGTGGAGAACGGCCTTCTCGTAGAGCCCCCACCGCCCCCAGGTTTGGGGAGGGAGTTGGGAAAAGAGGGGCGTGGGGGGAAAACATGTGGGGTAAATCAAGAAAAAACAAAAACAGCAATAAAAACAAATAACTGGTGGTAAACTGGTGTTCTATCATATTCCGATAGTTTGCGAGGGCTAACTTTGCCATCGCTTGTGCTATAGTAGCAGAAACTAACAAATTTGCGAGCTTTCGCTCCCTACCCCTATGACTTTAAACTTGTTGTAGTGAGTCTGATTCCCAGAACCCCTTGGACCCCAAGAAACTCGCCTTTCCCTTTGCAACTTTGCCTCGCTCTGCCGAACAAGCGAAGTGGTGGTTAAGTGTTCTTTTCAGGTTGGTTTTCCCGACTTGGATTTCTGAGGTTCCCCAGTCTCCTGGGGTCTCTCTCTTCGTCGGCGCGATATGCGTTCCACCGTCTGCCATTCAGTTCTTGGAGGTGGTGTCGGCAGGGAGGCTGATTTGGGCCAGTCCGGTAGGGACACAAGTGGCAGCTCGAAGGTCCCCAGGAAATTGGGTAGGTCTCCCAGGCTTCGGAATGTGGCTGTTTTACCTCCCTTGCTGGCGTGAAGCTGGAATGGGAATCCCCAGCGATAAATGATTTCTTTATCCCGCAATAAAGTGAGTAGGGGCTTCAATGCTTTTCTTAGCTGGAGGGTCCGCTGTGATAGATCTGTCAGGATCATTAGTGGAGTTCCTTTGTAGGACAGGTCGCTCTTTTTTCTAGCTTGGTGGAGGATTTGTTCCTTCAGCTTGTAGAAATGCACCCTGCAAAGGACGTCTCTTGGTCTGGTCGGATCAGTGGGTTTGGGTCCCAGCGAGCGGTTAATTCTGTCTATCTCTATTTCTGTGTCCGGTGGTCTCTGTAGCAGGTTGTTAAAGAATTCTCTTGCCCATTTGTCTAACTGGGCGTTGTCAATTTCCTCTGGGAGGCCTCTGATTCTTGGGTTATTCCTCCGGTGACGGTTTTCTAAGTCGTCAATCATGTTGTATAGTTCGGATATCTGGTGGGAGTGCTGGGTGAGCTCTTGGACGTGGTCGTTCATGGTATTAGTAACTATCTCTTGCTCCCCCTCAATCTCTTCTAATCTCTGACCTAGATGCCGTATATCTTGTTGTAAGGCAGCGATGTTGTTCTTGTGGGATGTTTCCATCTTCTGGAAGAGGCCGTTGATTTCGCTTTTAGTGGGGAGGGCTCGCAGGTGTTCCTTCCAGTCCCATTCCCCCGGGGGGTCATGTCTCAGGGGCGCTAGGCACATTACTCTGCGCGCACTCTTCTGCTTCGTGCTCGTGTGTGGTGTGGTGCTTGTGGCGGGCAACGGGGAGGGGGGTGCGGAGTCTTCTGCGCTCGACCCTTCTGACGCGCTGGTCGCGCTTGCGGGCTCTCTTCTCCCAGTGCCGCTTACTTCGCCCCTTCTCTGTGTGGGTCTCTGAGGCTGGGGGGGCTGCTGGACATGGGGGCCACTGCCTCCTGCTGCCATGTTTTGTGCGGCTCTCTCTCCCCTGTGGTCAGCTAACAGGGTCTCTTCTGTCTCCCTGTCTCTTGTGCCCTGTACTGGGGTGTGGGACTGTCCCCTTTGGGTCTTGGGGCTGTGTGGTGTGGGAGAGTTGTCCTTACCCCAGTCTGCTGCCGGCTCCTCTGCCCCTGCTGCCGCCCGGTCCGCCTGCATCTTCCTCTCGGCTGCTCCTGTGTGCTGAGCTGCTGAGACGTGTTTCTCCGGCTCCGCGCTTCCAGCGGAGCCGGCACCCGCCAGCACTTCCTCCATGTGCGCTGCCCTCTTCATTGCCGGCGGCACCATCTTGCCCGACGCATCTCGCTCCCCGCTGTCTCCCGCGGCTCTGAGGAAAGCCGACAGTCCGCTCCCCTGCCGGGTCAGCGTCTTCCTGGAGTGCTCCTTTGATTTTCCCTTCACCATCGGGCCAGTGAGTGATGTCCTGGGGTTCTTTTTAGGTCCGGGATTGCTGTCGGGGCCGGGAGCGAGGCGAGCGCACGTCTCACTCGCTTATCTGCTAGCCACGCCTCCGCATGATATGCTTTTTGACACAATGCAGTACTGCCATATAGTGTCTGGTTATTGGCTATAATGCATAGTGATAGTGATGATCCATTCATTGTTTCCTGTTATTCTATATTAAGGTTACCCTGATAGTAGGTAGATCCCAGCAGGAAGTTAGCCAAGTAGCAGATACAAAAGGGGTTGGCCAATTTACAATTAATATTAAAAATTATTTGGAAATATGCTTATTATTATTTCACTGATATACTTTTTATTTATACAGAGGTCCTTTGTACCAGTTTCCTATGTCACTTCCCTTTGTCACTTCCTAACTGCTCCTCCGTCCATTAGATGGCTGAATATGATGAAACATCGACCTCATTCAGCCACCTCTATTGTAAAACATGGCGCAGAGACGCATGGAAGAAAGATGAGTGATGTCGTTGGTCACATGCGTCTCTGCAATTAGCATCCAGCTATCATATGGAAGAGAGAACAGTCGGCAAAGGAGAGCGGGGGTTCATGAATTCAGCACAATGGACGTCCGTATGGAGAAAAATTACACTAGAAAGTTAATAACGACATTTCCAAAGCATTTTTACTATAATTGTAAATTGGCCAACCCCTTTAACTGCTGATCCCCACTAACATACAGCTTAAACTAGGACTCCAGAGAACATGTCACTGTCACCTATGAGTCGGGGTGAAATTGTGCTATTACTTGTGAGCACTCTCAAGGTTTACCTACGAAGAAAAAAGGGGCCATAGCCCTAATAAAGCCTTCATTTATTATATCCTGCTCTTACTTCTCATACAATACGTTGGCGGTATTTCCTTCAGCATGCACTTGTGTTTTCTATCACCCTGTAAGAACTTTATGTTTGATTTACGTACAGCACTTCATGGTCAATGTTCCATGTACAGAAGATGCACCTATGGTTGAAGAGGCAGTAAGGGATATGAAAATGCAGCATATAGAAGAGGAAATTCCACCAGGTACGTACTTTTTATAGGAAAGTTTTGATTGATTAGGCTTATTGATGCTTACCTAGATAGAATGACTTATCCGATTTACTAACCAACTGAGTAGAGGTGGTTTTGAAATAGGATTATTGAATAACATGAATGGTGAACTCCCCCAATGGCACTAAACATGTCAACTACTATGTTTTGCTTTGTTACAGACCTGTTTTATAAAGGAACAAGTATTTCTAGTTACAGTTCAAGCAAAGTTGTTTCCTCCACTGAGTCACAGTCTGAAACCCTGTGTGACTCGGTAGAACACACTGATGAAATGATTGCCCACCTACACTCACTAGAGAAAGAGGGTCAAAACAAGGCGGGGGACTTCTGTCCACAAAGTATTAGCAGCCCATCCATTTCATTATCATCAGTCAGTAATTGTGAGACAGATACAAGTTCTAATTCAGAGGAAGAAGATATTGATTGCAGAAGCGTAGAAACAAATGGAAACTGGCAAGATGAATTGCAAATACTAACTAATAGATTAAATTCAATCCAGATGCATCACAAATCCACGCTTGATAATCTTCTCTACATACAACAGTATTTTCAGGAGCACTACACTATACTTGATGGCGAAGAGGAACAAAAGCAGGCCGAAAACAAACCTCACAATGATGAAGATGAGGTTGATCAGGAGCTTCCACTATTCAAGAGTAAAACTTATGCTGAATGGTCTGCTGTAGGCCCCCCACCTTGCTATGTACCTCCTGAATGTGTGTCCTACTCCAGAACCAACATCACATCACCTACAAAGAGAATAGAGCGTGAGAGTGCTGTAGACATAGTGCAAAAGGGCTCAAAGAAGGGGGACTTGTGCACCAGCCTTGGCTCATTTAAAGGGAAGACTCTTGAAACATTGTCTACTGGTCAGGTAATACTTGCATAATATTATATATAAGTATATATAAACCAATGAGGAATTAAAGTTTATTTTTCTAATTTATTTCCTCACTATTCGCTAAAGATAAACAATCTCGTTTAATGCATTTATTATTAAATTATGACAACTCTACCTACATTATGCCTGTTACCATATTAGTTTACCATTAAAGGGGTTGTGCCAAGCTTTAAACTTATCCTCTATCCGCAAGATGGGTGATAAGTGTCTGGTTGGTGGGGGTCTGACCACTGACGACTCCCACTAATAACAAGAATGCAGGCCCTGCACCCCTCATATGAGTGACACTGCCGCTCCATTAATCTGTACGAAACTGCCTGATAGATGAGTATAGCTGGGACCCCCACCGATCAGACATTTATTCCCTATCTTATCAATTAGGCACCAGTTTAAAACTTGACACAAGCTTTTTAATTTACTTGTTAAACTACCTAAAATAAGGCATTTATAAGTTCTATTAATAAGGGAGATGGAACAATACCTCCACAGTGCCACCTATTGGAAGGCAGCATTCCTTGTCAATATAAGTCAATGTTAGACTCCTTATACAAGCCTTTTAACAATGACCTGGAATTGAAAGCAAAGCCAGACTCCATGCACAGACAGGAGTGTTTGCCCCTCATCAGTGTGCAGTAGGATTCTGGCTTTGCTAGAGAGAGGCCTATGATGTGGGGTCAGAAACGCTATCTTTTCTCCTTTGTCTGGGTTCACACAGGGCGGATTTGCTGCGGAAATTCCGCCCGGAATTTCGCCGCGGCAAATCCGCCTGCGGCTGCTAATCCCGTAGTTGGCCAGCCATGTGGACGAGATTTCTGAGAAATCTCGTCCACATGGGATGGCAAATCCGCCGTGGCAAAGCCGTCGCTGCGATGCGGATTTGCCGTCTGCAGCATGTTTATTTTTTTTCTTCTTCCGCTGTGGCCGCGCTCTCCTCTATGGGAGCGCCGGCCGCAGCGGAAGAGCGAGCGGCCAGGCCGCTTCAAAACCCGCGGCTAAGTGCCGTGGGTTTTGAAGCAGCGCTTCTCCCAGCGGAAATAATGCTGTTTTTCGCTCTGGCCAAACTGCAAGATTTTCGCCGGGATTTTGCTGTGTGTGAACTCAGGCTTAGGGAGAGCATCTAGACAGTGAGTGAGGAGACTTAAAAGGCCATTCATGCTCCTCTGGGTAATATGCAAATAAGGGAGATGGAACAATACCTCCACAGTGCCACGTATTGGAAGCAAGCATTCCTTTAAGTCAATTTTAGACCCTTTATACAAGCCTTGTAACAGTGGCCTTTCAAGTCTCCTCAATCACCGTCTTGATCACTGACAACGAACCTTTTAGAGACTGAGTGCTCAAACTGCAACCCAAAACCCACTTATTTATCTCAAAGTGCCAACACGTCAGGGGGCAGGGTTTATCACGACGTATGATTTTACCTCCATCTATCTAAAAAGGACAGGGCTGTTTCAAAATAGACAGCGTACAGATTTTGACTGCTTTTTGTGTGCCGAAATGTTGCAGAATGTCCTCAGTTGAAATTTCTGTGACAAATTCTGCAGCATTTCCGCATCTAAAAAGCAATTATAATCTGCACGCTGTCTATTTTGAAAAAGCTCTGCCTATTTCCGCCACATGTAAACATACCGTAGCGGTAATAGTGACTCCCACGGCTGCCCCGTTGGTAATAGTGACCCCCCACGGCGGCCCCAGCGGTAATAGTGACATCCCACAGCGGCCCCAGTGATAATAGTGACATCCCACAATGGCCCCAGCGATAATAGTGACATACAACAGTGGCCTCAGCGGTAATAGTGACATCCCACAGCGGCCCCAGAGGTAATAGTGACTTCCCACAGCTGCCCTAGCGTTAATAGTTACATCCCCACAGTGGCCCCAGCGTAATAGTGACATCCCACAGTAGCCCACAGTAGTAATAGTGACATCACACAGTGGCCCCAAGCAGTAATAGTGACATTCCACAGCGGCCCCAGCAGTAATAGTGACATTCCACAGCGGCCCCAGCAGTAATAGTGACATCCCACAGTGGCCCCAAGCAGTAATAGTGACATCCCACAGTGGCCCCAGCAGTAATAGTGACATTCCACAGCGGCCCCAGCAGTAACAGTGACATCCCACAGCGGCGCCAGCAGTAATAGCGACATCCCACAGTGGCGCCAGCAGTAATAGTGACATACCCACAGTGGCCCCAGAGGTAATAGTGACATCCCACAGTGGCCCAAGAGGTAATAGTGACTTCCCAAAGCTGCCCCAGCGGTAATAGTGACATACCCACAGTGGCCCACAGTAGTAATAGTGACATCCCACAGTAGCCCACAGTAGTAATAGTGACATCCCACAGTGGCCCCAAGCAGTAATAGTGACATTCCACAGCGGCCCCAGCAGTAATAGTGACATTCCACAGCGGCCCCAGCAGTAATAGTGACATCCCACAGCGGCGCCAGCAGTAATAGTGACATACCCACAGTGGCCCCAGAGGTAATAGTGACTTCCCACAGCTGCCCCAGTGGTAATAGTGACATCCCCACAGTGGCCCCAGCGGTACTAGTGACATCCCACAGTGGCCCACAGTAGTAATAGTGACATCCCACAGTGGACCCATGCACTAATAGTGACATTCCACAGCGGCCCCAGCAGTAATAGTGACATCCCACAGCTGCCTCAGCGGTAATAGTGACATCTCACAGTGGCCCTCAGTAGTAATAGTGACATCCCACAGTGGTCCCAGCAGTAATATTGACATTCCACAGCGGCCCCAGCAGTAATAATAGTTGCATCCCATAGTGGCCTCCAGCAGTAATAGTGACATCCCACTGCGGCCCTGGCAGTAATAGTGACATCCCACAGCGGCCCCGGCAGTAATAGGGACATCCCACAGTGGCCGCAGTGGTAATAGTGACATCCCTACAGTGGCCCCCAGCGGTAATAGTGACATCCTACAGTGGCCCTCAGTAGTAATCGTGACATTCCACAGCGGTCCCAGCAGTAATATTGACATTCCACAGCGGCCCCAGCAGTAATTGTGACATCCTACAGTGGCCCCAGAGGTAATAGTGACATCCCACAGTAGCCCTAGTGGTAATAGTGACATCCTACAGTGGCCCCCAGCGGTAATAGTGACATCCTACAGTGGCCCCCAGCGGTAATAGTGACATCCTACAGTGACCCCATTAGTAATAGTGGCATCCCACAGCGGTCCCCGGTAGTAATAGTGACATCCCACAATGGCCCCAGTAGTAATAGTGACTCTCACAGTGGCCCCAGTAGTAATAGTGACATCCCACAGCGGCCCTCAGTAGTAATAATGACATCCTACTTCGGCCCCCAGTAGTAATAGTGACATCCCACAGCGGCCCTCAGTAGTAATAATGACATCCTACTTTGGCCCCCAGTAGTAATAGTGACATCCCACAGTGGTCCCAGTAGCAATAGTGACATCCCACTGCGGCCCTGGCAGTAATAGTGACATCCCACAGCGGCCCCGGCAGTAATAGGGACATCCCACAGTGGCCGCAGTGGTAATAGTGACATCCCCACAGTGGCCCCCAGCGGTAATAGTGACATCCTACAGTGGCCCTCAGTAGTAATCGTGACATTCCACAGCGGTCCCAGCAGTAATATTGACATTCCACAGCGGCCCCAGCAGTAATTGTGACATCCTACAGTGGCCCCAGAGGTAATAGTGACATCCCACAGTAGCCCTAGTGGTAATAGTGACATCCTACAGTGGCCCCCAGCGGTAATAGTGACATCCTACAGTGGCCCCCAGAGGTAATAGTGACATCCTACAGTGACCCAATTAGTAATTGTGGCATCCCACAGCGGTCCCCGGTAGTAATAGTGACATCCCACAATGGCCCCAGTAGTAATAGTGTCTCTCACAGTGGCCCCAGTAGTAATAGTGACATCCCACAGCGGCTCTCAGTAGTAATAATGACATCCTACTTCGGCCCCCAGTAGTAATAGTGACATCCCACAGCGGCCCTCAGTAGTAATAATGACATCCTACTTTGGCCCCCAGTAGTAATAGTGACATCCCACAGTGGTCCCAGTAGCAATAGTGACATCCCACAGCGGCCCCAGTAGTGATAGTGACATTCCACAGTGGTCCCAGTAGTAATAGTGACATCCCACAGCACCCCACTGAGACCCATACATTTACCCCTTCCTCCTCGCCGAAGCGCCGCTGCTCTTCTCCTTGTCGCTGCTGCTGGCACTGATCCCAGGTGCACACTGTGATGTCAGTATGCTGCCGGACGCCTCCTCCCCTGCTTTTGCGGAACCTAAGAAGAGACGTCAGAAAAGGGGGTGAAGAGGATCCTGGGTGCACACTGACGTCACAGTGTGCGCCAGGATCAGTGGCGCTACCAGCACTGCTGAGTGAATGGTAGCAGGGAAGCCATGACTCTTGGCGGTATTCACTAATGTGGTGAGCAGTCGGTGGTGGTGCGTGCCAGCAGGGCGGGCTCTGCGTGCCGCCTCTGGCACGAGGTCCACAGGTTCGCCACCACTGCTTTAGATGCTCTCCCTAAGGAGAAAAGATAGCGTTTCTGACCTAAGTTCTACTAGGCACAGGATATAGTTCAACGTCCTGTGGGGATTAGAGAATGTTGGAGTTATTGTATATTTGGAGTAGGCACATAATAAGCTACATACTGGTGTTTTTATGTGATTTACATCACACTTATTTATGTACTTGGATAAAAGAAAGCTTGATCTTGGCATTACAGTTGAAGCATTAAGGACAAGTGTAGTACAGGCGCACTTTTGCAACCGTATCATTGCTGCAAATCTTCACCCGAGTCCAATAATGGAAACAAACAGCATCACAGGACTATGTCGTTTAGGATATTGGATTTCCAGTCGAGATAGGATCTGCAGACGTAAAATGGGTGCAAAAATGAAGCCATGGTAACATTGCCTAAAAACCAGCCTATACTTCATTCTGCAGTCATAATGTGGCTTTGTACAGGAGTAATATAAAGTGCGCCAAGAATGGGATTTGCTCATGTCATGACAAAGCAGGGCTTTACAGAATATGCAACAGCATTCTGGAAGTACCAAGAAAAATGAATTCATACTTTCAATTTTGGCAATTGCTGCTATATTCACTTGTACAGTGGGTTTGGGAAGTCCTCAGACCCTTTACATTTTTTACATTTTGTTATGCTGTATCCTTGAGCAGACTACAAAAAAATAAATAAATTCTGCACAAAATACACCATAATGGCAAAGTGGAAACGTAATGTTTAGTTTTTAATTTTTAAAACATTTCTAACATTTTGTATTGACATAAGTATTCAGCTGCTTTTTGGTATGACACTTGAAATTTAGCTCTGGAAGCCTCCAACATCTCTTGATCATCTTTAGGTTCAAATAAATTTTATTACAAATCTGTCAACAGTTTGGTCACATTTTTAGATCACTTCAAAAGTATCAAAACAAATAGTAAGAAAAACTTGATAAACTATTGCAAGTAGGTCTGCTTTAAAGACCATTATAAGAGCAGAGAGCTGGCAGAAAAGAGAAGACAGAATTTCGTGGGGAATTAATGTCGCGCTACGCGCAATGATCCTAAGGCGCCTGGGTTGCGTTGACGCATTGTTGCGCACTCTCCCCTGCTCTCCTCTCCGTCTTGATCTATGTTACGAGACTGGGTAGCCGGTCTCGCCCCAGCTTGAAGTTCTGATGTGAGCTTCTCCTTTGCTGTTGACATTAGTTTTACTTATTCTAAGACACACAATTGGGGAGGGGAAGGGGGGAGGGGAATTGATCAGGGAGCGGAAGAGTAAGGTAGGAAAAGAAGGAAGGGAACAGGAGGGGGGAGGGGAGGTGAGAGGGGAGGAATGTGGAGTTAAAAGTAGGTGTGGCCATGTATGATGCGCTCCGGGGGTCTTTCAAGCGGTCTCGTTAGTCTATAGAGCCTTGCACTATCCATTTTCTAAGGTTATCAGTTCCCCTGAATGCCACACACGGCTGCCATAGCTTGTAGTAGGCTTCCCATAATTTGGGCTCGTCTGCCCCTAGCTCGTCGAATCTCATGAGAGTAGGAAGTTCTTCCACCCACATGCCCCGAGTTGGAGTAGTGGCTGAGCGCCATAATCTTGGAATGAGTCTTCTCACTGCTATTATGAAGTGTTTTAATAGGCTTGCTTTCGCTCCTCTCGCAGTGCCTGGGAACAGTGAGAGCAGGGCAAATTTGGGTGTCATCGTAATGTCTGAGTGGTTAACATGGTTGTACAGGGTTGTCACTTCTTTCCAGAGCTCGGCTACTGGCTGACATTCCCACCAAATGTGTATCATGTTGCCCCTGCTCCCGCTGCATCTCCAGCAACCCGAGGAGGCCTGGGGAAAGATCCTCTGCAGTTGGTCAGGGGTTCTGTACCATCTTGAAACTATCTTGTAGTTAAGGTCTTGGATTCTACCTGCCGTGGAGACCTTGTGAGTCAGATTCCAGATTTTTCCCCAGTCCTCATCTGTGAGGTTTTCCCCCCAATTCCCGTTCCCAGGCCTCTTTGTATTTCAGGGCCTCATCCCCCGTCTCCCGGCTCAGCAGCGTTTTGTATAACTTAGAGATCATGTGCCTCTGGTTTAGGCTTGATAAGCAGAGTTGTACGAACTCTGTAAAGGATGCTGTCAGATTCACTTTCGGCGTCAGCGAGCTCACAAAGCCCCTTAACTGCAGGTATTGTAGCCAAGAACCTGGCTGTGGTGGAGACTGATCCAGGATCTCTGTCATGGATTTCAGTCCTGACTCTGTCACTACGTCTCTTAGCCTGGGGGTTGGTGTGGCCGGGAGGGACAGGAGACCCATCCTATTTTTGGTGGTTTCAAATAAGGGATTTCCCGTGAGCGGTGTTAGTGGACCTGGGACTGTGACTAAACCATAGCGGGGCGCGAAGCCCGCCCATGTGGTAAACAATTGGAGACTGAAGGGAGAAATGTTAGGAATAGATTTTATCCACTTGGTTGGTATCCAGGGGGCTCCGTATAGACCATCCGTCTCCCCTGCTTGCTCTATTTCCACCCAGAGCCTTGAGCTCCTGCTTTTAATGATGTTGAGGGCGCAGTTTGCTATGTTGGCTTTATGGTATAGAGAGAAGTCTGGTAGACCCAGGCCTCCCTTTTCTTTTTACCTCGTCAGTATGGAGTAGCGTACTCGTGGTTTGTGCCCCTTCCATACGAAAGTTATGAACAAGGATCTAATTTTTTTGAAGAATACTCTTGGGAGCCCGTCCATTTTTACCACATTAATTCGTCCATTCCATGAGATGTAGAGGGGGTTCCATTTGCCCAAATCCTTCTCCAGGTTTTCGACAAAGGGGATAAAATTTAATTTGTAGGCTGCCGTAAGCTCTGCTGAGATTTTTATTCCTAAGTATTTTAAGTGTGGCTCTACCCACCGAAAGGGGAGTACCGACTTCAGATGGGAGACCTCGGCCTGCGGGAGTGATTTGTTCAGGGCCTCTGATTTCTGTGCGTTGATTTTGTAGTTATTGATTCTCCCGAATTTTTCAAATTCCTTTAAAAGCACAGGCATGCCGATTCGGGGGTTGGACAGGTATAGTAACAGATCATCGGCGAATAGTGCCATTTTATGTTCTGAGGAACTAATCCTGTAGCCTTTTATTGAGTCATTACTTCGAATAGAGTGCGCTAGGGTTTCCATGGTGAGGATGTAGAGAAAGGGGGAAAGGGGGCACCCCTGTCTCGTCCCGTTTCTTACTCTAAGCATGTCGGACAACGTCCCGTTAACTTTAATTCTCGCAGTGGGGTCCTGGTAGAGCGCCATGATCCACTGGAGCATCCGTGGGCCCAATCCGATTTTCTCTAGTGTGGCAGAAAGGAAGGTCCAACTCAGGCATAGGGGGGTGTTTGTCGATTTGGCCCTAGCTATTAGGGACATTGTTTTAATAGTGTTGTCCCTTGCCTCTCTGCCAGGGACAAAGCCGACCTGCTCCATCTTGATCATCTTTGAGAGGTTTCTACACCTTAATTGGAGTAGCGTGTGGTAAACTAAGTTAATTTAAAAAAAACACCCCTGTCGATATATGGTTTCATAGCTCACAATGCATATCAGAGACAAAACTAAACCATGTGGAGGAAATAGAGCTCAGAGATAGGATAATGTGGAGGCAACGATCAAGAAGGCAACAAATATTATGTCAGTACTAAAAGTTCTCAAGAACACAATGGCCTCCATAAATAAAAGAAGTTTGAAACAACCAGGACTCTTTCTACAATTGGCCAACACACCAAGCTAAGTAATCAGGGGGAGAAGGGCCTTAATAAGAGAGGTGACCAAGAACCCAATTGTCACTCTGCTTGATTTCTAAAGATCCTGGGTGCAGATGGTAGAAACTTCCAGAAGGTCAACCATCACTGCAGCACTCCACCAATGTGGGCTTTACAGCTGAGTGGCCAGAAAGAAGCCTCTCCTCAGTAAAATACACTGGATGGGCTGCCTGGAGTTGGCCAAAAAGCACCTAAAGATTCCAAGATTGTGAGGAAAAACATTCTCTGTTCTGATGAAACCAAGATTGAAGTTTTCAGCCTCATTTTCATGCGTTCTGTCTGAAGGAAACCAGGCTCTGCTCACCGCCTACCCAATACTACAGTGAAGCATGTTGGTGGCAACATCATGTTGTGGGGGGTGTTTTTTAGTGGCTGGAACAGGAAGACTAGTTAAGGTTGATGGAAAGCTGATTGGGGCAAAGTACAGAGATATTCCTAATAAAAATGTGATCTAGAGCACAAGGGACCTCAGACTGGGCAGACAATGGCCCTAAACACAGTCAAAACACAGGACTGGCTTTGAGACAACACTGAATATCCTTGAGTGGCCCAGCCAGAGCCCTGACCTGAACTCAACTGAACATCTCTAGAGAGACCTGCAAATAGCTGTCCACCGATAGTCCCCATCCAATCTGACAGTGCTTGAGAGAGGTGAAAATCCCCAAATCCAGGTGTAAAAACCTTGTGGCATCAAGAAGACTAGAGGAGGAATCACTACCAAAGGTGCTTCAACGGAGTACAGGATCTGAATACTTATATTAATGCAAAAGGTTAGTTTTTCATTTTTAAAAAATTTACAAAGATTTTTAGCATTCTGTTGTTACTTTGTCATTATGGGGTATTGAGACCAGAATGATAGAGAAAAACATAAGAAAGTTTAAAAAAATTGAAAGGGTCTGGAGACTTTCCTGACCGACTGTATAAACATTGGAGATAGAAATTTTGATCAAATTGTGAGAGCCCATCTGCCCTGGCAAGGGGATTTCTTCAAATAGGACCCTACACTAACAGGTTCTTCTCTTTGGGCCCAGGCCTCCAAATTAACTTGCGAAATTCAGTTTTAATTAAAATCAAACCATTTGTCAAACTCTGAATAACATTTAGGGAAAAGCCACACAATGTAAATCAAAAAATGTGCAGCAAATCCGCAGAAAATCCACAACCACAAAAACCACAATAAATGATGTGTTTTTTGCATGTTGCAGTTTTTGCATTTGCAAAGGATGAAATCAGTGTAAAAAATCTGTAGGATAAAGAGACACACAGAGGTAAAATCCACACCTCCAGTCAATTTACGCTGTGGATTTTTTGGTGGTTCTGTAAAACAATGTGGATTTTCTGCAGGCAATTCTGCTTCAAAAATATGTTGCTTTTTAAGGCCCAGTGCACACAGGCGTATTTGCATTGCTTAATCCGGTGCGGGCGTCTGCCTCCGGATTCCACAGCAAATAATGTCTATGTACATGCTAGGCAAAAACACTTCCTTATGTCCACGAGCGGAAATCAATAGTAGCATGGATGGCCTTATATGTCTCCTCACTCACCTTCTTTGTGCTCTGCCAAAGAAGTGATGTTACTCCTCCCGACCCACATCACAGGCCTCTCACTAGCCAAGCTAGGATCCTACTGCACACTAATGAGGGGCAATCACCCCGAAACAGCTGTCTGTGTATGGATTCTGGATTGGCTTTTAATTTCCAATCATTGCTCTACAGACCTATATAAAGGGTCAAACATTGATTTGCAGGAATGCTGCCATCTAATAGGTGGTTTCATCTACCTTATTTGCACATAGAATATATAAAAACATTAATAATGTGTGTTTTTTGATTGTTACGTGGAATATTGTGAATACACAAAAAGTATGTAATGTAGTGTAATAAGAAAACCACTACCAATAAAATGTTTCTTCTCATCCCCACAGAATGTCTTGCAGATAACCAAGAGAAGCTCCAAGAATAGTCAAGCAGATTCTGATGATATGATGAGACATCAGTGAGTTCCACACAAACAGTGTTTCATAAGCAGAACAAGTCATTCTTCACTAAAAAGCTCAATAAGCATTGGCACATTTATCATCTTCTGTTTATCCTAGACACATTCATTAGTGAGGATTAGTAGACGGCACGTGGAATATGCACAGTCTTGTCTACAGCAGGGTCTGTGAACATGAAGCTTTCCTGCTGCTACTTACCTGTGATCAGCGTTAGGGAATTAAAGTGCAGTCCATATTTCAGGACTGAAGCATGACCCACATTCAGTCAAATGATCTGTTCCAATTATTCACTTTAAAGAAGACTGAGAAAAGTGTAGCCAATCAGAATGATGAAAGACAAGCCAGTTGCCCAGTACATATGTTCTTTGTGGTCAATGTTACACAATTGTGCAAATCAGCTGTTTATACATATAGATTTTCTTGCTTTTCAGCAAAGATGACCGAATGCTTCTCTTACTACCTGATACACACTGTGTATTAGTATGCATCAGTAGTCCAAGACACTACATGGTGACTGACCCGCACTGCTCACATGGGCAGCAATGGTTGACCCCTTAGTGACCAAGCTTTTTTCAGTTTTCCCATTTTCGCTTTTTCCTCCCCCCTTTTAAAAAATCGTAACTCCTTTATTTACCCTTCCACGTAGCTGCATGAGTTTTGCCTTTTGCGGGACGAGTTGTATTTTTCACTGGTACTATTTAATGTACCGTATAATGTACTGAAAAACTTTAAAAAAATGTAAAAATTTCTTTAGGTGCGTCTCGTTTCTACGGCGCACAAACTGCAGAAAAAATAACATGATAACTTTATTCTATGGGTCAGGATGATTACTACGATACCAAACATAGTTTTTTTTTTGCTGTACTACTTGAGTTTTTTTTCAAAGAGATATGTATATATATATATTTCTTTTTTTTTCTGACACCACCTTCTGCGCACAATAATTTTTAAATTTTTCTGTTGACATAGTTGTGCAAAGGCTTAATTTTTGCGGGACATCCTGTAGTTTGCGTTGGTACCATTTTGGAATACATGCGGCTTTTTGATTTGCTTTTTATTAGGTGACCAAAAAGTGCATTTCTGGCGTTCTTTGTTTTTTCCTGATGACGTTCATCGTACAGGGTAAATAATGTGTTACTTTGATAGATCAGACTTTTAAAGAAGCAGCGATACCAAATACCCCAATTTTTTTTTTTTACTTTTATTACTTTTTTTAAAAATAATTAGTAAAACTTTATTCTTATTTTTACTTTTTTTATGTCCCCAGAGGGGACAGCAACTTGCAATGCTTTGATTGCTCCTGCAGTATGATGTAATGCAATAGCATTACATCATACTGCTATCGGGCAGGTAGTCTATCAAGCCACCCCACAGCCCTGGCGCCTCCTGGCTCCCTGCGATCTCATCACAAGGAGAGCCGTACGGGACCCCCGAACATTGCTCTGGGCATTTAAAAGGTTAACAGTTCCTATCAGCTGCGCGGCTCATCAGAGCTCTTGCCGCCGGGTGTCAGCTGTAAGAAACAGCTGGCACCTGGGATATATGAAGAGGGATCACTGCACGATCTCTCTTAATGCACAGACCGTCGATACAGGCCGTCAAAAGGCGTATCAGCGGTCACTAAGAAGTTAATCAAAGCAGGTGCAGTGTCTTATACTAATGATGCATACTAAAACACAGTGTGCCTCAGGTAATCAGAATAGCTGGTGCGGCCATCTTTGTTTCTACAGGCCTAATGGGTCACCTTACCACAATGGCAAAAGCATCAACATATATTAAGATCTATTATTCTTATTGGACAGATATCCAAGTTCAAGTTTTGCACCAGATAGGCCAACAAAGATATTGGAAGGAGAAATGCTGCATCCTTCTTCGTGTAAGTTTTTGTTTTATATTTTCCAATATACCATATATACTCGAGTATAGCCTAGTTTTTCAGCACATTTATTATGCTGAAAAAGCCCCCCTCGGCTTATACTCAAGTTAGGTAAAAAAAAAAAAAAACTGCAATACTCCCCTCCCAGCCTGCGTCTGTGTCCCCGGTGCGATGGTCTACCCATCAGTGTGGCAAGCTGCTTGAGAATTCTCACTGCTGTCATCTCCCTGCTCAGCTTTGAATTCCCCCGCCGTCAACGCTGTGTAGGTAAGTGCTGTGATTGATCGAGTGCCAGTCAATCAGAGTCGGCGCTCGATCCTTCATAGCCATTCAGCGGTTGACATCACTGAATGGTTGTGATTTTGTTTATCGAGCGACGGCTGTGATTGGCTGGCGCTCAATCCAATTACAGAGCTTACAGTGCTAACAGCAGGGGAATTCAAAGCTGAGCAGGGAGAATTCTCAAGCAGTTTGCCGCACCGTCTGGGAGACCATCGCATCGGGGACACAGACGCCGGCTGGGAGGGGAGTATTGCATTTTTTCTTTACCTAGTATATACTCAAGTATAGCTAGGCTTATACTCGAGTCAATAAGTTTTACCATTTTTTGTGGTAAAACTTATTGACTCAGCTTATACTCGGGTCGGCTAAAACTCGAGTATATACGGTAAATGCCATAGAAATTTGAGGTATCTGCAATACTTGTATACCAAGACCATATAGATAATACAGGGTAATCATAAGTACATCTAATCACCTTTATTTGTATTGTGTATGCATAACACATCACTTGATTTTGGGTTCTGTCCACACTGGGGCTCATAATCTACATTCACCTATGTGTATGTTTTGGAGTGTGGGAGGAAACTCATACAAACACAGGGGGAACATACAAACTCCATACAGATATTGTCTTAGTTTGATTTGAACCCAGGACCCCAGGTCTGTAAGACAACAGTGCTAACCATTGTGCTACTCTATAAAATCTTGTTATATCTGCTAAATCTGTACTCTGCATCCACAAGATGTTTATTTCCTCATTTCAACAATGCCCCAATGTTTCACAGACTCATTCCTCCTATTCTAGAATGTCTAATATAAGACACTGTGGGCCATGCTAATACTCCCTGGAACTTACATGACATCTCATATAATGCTTTTCAGGCATGTACATTTCTTAAAGGGGTTGTCTGACAAAAAAAAAACTGGTTCCCTGTCCTGGAAAATAATGAAGAATATACTCTCCTCCCCTGGCTCCCCACATCTCCCGCCCGCTCTGATCTCGCCTGTGACATAATGTTTACAGGCTGCAGCAGCCCGTGTATGGGATGTCACAGACTGCTGCAGTTGATCACAGACCTAAGCACTCGAGTGATGAGCTCTGCGATTGGCTGCAGTAGTCTGTGATGTCCATACACAGGCTGACTGAAGCCTGTAAACGCAGACCCCGCGTTGAGGATGGAGTTGCGTTGCTGAATACGCAGGGGGCGAGCATACACTTCTATATTATCTTCCAGTACGGGGAACCCGTTTAGAAAAAGAAAATAAAATTATATCAGACAACCCCTTTAAACTATATTCCTAATATTAAGCAGTTCATCTAGTCCTAGATCTTTTCTATTGCCAGGATATGGAGACATTTATAAGCTACTAGAAGTTCTGAAATTATCCACAGGGTGTCGCTCTCTAACTGTTCAATAAATCAGTATAGTAGGAATGTGATTATTGGAAAAAAATATACCATATTTTTAGCTCTAGAAGATGCACATTGGTTAAAGAGAAGGAACATAGGAGAAATATATATTTTGAACTCCCCCAGACCAGGCCGTGAGGGGGGTATTACAGGAGGAATAACACACATAGATATTTAGTGCATCTTAGGCCTCATGCCCGCTTGCGCACACACAGATTCCACCACCGAATCCCGCAGCAGAATCCGTGCGTGCCCGCGGACATGGAGAGGGAAAGACAGTTTCTTACCTCTCCTGATCCAGCATGGGTCTCCTCCAAGATGGCCAGATCTTCTTTCTTCAGCACAGCAGATGCGTTCAATTACATCTGGCGATGCGCATGCACAGTGTTTTCTTTTTTGTTCTTGAATCTCTTGCTTTCTCGCGGAGACGCGGCACAGCCACAGTGACAGCGGCGGGTGTGCTGCGGCAGGGACGGCTTCTATTGACTTCAACGGAAGCTGTCCCTGCGGGATCCGCAGTAAAATTGAGCATGCTGCGATTTCTTCCTGTGCGTGTTATCCACACGCCGGGAAAAATCACATCCGCATGTTTTTACTTGTCATGCGGATGCTAATGACTCCCTATGGGCAGCAAAAGTTGCGGATCTCCCGCACAGGAGACACGCTCAGATTTTATAATTCAAATCCGCCCATAGACATTGGACCTTAGACATTGCATGCGTAACATTGTTCCAACTCTCGTAGTGTACACTGTTGTCTGATAATGACTCTTATTAAAAGTAGCATTCGTGGTCTAGATGTCATTTCCATGTAGGAGAAGACCCGTTAACCCCTTGAGTAGCACGACCGGAAATTTTGCGGGACGAGCTCCACTGCCGATAGTGATATAGCCCGGAAATCTTCCGGGCTATGTATCACTATGGGAGCTGCAGAGCACAATGCCACAAGCTGTGACATTGTGCTCTGCCTGCACAGTCCCACAGAGAACAAAGCAAGGGCTTTGAAAAACCAGCAGAAGATATTGCCGATATGCCGGCAATCTCCTGCTTCTAAGTCTCCTGCTTTGTTTATAGGTTGCCATAGAGACCATCGGCTTGTCAGAAGCAAGCCGATGGTCTCTGTGGCAGGGAGAGCTGGTGCTTGGCTGTCAGAGGACAGCTAGGTACCAGCTCTTACTGCAGAGATCAGAGAAAACCTCCGATCTCTGCTGTGTTAACCCTTTACATGCTGCAGTCTATGTGACTGCAGCATGTAAAGGGCTGTCACCATCGGACCCCCGGAATGTGATCAGGGGGTCCTGATGGGTCCCTGTGGAAGTCCCCTAAAGGGACAAAAAAAAAAGTAAAAAAAAAAACAAAAGTAAAAAATTGAAAAAAAAAAATAATAAAAACACTTGTCTCCCTTTACTTTGTAAAAAATCAAAAATAAAATCACACATGTGGTATCCATGCGTCGTAATGACCCAGAGAAGGAAGTTAATGCATTATTTAACCCCTTAATGACATGGCCCCTTTTTTTCTGTTTTCCCCATTTATTTTTTTTTACCTCCGCCCTGTTTAAAAAATCACAACTTGTCCCGCAAAAAACAAGCCCTTATATGGCCATGTCAATGGAAAAATGAAAAAGTTATGGCTCTTGAGACGCAACTGCAAAATTAGTTGAAATTCAATAATTAGACTGTTTTAAAAAACCTGCCCTGGTGGGTCTGACAGGGTGGTAGGAAACCCGCCACTCAAGGGGTTAAAGGAAAACGAGCTGCCTGTAGAGATCTCGTTATACATCTTTAATAGAGATGAGCGAACGTACTCGGTAAGGGCGATTTCGCAATCGAGCACCGCGATTTTCGAGTACTTCACTACTGGAGTGAAAAGTACTCGGGTGCGCTGTGGGTGAGCGGGGGGTTGCAGAGGGGAGTGGGGGGGAGAGGGAGAGAGAGAGGGCTCCCCCCTGTTCCCCGCTGCTACCCCCCACTCCCCTCTGCAACCCCCCGCCCCACAGCGCACCCGAGTACTTTTCACCCGAGTAGTGAAGTACTCGAAAATCGCAGTGCTCGATTGTGAAATCGCCCTTACCGAGTACATTCGCTCATCTCTAATCTTTAACATTCAATGTCCTGCTGAAGGCTTTAGAAGTTATGTCTTTCCTTTAATGATTGCACATGTCTGCGCCAACTTTCAGATTGCAGTTATCCATGTTTCTGCTGTTGGATTTGCAGTAAAATGTAGCTATGAAGGTTCATGTACATATGCATTTTATACCAATGGAAGTATATCATACAACGTGTGTACTATGAATAATATTTACACTAGAGTTTGCTATCACACAGGGTCCGCTCGATAGCAGGGGAGGAGAGCTGCCCGTACGTACAGCTGATTGGTAGAGGCGGAGGAGCAGCAGCCTTTCCCCCCCAACACTGACCAATCAGCTATACGTACGGGTGGCTCTCCTCCCCTACTATGAAGCGGACCGGCCAGGTAAGAATTTCGGCATTTTCACTCTATAAGACACTGACTTTCCCCAACTCACACCTTGTAGGGAAAAGAAAGTGCACCTTAGTAGCGGCTGTGCCTTATTACAGATCACTGCATCTTTGTCCCATTCAAGTTAATGGGACTGAGCTGTAATAGAAGTCACGGCCCCTACTAAAAGTACAAAGCTGTGTATTGTAAACAGTGATGGAGATGCCGCACTCACCAGAGCCCCTTCTTTTCGGTTTGTATCTGCCTTGCTTCTTATATTCAGCTCTGCTTAGTTGGCTTCTCTTATCTCTGGGTCTTTGTGCTCTCTCATGGTTTGTCAGGGTCAGTGTTTCAGTTAGTTTCCATTAGAGATATAAGGATATTCAGTGACAGTAGTGTCTGGTTAGGGTCAACATCTGGGATAGATTAGCGTTAGGGTACTTCTGCACAGGACAGCTAAGCATTGGACAGCCGTCCCAACAATTTGCCCCCTATGCTTTAATAATGCAATAATCGCTCACTGAATGAAAGCCTAGTGTGTCAGAGATCTGTTCCGGCTGCCCGCCTTCATTTACCTTGAACAGGCAGTAATATATAGATAACCGACTGCCTGTTTATACGGGCCAACAGTTGCTTGGTTTTTAGGTGAGACAGAGATCAATTACCCCTGACAAGTGAGGGAATCTCACTCACTTGCTTTGTTAGGTCCCGTGTTTACATGCGGTTACAGCCCCCCGTAATGACTTTTTTGAGTGATCATTCTGGCAACTATCAGCCATGTAATAGTATCCTAAGGCTCAGTAATTTTCAGTTTGTTATTATTTGTTCCATCACCTATCTATCTATATACCCACCTATCCATCTACTCTGTTATCTGACAACCATCTTCATCATCAGTTTGTGCCATCATCTGATTGCTATCAGCCTTCTGTTCCTGTCTTCTACTTGCTTTTAAGAGTTTGCAAAAGTGTATTGATCTTGATCTCGATCTCTTCCCATATTTTAAGGTGTTTTAACCCATTAACGCCACAGGGCGTAACTGTACGTGCTAAGAAGGTGGTACTTAACACAACACGATGTACAGTTACGCCCTAGGGATAGTGCAATAGTTCGAGATCCCACACTATTCGGCAGCAGGAGTCGGCTGTCACTGATAGCTGGCCTACCGATGCATCAAGACAGCGACCCCCACTTGTAACCCGTCGTAGCTCTGCCCCCTGGTGCCGTCGTAGCTCTGCCCCCTGGTGCCGTCGTAGCTCTGCCCCCTGGTGCTGTCGTAGCTCTGCCCCCTCGCGCCGTCGTAGCTCTGCCCCCTCGCGCCGTCGTAGCTCTGCCCCCCCTGGCGCCGTCGTAGCTCTGCCCCCCATGGCGCCGTCGTAGCTCTGCCCCCCCGGCGCCGTCGTAGCTCTGCCCCCCGGCGCCGTCGTAGCTCTGCCCCCCCCGGCGCCGTCGTAGCTCTGCCCCCCCGGCGCCGTCGTAGCTCTGCCCCCCCCCCCCCGGCGCCGTCGTAGCTCTGCCCCCCCCGGCGCCGTCGTAGCTCTGCCCCCCCCGGCGCCGTCGTAGCTCTGCCCCCCCCGGCGCCGTCAAAGGTCTCCCCCCCCCTGCGCCGTCGTAGCTCTGCCCCCCCCGGCGCCGTGATAGCTCTGCCCCCGGTGCCGTCATAGCTCTGCCCCCTGGTGCCATCATAGCTCTGCCCCCTGGCGCCGTCATAGCTCTGCCCCCTGGCGCCGTCATAGCTCTGCCCCCTGGCGCCCTCATAGCTCTGCCCCCTGGCGCCGTCATAGCTCTGCCCCCTGGCGCCGTCATAGCTCCGCCCGCTGGCACCATCATAGCTGGTCCTAACGCACTGAGAATTTAACTAAGCTGTTATTATGTCTGACACAACTCAGCAGTCCTGAAAGAAGACACTGACCTACCGCCACCACAGAGAGACAGCAGGCTAAAGGACCTGTGGTGATGTCACTGCTGTGGGAGGAGCCATTCTGGAGTTTGGTAGTACGGTACTGTATACTAGATAAGCTGACAGAAAGTACAGGACCTGTGATCATGTCATCATCATGTGATTATGCATGTGCGTGGAGTCAGGGATGACTAGGGGCTCATCATTGTATGTAGTAGAGCTGCGAGTGGCTGTTTGTCTAATGTGCTATGCGTGTAATGTGTATAGTCAGCATGGATGTATGTCATGTACCAAAGCTGTGTATGTGACTCGCATGTCATGTCGGAGAGATGAGTTTGTAACATGTGCATGTACTGTGGCACAGCTGCATCTGTCACGCGCATATAATGTAGCAGAGTTGTGTTTGTACCATGCGCATGTCATGTCTGTCAGGCGCATGTCGTGTACCAAAGCTGTGTCTGTCAGCGCATGGCATGTAGCACAGCTGTGTGTGTCTGTCACATGCCCATGTACTACAGCTGTGTGTGTGAGGTGCATGTAGCAACGCTATGTAGCGCATTGCGCCACCAGAAACACTGGTACTGTAATTTCCTAATAATTGGTAGTATGGTATATATTGGCCAGTTAGCATACAATGCACAGTCTTGATCAGTAGCAATGGCTGTGGCTGCAGCACATTGCTTTGAGCAGCTTGAATAGTTTTGATTGAATGTTTTTCCATGAAATGTTGTAGACAATTATGGAGTTGAATCACTAGCTCTTTGCAGAGTTAGGCCACTGGTACAAGATTCATTAGATATCATATAGAAGGGATGATCCTTTAGTATTTCAACAGAAAGTAATATTTAAACATTACCTGTTATGGTAAATGTGTCATCCCCTTAGTACATAATATACATCTGTATACAATATAATATACCCCACTTCTAAGGTCCAGTTGATATATTAATTGCACATATAGTAAAATACATACCATTCTGTCAAACTGAGTTTTCTTTCATCCAGGTGCATCAAAAAGGAGGAGGAATCATTTATAGCAATGTATAGAACTTTTCAAAGATGTACTATGCAAGCATATACGGGAAAAGAGGAGCAATGAGGACATTAATGCCCTGCAGCCAATACTGGTACTGATGAGGGGTTGCTAAAAGGTGTTTACAGGGGGTCATAACACCTCTAGGGCTCATTCACGTGGGTTTAGGCAATTTTGATTCATGACAAAAGGACTGATTTCACTGTATGTGTATGTGTGTGTACCATATATATTTTTTGAGTATGTGTTTCTTGTCTGTGTCATTGGGGGACACAGCAAGACCTTGGGGTATAGGTGCTATCACTAGGTGGTGGACACTTACTACACAAAGTGTTAGTTCCTTCCACCTGCTATGCCTCTCCTGTGTGTACTAAGCTAAATCAGCTTCAGCTTAGTGTCAGTAGGAGGCAGATCTTTATTTAACATTTTTTTTCCCTTTTCTAAGTGGGGAATAGAGGAGGATGAGGAAGGAAAACAGAGTGGCTTTAACCTCTCTATTGCCTGTCCTACCTACAGAAGAAAAGGAAGCACAGACGAGCCCTAACTCCTCTGGGCCTACCAGTAATAGGGTCTTCCCAATATGGTGATCTTCACTAAGGTGAGTTGAGTCAGAGGGACTCTTACCATCCAGGCCAAGATCCTTATTTCAGAAATAAATATCCCAGGTATGTATGGGAACTTCCCTCCCATCCACCATGTTGAGACTCTTTTTTTGCTATTCTCAGCCATCATGCAGAACACTTCCCTCCTAACTATCCACCATCTGGGACAAATCATTCCCTTTTTTCTGGAGTCTTCCAAAGTTTTCTTCCCTCTTGGGCAGGTCTATGGTATTCCATGGTCTCCCTCTTTCCCACACCTGTGTTGGGGAGAGGACTCCTCTTTTGCCACCTTCTTCCCTCCTCTACTTCTGATTTAGGCCTCGACTTCTCAGGCCTACAAAGGCTGAAGCTGGAGGGTGAGACTTCCTGTTGGCGCCCTGGGAGGGACGGGACTTCCTCCTTGAACTATATGCAGTTGGCCAGGTCCTGCTCCACCCCCTCTGCCCCAGTTTCTTTCTTCTCCCCTGTTACCTGTTCTCAAAGCAGCCCCGTACACTCTGGGACTCATCTGGATCTGAGTCCCAGATGTTCCTGTGCTGACAGCCTTCCTAATCAGTGTCCACAGGAGTTCTTCACAGAAAGTCATCCTAGTCCCAGATTTCCCTGTTCTTATAGCCTTAAAAACCAGTGTCCCAGGAGCTCTTCACAGAGAAATAGTCGTCTAAGTCCCAGATCTCCCTGTGGTTATCAATCACGATATGCAGCTATGGTTTGCACCAAGCTCCCTCATTAATGAATTACATGGGATGAGTCATTGCATGACAGCTGGACACGGTATTTGTCATGATAGTAAATGCAGCTATCGGGCCCCCATATCGTCATGCCTTCTAAAGAAGTAGATGTATTACTGCTAGGCTAAGTATTCGACATGATTTTGCAGTGCATAGAAATATAACGCCGTCCTCCATAGAAGGAATAAATATTTTATTGCTAAACTCAGTATTTGAAATAATAGAGTGACTACAAGTCCCAGACTGCCTCGTTACCCATTTCTACAGGATTTGTACTAATATGTTTGTTAGACTCTGTATCTGACATGATTAGGTGGTGAATGCAAGAGTCAAGCCGCCTTGTTTTCTTTTCCATAGGAAGAAGGGTATTCGTGCCAGATTGTGTGTCCGACATGATTGTGGGGTGATTGTGAGCATAGGCTGCCACTTGCCCCCTCCTCCATAGGATCAATAAATGCATGACTGCTGGATTCTTCTGATTACATTGTGCTTGCAGGTATCCACCAGACACATACAATGGATATCTGTGTTACTGCTGGACTCTGTATAGGACATGGTTGCTAGAATCAGGCGGTCACATTACATGCAGCATCTCTGTATTACTGTGAGACGCTGCATCAGACGTGATCTACAGCACTGCTTTCCATAGGACGAATATCTGCGTTAGAACTAGATTCTATACACGATGAAAGCAACTGGACAGGCATCAGGTTGTTTCACGGGTTCATCCATTTAAGCATTATTCTCCGTCTTGAATGTATTTTCGCAAACCGTCCTATATGGCCAGTCTCTATTTAACCCCTTAGTGAAGGAGCTTTTTTGCTTTTTTCCATTTTCATTTTTTCCTCCCCCCTTTTAAAAAATCGTAACTCCTTTATTTATACATCGACGTCGCTGTATGAGGGCTTGTTTTTTGCGGGATGAGTTGTATTTTTGAATGGTGCTATTTAATGTACCATATAATATACTGAAAAACTTTTAAAAAATTCTAAGTGGAGAGAAATTGAAAAAAAATGACATTCCTTCATCTTTCGGTGCGTTCTGTTTCTACGGCGCACAAACTTCAACATAAATGACATGATACCTTTATTCTACGGGTCAATACGATCACTATGATATCAAACTTTTATAGTTTTTTTTTTTCTGTACTGCTTATATATTTTTTTAAAGACATTTAATTTTTAAAAATTATTTTCTGTCTCTATTTTCTGCGCACAATAACTTTTACATTTTTTTGGCGACATAGTTGTTTGAAGGCTCATTTTCTGCGGTATGTTCTGACATTTCCGCTGGTACCATCTTTGTATACAAATGACTTTTTAATCGCTTTTTATAACTTTTTTTCTTGCAGACAGGGTGAGCAAAAAAGCGTATTTCTGGCGTTCTTTTTTTTTTTTTTTCGGACGACATTCACCGTGCGGGGTAAATAATGCATTACTTTGCTAGATCGGACCTTTACAAATACATATTTTTGCTTTATTATTTAGATTCTTTTATTTTTATTTTTTTAATTAGTAAAACTTTCTTGTTTTTTTTTTTTTTACACCTTTCAGTTCCCAAGGGGGACCGATGCCTTGATCGCTCCTGCAGTATGACGTATAGCATTATGTCATTCTGCTTTTGACAGGCAGTCCTTCAAGCCACCCCACGGGGATGGCTTGATAGGGAGTCTCCTAAGGCACCCCTAGGGCCTTTCAGAAGGCCCCCGGCTGCCATGACACCGATCTGACCGCGGGGGGCCGTAAGGGACCCCCGAACATTGTTCAGGGGATTTAAATGTCGCTGTCAGAATTGAAAGGCCGATTGCAGCTATTGCCCGCGGGTGTCAGTTGTAATAAACAGCTGACGCCCGCGCTGCATGGAGGGAGATAGCGGCCTTATCTCCCTCTATACACGTCCTGCAATAGCAGGACGTAAAAACACAATTGGGCCGTCACTAAGGGGTTAACATGGTTTTATAACGGTCACAGATGTCCATCAATCAATATCTTCATGGCCACACTGTTATGATGAGTACCAGACGGCTCATTTCCTCCTTCCGCAGAACAGGTTATACTTTTGCTGCTTAACTCTAAGACAGTTACTCTATTGTCACAACCACCATACAGCATCAGTAATCTCTCCCATAGGGGACAGTTAGTTATTCTCTGTACTAGACACAATCATGCAGCTATTCCAGCTTATGCTTGTCCCTACCCACCAGAGGTGATTGCAGACTGCCCTCTCCTGTCAGGTCATGTGTATGGCATTGATGGCAGTCAGCGCTAGTATTAATCAATTCCCTCTATAGTCAGAATATCTGCACTAGGGTCTGGAAACTCTCGATGACACCGTAGCCAAGGCTGCAAGACATGCCGGGAGAGTCCTGACTTAAAGCCCAAGCTGACACAGTTTCTTACAGTATTTGTCCTTTTTGTACTGAAAGATTCTTAAGGCCTTCAGGTCGGTATGTTTACCCGGTGAATGCCATCTCATTGCTCTCAGCTACTCATGCTAGCCATTAGCGGAGAGATTTTAAATCTTCCAGGCATCCAGCCTTCTGCGCATGCGCCCATCATTTTCCGTCTGGCACACATGCGCAGAAGACAGCGTGGGGTCCTGGAAGGACCAGACTGCACTAGGACATCATAGAGGACGGAGGTGAGTATTTTCAGTTCCTCTCATGGATCTCATCTGTAAGGGGAGCAGAAACTTAAACTTTTATTTCACTTTTTATTCATTTTTATGCAATCACTGTTTTCCGGCCGTGTGAAATAAGGTACAGCTAGTGAGGCCATCAAAAGGCATATCTGTGGTCACTAAGGGGTTAATGGGATGTACCATCAGGGTGCTATTATACGAGTGCTAGAGCTCGCATCTTCCCCAAATTTGGCAGGCTAAATTTTCAAGCGCAGGTGCAGCCCGGCAATTAGAGCTATGACCTGAGCATTTTTGGGAGGTCAGTGTTCACCTACTAACTAGATATTTATCTACACAGTTGGACAAGTTCAAGGTTTAACAGGGAACTCATAAGCATGCCCATACCTTCTGTAGCTTCTGTTCTATGATATAGTTCATTTGTTACCTTATACGCCTTGTTACAGAATAATACAACTTTGTTTAAAGGGAACCTCTCTAAACCGAACATCACCATAAATAATTATGATGCTGCTCAGTGAGGTGGGGCCGGGGTCGGGGAGGTCATTTTTTATAGTCCCTTCTGTGAGATTGTGTGCGCACAGTGGTCCAGAAAGAGTCAGACTATCAGACTGCGAGTGGACATCATTAGCGAGCACCGCGAAAAGGTGACTATTAAAAAAAAGACTTAGTTTTTGGTGCTGTTTGGCACTGAGAAGTTTCCTTTAAGGCTGGGTTCCCACAGAGTGGATCCCACCGGAAATCTTGCGGTTTGGCCGCAGCGAAAAACTGCAAGATTTTCCCCCAGAAAGCGCAGCTTCAAAACCCTCGGCACTTAACCGCGGGTTTTGGAGCAGCTTAGCCGTATGCTTTTCCATTGTGACCGGCACTCCCATAGAGGAGAGCGTGGCCGCAACAGATTGGCCGTCCCGTGTGGACAAGATTTTTGACAAATCTCGTCTGCATGGCTGGCTAATCCCGGGATTAGCGGCCGCATGGGGATTTGCTGCAGAGACCGTTCTGTGCAGAAAGAAATGCATGGATACTTCTTTCTAACAAATAAGGTGCGGGTGCAGATACATATCCTTCATTGGTTGCTACAATTTGAATGTGCAAGTGGGTCAGTGTTTAATGTGTGGCACCTGACCCACTTGTAATGCTCAATGATGGCGCAATAACTGAAGCGGACAACGTCAGTAATGAAGAATACTTTATTCCACAAGAGGCACAAAGCATAGCAGTCAGTGACAATCTTTATATGAAGTATATACAGTTTGATGTCCTTTGAGTGGAAACAAAAAGCAGAACTGTCGACAGATCATATCTTCTTACTCTCATATCCTCTTCTATCGTCACATGCAGACCCACCAAGTACAGCAGCCCATTCATTCTCATGAACAGTTGGAATCCCAATGGCAGACCAACACCAATCACATACTGACGCACATCAAGGCAATATGTATTATTACACAGGACCCCTGTAAATGGGATTTTACTATCATACACAGAAATAGAAAAAAATGACTCAGACCAAATATAGTAAGTTAAATTTAAATTTTATTTCATTATATGTGTTTTGGTTGTTACCTCCCATCACTCACAAGGAGGGTACAGCAACACGCAGGACAGGAAAAACCCCCTGTGGAGGAAACCTGTGGGGAAACCATGGCTGCTGTACTGCCCTTCCTCTGGGCATACTAAGGGAGGGTAACACTATAAAATGTATGCAAGGTGGGGGTGTGTGACTACCTACAGTGACTGCATGTGACTATCTACAGTGACTGTGTGTGGGTGTATGCATGTGTACATGTATGAATATGATCCATCAATATGTGACACAGTGTCTCTGTGAATGTGTAGGAATATAAAAAGGTTACCGGTCTTCATCGGTCGCCGCTGACGTCGAGATCGTTGTAGAGATCTTCCTGTGCCTGGAAGGCTTTTACCATCGATGGATTCTGGTGAACGAACTTGCAGAGGGAGCAGGTTGGTCGGTTGAACTGTGGGCCGCTGATGGTGAAGTCTTCAGCGCCTCTCCTGAACATGTGAAGAGCCCAGCTGTGATGGCTCTGCCGCTCTCTTGTCCACGCCCAATGGGAAGGGGCTTCTGCCATGACCTAGAATTAAACAGAGTATGAATATCATTATCACCACAGATTTTTCATCAAAGACTGGAGTATTTTATATTATTTCTACTAACGAGATCACAAGTGGTTCGGTCCACCCAAGTTCTAAATCCCATCCGGATAAGTAGCTGGTTTCGTTGCTTGAAGAGTTGCTGTCTGTTCTCCATCCAGGTCGGTCCAAAGGCCCAGGGGAAGATCTCCCATCGGAAGCAGAATTCCTCCTCCATCTGGTTGGCTAAAAACCTGGAAGAAAAAATGAAACTGGACGATGAACAAGTCAGAAGAAGAGAGAACTGGAGAAAAGGGGCGATCGAATGAACACTCGGTAAAGTCATGGGATCCTGGAGTCTTCACCATATTTTATTTTCATTTTCCTGTTACTTATTTTAGTATTCATTACATTTATACATCAGTCTGTAAATACAGATCTGTTATAATAAAGCAACTCACAAAGCTGGAAAGAAGTTGTTTCTATATTCCTCGATGTGCAGTCCGGCTCTCCTGAAGTAGATCATCACCATCGCCAGCAGATACTAGAGTGAGAAGGACAGTTAGAGGCTGCGACTACTAACAAGTAAAGAATAGAACCACATATTCCACATTTTTATATTACCTTGTCGGATATCATCATGCAGCTATCAGATGCGAGAAACGTCCAGTGTTGTCCATAATCTAGAACAAAAAGGAACTATATCAATTTTTCTTTAATAAATGAATCAGTTTTATGAATTAGTTTAGTGACTGCAGTAAAGTTACATAATCTCCTCCATCATGTAACACTGAAAGAAGCAGCAGAGCAGGAAGAGCCATCAGTTCTGTACTTCTACAGGAGCTCTACTGAAAGTCATGGACATCACATGTGACCGTATCACAGAGACAGTGATACAATAAGGCCCCATTCACATCTACATTTAGGCTCCATTAGGGCATTTGGTTTCTATCTTCATTTTTTAGAATAGAGAAACTGAAGTTAAACTGAATTCAAACAGATCCATTTTTTCATATTGAAATCAATTATAGAAAAAAATGGAAATACTTCTGTTTTTATCCATTCTGTTTGGCTTTTTTTCTTTAGGGGACTAATAGCGCAGCAGACTAGATAAGTAGGTTAGACATATCACATCCAATCTGGCATTCATTTCTGGTATAATTTATGCCAGTTTGTGGCATAATTTATACATAAATGTGTCGGTCCAGGAGGCCACACCCCTTCCCACCAAGCCATGTTACCTTGCTGGGTGGGGGTGTGATGAACATCGGCGTTCATAGTGATGAACATTGGTGTACATAGTAAAAAATTACAATTTTTCTACAATTCCTTACTTCTATAAAGAATTACAATTTTTTTGTATGCCAGAAATTGGCATAAAAACCTTTTCTGAATCTCCCCCAATGCATCTTACCAAGAACTCGGAAGAATGCTGCCATTTCATCCTGCTGTTGGGCTGGGTCATGCCTCCTCCTCTTCTGGGGGTCTTCCTCGCACGGGCTGCGATCTCGCTTCCTCTTCCGCCCTCTGTCGTCTCTTCGGAACAGCATACGCAGGAATCTCACTACGCCGTCCATGATCCTTAACAGGGGAAATAAAAAGGGGTTATTATTAGGACAAACACTTGATCGTTTCTGTGTCCAGTGTAACTAAGTTATACATATAGATCCCAGTGCAGTCCCTATAGACCTGTCGTTACATTATGTGTATATGTCCCGTCCCTCTCTGTATAGTAACTGACCCCCTATAGTGAACGTCATAGCTTACCAGGTGCTCACGTCGTCTCTTCTACACAGAAAACAAGAAAAGAACATGTTAATATTGTTCATTAAACTACAATAAAACAGTTATTAACACAGCGCCATATTAATTTCTCGTCACCCAAATATCTCTGTAGTTATTCCCAGATACAATTCCAGGAGAAAAGAGCAGCGCCGAGTAAAAAAGTCCAGGCAGCGAAGGGATGCCAGCGTCCCAAAATCGTGAAACTCCCACAATGTGATCACGGGGCTTCTGATGGGTTGCTATGGCTGGAATGTGGTCACTGGGTCTGCCAGCTATGGTGGCCTATGAGACTTAGCCACTGGCTGATCTTCATAGGCTTTGTAATACACTGCTAAACTGAAGCATAGTACTATATTCTAAAAATGATAAAATATGGTGACATTCAAGGCCCCCTAGTGGGAGAGATTGGCTAATTGAGAACTAGAGTTCATCCTGCAAAAAATAAGCCCCATAGAGCTCCGTCGATGGAAAAATAAAAATGTTATGGTTTTTGGAATGCGGCAACACAGAAGCAATGTTGAATGCTGTAAAATTTGCAACCGAAAACAAATGGCAGAATCTTTTTTCCCCCAACCCCCTTAAAAGCAATTTAATAAAAGGTATACAGTACTATTATATGCACCCAAAAATAATTTTATTAAAAAACACAACTTATCCCGCAAAAGTGAACCTCTGCACCAGGGTCTGTAATAATAGATTAGGGGACTGGCAACTAACTGAATGAAGACATGCACACGTATGTGAAGTAAAATGTACATACAGTATATTGGGAATAATACAAGAAGATTCATCATAGATGCATATACAAAACACAGATAAAGTGCAAATACATACAATAATACAAATAAACTGTCCAATACAAGATACATTACATACAAAAGCATGATAAATACATAAATAATACAAATAAACTGTCCAATACAAGACACATTACATACAAAAGCATGATAAATACATAAATAATACAAATAAACTGTCCAATACAAGATACATTACATACAAAAGCATGATAAATACATAGATAATACAAATAAACTGTCCAATACAAGATACATTACATACAAAAGCATGATAAATACATAAATAATACAAATAAACTGTCCAATACAAGATACATTACATACAAAAGCATGATAAATACATAAATAATACAAATAAACTGTCCAATACAAGATACATTACATACAAAAGCATGATAAATACATAAATAATACAAATAAACTGTCCAATACAAGATACATTACATACAAAAGCATAATAAATACATAGATAATACAAATAAACTGTCCAATACAAGATACATTACATACAAAAGCATGATAAATACATAATACAAATAAACTGTCCAATACAAGATACATTACATACAAAAGCATGATAAATACATACAATAATACAAATAGACTGTCCAATACAAGATACATTACATACAAAAGCATGATAAATACATAAATAATACAAATAAACTGTCCAATATAAGATACATTACATACAAAAGCATGATAAATACATAATACAAATAAACTGTCCAATATAAGATACATTACATACAAAAGCATGATAAATACACTCATGTCCATATTTATTCATAGTCATCCAAATATCTCAGTTTATTCAATATCACCATTATATATTCACTAACCCAAATATCTTCATATTAATAATCATAAAAACTCTCCATATTTATTAACAATCACCCATTTTTTTCAAATTCTGATTAAACCCACTGCTATAATTTGCTCCTAATAAGCAGTGATCAATAATCACCAACTCAGATTATATAAACCAGCAATTCCCTGTATTATAGTTTTTGGTTCTTACCCCTCCTCACGGACAACGGGTGGTAAATACGCCATCACAGTGATGTAGATCCGGGTCTCAGTCGAAGAAAGAAGTGTTTAAAGTCGCTGAAAAGTCGCTAAAATCTCTTTAGTGGGAGCAATAGGGAGCCAATCTGAACTCTGAAAGAGCAATCGCTGACTGGCACCAACTGTCGTTTTCTTGCTCGGCTTGAAAGCAAATCCTGTGATCCTATTGGCTGTTGCTGGTGGCACCTGTCACAATGGTTCACACAGCAGTAAATGTAGAGGGAGGCCGCACTCACATCATCTCACCTTCCAGGCTCATATATTATGGTTTTCAATGGATACTTAAACCTTTCCTTATATTTTCCATCTTTATCCATCTAGCGCCATTTATAGCTGCGGCCATGTTGTTCTCTGGGGTGAGATACAATTTGTCATACTGTACATTCTTGAACTTGGATATATTACTACTTGGATAAATTACCTTTTTAACCCCTGCACTTTCTATTGGTTCAGTTAATTTGGCATTTTGTCAGTTTTGTCTTCAGATTTATATACAGAGATGCTGAGGATCGGCAATGGTAATATGACAAAGAATGCAGCGTGTCCTATTTTGTCGTATATTACGCACCAATTCAGGCTGGGGGGTTAGCATACACAGCTAATACATGTGTGCTTCACATTTTATGTGCTTGAAAAATACGTACATAATCGATGAGATGCATATGTCCATGTGCGTGAGCCCTTAGGTCTCTTTCACACAAGCAGCATTCTGACACAGAGTAGGCATGTCAAAAAATTGGATCTAAAAGAACCAGCGGTTTCCTATGGGTTCATTCAGATGAACGATTTTTTTGCTGCACAAAGATAAGAAATAGGCTCTTTTTTTAAAATTCTGACATTTCTCTCTGTCAAAAGATAGGACAAGTACTATCTTTTGGTGACACCACGCTAGCCGCTCTCGTAGATCCCTATGGGAGCTGGCTGGCAAAGGGAGGCGGATCTGCACACTTAAAGGGGTTGTCCCGCGCTGAAACATTTTTTTTTTTTTAATTCAATAGGCCCCCCGTTCGGCGCGAGACAAACCCGATGCATGCTTTAAAAAAAACAAAACGTTTAGTACTTACCCGAATCCCTGCGCTGCGGCGACTTCTTACTTACCTTACTAAGATGGCCGCCGGGATCTTCACCCACGATGCGCCGCGGGTCTTCTCCCATGGTGCACCGTGGGCTCTGTGCGGTCCATTGCCGATTCCAGCCTCCTGATTGGCTGGAATCGGCACACATGACGGGGCGGAGCTACGAGGACCAGCTCTCCGGCACGAGCGGCCCCATTCACCAGGGAGAAGACCGGACTGCGCAAGCGCGTCTAATCGGGCGATTAGACGCTGAAATTAGACGGCACCATGGAGACGAGGACGCTAGCAACGGAACAGGTAAGTGAATAACTTCTGTATGGCTCATAATTAATGCACAATGTACATTACAAAGTGCATTAATATGGCCATACAGAAGTGTATAACCCCACTTGCTTTCGCGGGACAACCCCTTTAAGCGACGTTTAAGTGTTTTACCATGTAGCTGACCCATGCTGTACCATGTAGCTGACCCAGCCTGTACCATGTAGCTGACCCGTCCTGTACCATGTAGCTGATCAATGCTGCACCATGTAGCTGACCCGTCCTGCACCATGTAGCTGACCCATCCTGCACCATGTAGCTGACCCATCCTGCACCATGTAGCTGACCCTTCCTATTCCATGTAGCTAACCCATCCTGTACCATGTAGCTGTGTGCATGTGAGCCATTCTGGGGTTTGGTACCATACTGTATACTGGATAAGCTGACAAAGTACAGAATCTGTGATGACATCACCATCATGTGATCACCCATGTGGGTGGAGTCAGGGATGACTAGGGGCTCATCATTGTATGTAGTAGAGCTGCGAGTGGCTGTTTGTCTAATGTGCTATGCGTGTAATGTGTATAGTCAGCATGGATGTATGTCATGTACCAAAGCTGTGTATGTGACTCGCATGTCATGTCGGAGAGATGAGTTTGTAACATGTGCATGTACTGTGGCACAGCTGTATCTGTCATGCGCATATAATGTAGCAGAGTTGTGTTTGTACCATGCGTATGTCATGTCTGTCAGGCGCATGTCGTGTACCAAAGCTGTGTCTGTCAGCGCATGGCATGTAGCACAGCTGTGTGTGTCTGTCACATGCCTATGTACTACAGCTGTGTGTGTGATGTGCATGTAGCAACGCTATGTAGCACATTGCGCCACCAGAAACACTGGTACTGTAATTTCCTAATAATTGGTAGTATGGTATATATTGGCCAGTTAGCATACAATGCACAGTCTTGATCAGTAGCAATGGCTGTGGCTGCAGCACATTGCTTTGAGCAGCTTGAATAGTTTTGATTGAATGTTTTTCCATGAAATGTTGTAGACAATTATGGAGTTGAATCACTAGCTCTTTGCAGAGTTAGGCCACTGGTACAAGATGCATTAGATATCATATATGAGAGATGATCCTTTAGTATTTCAACAGAAAGTAATATTTAAACATTACCTTTTATGGTAAATGTGTAATGCCCTTAGTACATAATATACATCTGTATACAATATAATATACCCCACTTCTAAGGTCCAGTTGATATACTAATTGCAGATATAATAAAACACATATTATTCTGTTCAACTGAGTTTTCTTTCAGCCAGGTGCATCAAAAAGGAGGAGGAATCATTTATAGCAATGTATAGAACTTTTCAAAGATGTACTATGCAAGCATACACGGGAAAGAGGAGCAATGAGGCCATCAGTGTTCTGCAGCCAATACCTGTATAGTACTGATGAGGGGTTGCTAAAAGGTGTTTACAGGGGGTCATAACACCTCTAGGGCTCATTCACATGGGTGTAGGCAATTTTGGTTCATGACAAAAGGACTGATTTCACTGTATGTGTATGTGTGTGTACCATATATATTTTTTGAGTATGTGTTTCTTGTTTGTGTCATTGGGGGACACAGCAAGACCTTGGGGTATAGCTGCTATCACTAGGTGATGGACACTTACTACACAAAGTGTTAATTCCTTCCACCTGCTATGCCCCTCCTGTGCGTACTAAGCTAAATCATCTTCAGCTTAGTGTCAATAGAAGGTAGATCTTTTTTTTACATTTTTTTTACATTTTCTAAATCGGGAATAATGGAGGGTGAGGAAGGAAAACAGAGTGGCTCTAACCTCTCTATTGCCTGTCCTACCTACAGAAGAAAAGGAAGCACAGATGAGCCCTAACTCCTCTGTGGCCTACCAGTAATAGGGTCCCCCCAATATGGTGATCTTCACTAAGGTGAGTTGAGTCAGAGGGACTCTTACCATCCAGGCCAAGATCCTTATTTCAGAAATAAATATCCCAGGTATGTATGGGAACATCCCTTCCATCCACCATGTTGAGACTCTTTTTTTCATTCTCAGCCATCATCCAGAACACTATCCTCCTACTATCAACCATCTGGGTCAAATCCTTCCCTTTTTTTCTGGAGTCTTCCAAAGTTTTCTTCCCTCCTGGGCAGGTCTCTGGCATTCCCCTTCCTCCTCATTCTTTATCTAACTCTTTAGGGCACATCCATGGCCTTCTCTTTCCCACACCTGTGCTGGGGAGAAGACTCCTCTTTTGCCACCTTCTTCCCTCCAGGGCTTTTTTTCAGAGCTAGTAGCACCTGCCCTGCAGTCCTTTACTTCTAATTTCGATCCCAGGTTTTCAGGCCTACACAGGCTGAAGCTGGAGGGTGAGACTTCCTGTTGGCGCCCTGGGAGGGACGGGACTTCCTTCTTGAACTATATGCAGTTGGCCAGGTCCTGCTCCACCCCCTCTGCCCCAGATTCCTTCTTCTCCCAAGTTACCTGTTCTCACAGCAGCCCCGTACACTCTGGGACTCATCTGGGTCTGAGTCCTAGATGTTCCTGTTCCTTCCTAATCAGTGTCCACAGGAGTTCTTCACAGAAAGTCATCCTAGTCCCAGATTTCCCTGTGCCTATAGCCTTAAAAACCAGTGTCCCAGGAGCTCTTCACAGAGAAATAGTCATCTAAGTCCCAGATCTCCCTGTGGTTATTAATCATTATATGCAGCTATGGTTTGCACCAAGCTCCCACACTAATAAATTACATCGGATGAGTCATTGCGTGACAGCTGGACACGGTATTTGTCATGATAGTAAATGCAGCTATCGGGCCGCGATATAGTCATGCCTTCTAAAGGCATGAATGACGTCGGCTCCATTGAAAACAATGGTCTTCCGGCACCCTTGCATTCTTTTTCAGGGAAGGGCTTTACATATAAGCCCTTCCCTGAAAAAGAAAAATTTTAGTGTAAGATATATATATATATACATATAGACTTACCTCTCCGCCGCTGCCGTGATCCCCGTGGGGATGAAGAACACATCTACCGCATGCGGCAGATGTTTCCTTCATCTCTGCTAGTTAAAAGAATTCCCTGCTGCTACATCTGCAACATCTGTGACAGATGCAGCAGAGGAATTCTTAAATTCTCTACTGCAGCTGTCACACATGTCACCCGCGGTAGAGGATTCTGCTGGCAATTGATTTCAGGGTTTCAGAAATCTTGTCCACACGGGACGGCAAATCCGCTGCGGCTAAGCCGACAGAAGCCGCCGCTGCGATACGGATTTGCCGACCTCAACATGTTATCTTTTTTTTTTCTGCTGCGGCCGCGATCTCCTCCTCCGCGGGTTTTAAAGCAGAGGTTCTCCTGGTGGAAATCTTGCGGTTTTTCGCTGTGGCCAAACCGCGGGATTTCCGTCGGGAATCCGCCCCGTGTGAACCTAGCCTAAAGTAATATGGACAGCACATGGACAAAAAATATGCACCTGTGAATGAGCCCTTAGGAAATAAGCACGCCGGCAACGAGGACTGTTCTACCCAGATTTTAACTTACATTAATTTTTCGCAGTGAATGTTGTTTTTTTTATGTCTTTAATTAGGTAGAAATGACCAGTTTGAAGAGAATGAAGACTATTGTGGGATCCCATTGGGAACAAAGGCACTCCAAGTAAGCATGATGCAAAAAAGTCATGTCCTATCATGTCCTTTATTTTGTCACATTTATTTGTGTTTAGGAAAACTTATTAAAATACTACCCTACTGTGAGAAAAGCATTGATTTCTAGCAGATCAGAGACTGTCACTAGTCAGACCTCCTTACATTACCACGTTCATTAGATACACTAGTAACCGTAATGTTTGCATCTGAGCACAATCCTGTTAGTGTTCAAAGCGCTGTATTTTGATTATAGCGGCCCTTTTGAGTAATACGGACTTGTCCCATTGAAATGAATGTGGATACATAAGCATAGATTAATTATCTATTTATTTACAGGATAATTCCAGAGACACTGACGATTCAAATCTTAGCGCTGGAACAAGTTACTTTACTCCAGAAATTGATATTTCAGTGGAGAAGACGGAACAAGAGGCATGTTATACCCCGCTGTATTATGAAAGCACATCCTTGATATTTACTAGTTGTTTTTTGTACTCTGCAAGATGGTTCTTGTCCATATTTTGCTACTGTCTGTCTTCCTTTGGCCTCCTGCTCACGAATGGAGCCGGATACACCGGCGGTTTTACGTTGCGGGCATCCCGTGGGGAAAACAAAAAAATGCCCGCTGGTGATCACTGAAAAACGTGGTAAAAAGCTATGAGTTTTACTATACTATATTAATGGAGATCACCCGCCGCGGAAAAAAACGCCGTAAAATAGAACATGCCACAATTTTTTCCTGCGGTAGAATCCCGCATGTGAGGACTGAGCCATTAGGTTCAATAGAACCTAATAGCTGCGTTATTCCGTCACAGGGAACACGGCATTAATCCGTCCGTGGGCATTAGCCCTTAAGCAGGGATGTTTTATTAGTTGGAAGAGCACATCAGCAACTGTGATTATGCTTGCTCCAGGGGTTTTGTGTATGTGCACCCTAAGCTTTTAGCTTTGAGGCCAATGTCTACGGGTGGATTTGATTTGCGCAAATCAAGCCACCCATAGGGAAACAAGAGCATCTGCAAATTTAAATAAAGCATGCGGATTTGATTTGTGGACCTTTTGAAGTCAGTGGAAGCCGTCCGATCTGGCAATTGAATTGCAGACGGGCCACGGATTCTGCAGGGAAAGCAGGGGTTGAAAAAAAAAGTACTGTGCATGTCGGCTAGCACTTCCGCACGAGTCCACAGGCTAGGAAATAAAAGACCTGCCCAGGTAAGCCGGGTCCTCAGCCGCCCACAGGGTCTGGATAACCCGCACCACGCAGCTCCCGATCGTGTGAACGGCAAGTTCACTGCTAATTAAGCTCGAGACTTAATAGCTGGAAATCGCCCGTTCACGCTATTTTTAGTGCAGTATAGCCACGATCTTTTCACACACCTATACTGCGCTAAAACCACGCTGGTGTGAACGAGGCCCTATACTGACAGCTCTCTTATTGAAACCAGTAGGACTTTAATGCACATTCACTGATCTAAGTGATATGTTATTATTGTTTGTGTTTTATTTTCATTTTAGACATTGAATGTGTGTGATGTATCAGACCCTACCTTCAGCGAATGGAGTCCAGGACCAAGCTCCATTGTGTCATTAGGTATGCAAAACCCTATTAAAAGCATATATGACTTCTACACAGTTTCTGCATAATGTTACTACATGACCAGCCAGTTTATCAGGAGAGGCTAATTTGGATAAGTTTTCACTTCCACTGTAGTCTTAGTTCATTGACATCTCTTCGGTACCTACTTGACTTATGCTGAGTGAATGTCACCTCAGTACTAAAATCAAAGGCAGCAGTAAGGTTGCCAAGCCACTTGCTCCTCATAGTAGCATATGACTAAATAGAATTCCTAGTCTGGTGAAAACCCTGTCCAGGTGGTGAAATGTTTGATTTCAGCTGCACATATTAGTGTAGTGAAAAAGTAGTAGTAACAAAAAAGGAAAAACACATCCAGAAGTGCGCTACTAGAATAGAAGTAATGAGATTGTCCTGAGTATGACTTGACACATAACCCCTTCCTACCCAGAATGTGAGTTTACGGTACGGCTGGGAAGGGGTTACCGCAAATGGCCGTGAACTAATGTCCTATGGATGGCAGAAGTTGAGCCCACACCATCTGCTGTAGGAGCTGTCTGTGACTGACAGCTGGTCTCCCTCTATAGCTGTGACTGACAGACGATCTCTCGGTGCTCCCTCTGTGATGTCATCGGCCCTTCACCATGTAGTGGGCTGCCATGGCAGCAAGATGCAAGACAATAGCATCCGGACCTGCCATGGCCCATGACTGCTATGAATAGCAATAAGGCATTGCAGTACAGAAGTACTGCAATGTATAATCATAGGATTTTAGGTTCAAAGGCATAAAATATATAAAACGAATAGATAAAAATGGTCAAAAAAATAAGTTATAAAAAAATAGTTAAAGAAAACTGTGCATTTTCTTCCCTTCAAAAAATACAAACATTTTAAGAGCCAAATGTTTGGTATCATCACATTTGTAATGGCCCGTACAATACATTGAACACACGTAAAAATTTTAAAAAGTGAGCAAAAATGCTTTTATAATTTTCATAAAATAGTTTTTATTGTGGAAAAACTTAAAACAAAATATATAATTTTGCTATTCTTGCAATTTAACCAACCCACAAAAAAAAGTTTATCATGTAATTTATGCTGTATGGTGAAAGAGGTTGCCAATTTTTACCAGCCCTTCACAGGTATAGACTAAAAGAATATAGTTTATTAGAAACTCTTAAAAACATATACGGGCTGACTAACAGTACTAACATACATTAACACAAAAAAGAGGAGAAGATATATTTAGGTGCAAGTTTGAATTATGCATCCAATGTCTCCAATGTAGATAATGGTCACAATAGCATGGTCAGAATAAGTGGATAACTTTAGTGCATATACAGAGTTCCTGCACTGAATGACTGATGACAGTCGTATGTAGAGGTCGCAGAGAGCTACGGCTCTGAATGACTGGTGAAGTCACAGAGAAATACAGCTCAACGCGTTTCTCGGCTCGCTTTAGAGCGGTTCATCAGGAGCCACAGATGTATATTTGACCAAAAAATCTTTAGTGGGATTAATAGCGTCAATCATTTAATTGACTAAGCTACCTTCCTCTTTTAGGATATAATCAGTAGGATTAAATTGGCAAGAAAGTGGGTTGTCTGCGTAGATGTCGCCAACAGGTATATATATATACCAGACACCGTTAGACAAAAAGCCAGCAGGGTACGATGGTATAGTGGCTACGTTGGTAAAGAAGGAAGGAGGACTCGGATAAAGAACTTATGCATTGACAGTAGTCACAAGTCAGATGCGTATTTAGATACGTCAGCTATACGGATCCTTTATTTAGCGCTGTATACCTATCCTCCTACAAGTGTTGCAATGTTAGCAGCACTAATGTAGAGTTTCTAGTCATATGCACTGACATTAATAGAAAGTCAGGTGCATGTTCAGATAGGTCAGCTAAAGAGGATCCTGTATTTAAAGCTGCATACCTATCCTCCAGAACGCCGCTGCTGCCGAGCCGAAGGCAGAAGACCCTTCTGTGCAAGCGCGTCTAATTGGGCGATTAGATGCTGAAGTTAGACGGAGCCATGGCGACGGGGACGCCAGCGCAGGGAAGGTAAGTGAATAACTTCTGTATGGCTCATATTTAATGCACGATGTATATTACAAAGTGCATTAATATGGCCATACAGAAGTGCTGAACCCCACTTGCTTTCGCGAGACAACCCCTTTAATAACGTGGCTAAATACACTTATTCTGTGGGGGGATGATTGGCTGTCAGCTACTGTAGATTTTTACATATTGTTAAGACACAAAATTGGGATGAAGTCTGCATCATAGTTCTGTTTTTTTAAATCACTTGAACTTGGGCTGACAGAGCTGGCGGATGATTCCAAATGTAGGACAGCATACAGGTGTCGAGGTGTATTGTAGCTCCAGGGTCACAAATAGAAACAAGTTAGCTCAGTGGGATGTCATGATGCAACACCACACTGGCATTCTAGACCTTGCCTACTCATCATAGGACTTTGAAACCCGGCTATGGCACCGTTCTAGCTCCTCCAGGTGACTGACGTCCCTGCATCATCCTATCCACTGAGCAATTACTAAACTCTCTATATAGTAAACCGCTTTAATATTTTACTGCGGTATGGCTCCCTTTGCTAACCATGTTGTCTGGTGTTTTGGGATATAACCATCATGGATTATTTGAGATTGTTAACCTGTAGCTATCAAACATCCATGGGGGATTCTATTACTTGCATTCCTTATATGTGTACTACTCTCTGGATGTTGTATAATACGGTTTCATGCCTTAGCCCACATGTGTCAAACACTCGGCCCGCTGCCTCGTGTTATGTGGCCCGCAGCGTGCCGACGCCGCTCACCACTGCAGCGATTACCAGCGGGGGTGCCGCAGCCAGGATCCGCCTCCCCTGAGTTCACTGCTCATCAGTTTCACAGGAGAGGACTCAGGGAGAAAGCGTGCCAGGCTACACACTAACGTCAGTTTGCATCCGGGCTCAGCGTGAGCAGAGATAGAGCAGCGCTGACAGGAAGGAAGAGGTAAGTATATGGGTTGGGGGGGTGCTGCTTATTACTGGGGGAGGGGGCTGCTTATTACTAAGGGGGGGGCTGCTTATTACTGGGGGGAGGGGGCTGCTTATTACTGGGGGGGGGCTGCTTATTACTGGGGAGGGGGTATTATTGGGTGGGGGGCTTCTTATTACGGGGGGGGCTGCTTATTACTGTGGAGGGGGTATTATTGCGTGGGGGAGTGCTTATTACTGGGGGGGCTATTTATTCCTGGGGGGCTGCTTATTATTACTGAGGTGGGGGCTTATTACTGAGGGGGGCTTATTATTACTGAGGGGGCTTATTACTGAGGTCGGGGCTTATTACTGGGGGGCTTTATAATTATAACGTTGCTATGGGGGTTAATATTACTAATTAGGCCACTGTGGGAGTCGTTATTTTTACTAGGGCCACCTTCAGGGTCACTATTAGGGCTCGTTCACACGGGTGTAATTGTATTTCGGTCGCACAAATACGCTGTGTATTTACACAATCGAAAATCGCTTATGCCTGTATATTTGCGTATGTAAAAACGAATGCAGAAGGGCCCACTGAGATGGTACGCAAATATGCAGTGAATACATAGGTTTCCTGCGCATTCACCATGTATTTGCGCGGCCAATTCACTTCAATGGCCTATTGGGGTGCGTCGTACGCAACAAAATAGGTCATGCTGTGTGACAATATACATCATGTGAATGAACTCATTGAAATCAGTGGCTTCTATTCACTGCATATTATGTACGCGAATACGCTTGTGTGAACGAGCCCTTACTGTACTGTCTTAGGCCCCCTGCACACGCGCGGAAATTCTGCAGCGGGATTTCCTGCAGAATTTCCACCCATGGAAGCTGCCATAGGATTGCAGTAGAAAACGCAATCCTATGCAGACGGCTGCGATTTGTCTGCACGAAATCTCGCACGGAAAAAAAAATCGTGGCATGCTCTATTTCTATTTCTGTGCGGGGCACATTACAGAGCCGGAGCCGCGGGAACAGGTGAGTGGCGCGCTGATTCCTGCAGGGGCTCGGGTCGGGTCCCGCTGCAAGAATTCTCACAGCGGGATCCGACCTGGCCGTCTGCAGGCGGCCTTACAATCAGCCCTTTGAAGGTCACCCTAAGCCTGATGTGGCCCTCGGTGAAAATGAGTTTGACACCCCTGCCTAGCCATTTTCTACATATACCACACAACTACCTGCCTCAATTTGATTACATGTCAGACCAGCGCTAGTTAATGTTTGTGTGTGTTTATATAAATTAGAATGGATTTCAGTGTGGATTGTATATAATATTACAATCCCTCCTGAAATCCATTATATGTATGCATGTTCTTCAATATTATAACTACCATATTTATGTTCAATCCACATTAATTCCTCATTCATTATCTTCTGTATCACAGCTTGATATAGGACTCTGTGGGTTTGAAGTGTCACTTCTTATGTATAGGGGTGCATTTACACTGCAAAGATGATTGCTCATAAGATGGCTTTTGAGTGATCATTCTGCATAAACTACTACTTGGTACTAATGCCTATTAGTACCAATTAATAGCCTGTGAGCCACCAGGAGCTGTAGTCAGGGAACTGACCTCCCGCTGTTTCCTGATTACTTTCACTTTGATCTGTGGGGCTGACAGCTGAGAACAGCTGATACAATGTTATCAGCTGTTATCAGCTCTTCCCAGGCAGAGCACAGTGTGTGGTCCTGCTTATCAGCTGTTCTGCTAAATGATGGTTTTTAATCAAACAGACACAATGATTACCGCTCAAAAGACGGCTTTTGAGCGAATTTTGAGTGATAATTGTTGCGTCTAAATGGGCCTTAACACTGGAGCTGCTTTCAACTAATTTGCATTTTAATACCTATGTGCTGCCCTACTTCTGGATTTACTAGATTGATAGGGGTCCTTCTCAGTGGGTTGATTAGCATATGCGCCACTATCCATACCATGAGGGGCAGACAGTGCTGCTTATGCATTAGATGACCAGGTAAGGGAAGTTTTTAATCCCAAAAGAGTGACCTAGAAAAGAATATCAACGGAAGCAACAGGAAGACTATCTATAGTTTTGTGAAATGGGAGGAGGGGATCACTTCAAAAACCTCAGTACTCCTACAAAACAGTTAAACTTTTCACTCCTCTGAACTTTTACCAAAGCGAAGCAGAAATGGTATTGTGCTAGTGTTGGATATTTAATGCATATTTTACTCTTACTCTTCTGTTTTGCAGATTCAGCTTTAGTTCTTCAGACTCTGAACTGATTTCTAGAGCTAGGATGTCTTTAGAAGCTCAGAGGACCTGTCAGCTCTGAGAAAAGCTCAGATTGATAGTAGATTCAATTCTAAGAAATATATCTTTTTATTGGGCTCTTCCGTTGGGCCTTGATGAGCAAATGGCTCTTCACAGGTTTTATGGGTTTACAAATTCAAACTCTGCTTTATGTAGTCCAGAAACAAACGGCAAAGTTCTGGGGGCGCTTTTCAGCCCTACAACACAAAATAAACACTTGCCAGTCTGGGCTCTGACTAACCACTTTTATACGTAAGTTTCATTAGGCACATTGTCCAGTCAGTTAGCTTTGTGTGGCTTTATTTTTTATACTGCTTATTTTGTAAACTTTTTTTGTATAACAATATTAATTGAATAAACAAGCCAGAAAAAAAGAAACGTAGTGCAGTTGGCCGTCAAGGGTTAAATATGTAGAACAAGATATCCGAAATGAACATCCATCCTGTGCGGTCAAGCCCAACCCAGTCACTGGGATAAAGGCACGTTTGTATCCATACACACCCGTGGTATAATTGTCTTGTCGCTGACAACAGAAGTGACCCTATAACTGGTTCATTTGCTTCGGATCATAACCTGAGAAGTCTTAAGATAATTTAAAGACTGGCAGCTGGGTGGAACCCAATCCAGTGACATACTGCAAAAAGCATGGTAAATAGGTTGGTGCTAATAAAAAGAATAGGAACTAGTAGAAGGAAAAAGGGGAAAAAAAACAAGGGGGTGAGGTAAAGAGGCACAGAGGAAGGAGGGCATGGAGGAAGAAGATAGGGTGAGACGGGCGGTGATTCCCAAGATGCCTCAATTCTGTAATATTGTGTGGGTTATTTAAGGATTAGGTGCATCACCCATCAATTCTCTTTCTAGATACCTGGTTGTCAGGGAGAGGTGGTGTCTGATTTTATTTGCGCGTCTTTTGGGATTATAAGTATGAAACATTCCCAAATTTCGAAGATGTTTTTGTTTTTTTTAATTTCTTATAATTGTCTCTACCTAGAAGATAAGAGACATGGACTTCTTTTGTTGTTTTCCCCTCTCATCCCCATCAATCAGACTGATGGCCTGAATGAAGTCTGGGAGGAGATTCCCCAGTAGACAATCTGCCTTTGCCCAGATTTGTGGAAATTGATTTTCTGCGTGATTTGGAATCCAGCCCTCAATTGGTTGATGATTTTGATTAATATTGACCATTGTTACATCAGTTCAAAGCCAAAGAAACACACAATCTACATAAGAAATGGAGTATCAAGTAATTTACAAACGAATCATCTTTTCCTGTAGCGCTAGGTATAGCTGTATAGGTTTTATTCAACCATTCTTGTACCTCTTTCTTGGGCTGTGAAAGTTACTGCATCTGTTAAGCAGATTAGTTGAGTGGCTCCGTATCCTACTCTAGATCATACACATCCAACGTTACACCGCAGAGTGGATTTATTTATCAGTCAAGTTCTAATCTTTAGGAGAACTCTCTGAGCTATTGTTTAGAAAGATTCCCAGTTTGGTAATTCAGCTGTGGTACTGTCATGTAAGTGCCATGGGAAAGAGGAATTGGCCCCTACTGGTAATTTAATTTCCATGGGTCCTTCATGATGGCACCCATATATGTCTATCACTATTAATAAAAAAGTGACCATTCTCAGGCAGTAATCTGTAGGTCCCTTTCACTGGATAGTTGGACGGAGCCTTTTAACTCCCTTGTGTTCCAGTTTGTACTATGCTGAAGGCTTATTCTCTCCAGTGCTGTGATAAACACTAATTCCATGTTTATCTGACTCCCCATGAGATTTCATGACTACAAAACTATGAATATTATTTATCTTGGATGCAGATAGTATTTTTGTAATTTATAGCAACTATTGTATAAAGGACAAGGAAACATCTGATTTTCTATCGCATTACCCAGGTCCATTATAGATGTTGAAGAATTGTCAATCATTTCATGTGAACAGAAAACGTCACTGTTGCAATTTACTTCTTCCGGAAGCACAGAAGCTTCGGCTAGACACAGCACTCCAGTCGGTCCAGGTATGGACACTTTGTATGTACGCGCTCCTTTTGGGATTTGTCTTCTATTATTTATTTATAATGGTCGTCCTGTTTTTAGTTTGAAATCTATGTAGAACGTGAACAGATTCCGTTATCCTCTAATGTCAGAAATAAATGATGATGATCTCCTTGAACTGTGTTTGCAAGGTCCAAGATATGGAAAGTAGCTCTTTCTATACACAAACCATCTTCTAAACAAATTTCATTCATGTAACGTAGTCGTTAGTCATTAATTTAGTTTACATCAAAGTATATACTCCTTTTTGGTAAGCTTGAAGCATTAGATAATATTCAATACTGAATATATGAATATTGAATGTTGTTTGCAGGAAAGTTTGTAATATTTAGAAATGATTTTTAGGTTTGTTAGTCCATTTTAGGCCGTGTTCACATTAGCATTATTCTCTTCCGTTGTTCTGGTATGTCCTCAGACCCGAACAACAGAAAAGTGGAAATGGCAGATTCAGACAGCGGTAAATAGACCCCTTTAACTATAATGTGGTCTTTGCGGCTCCTTTTCCTGGACAAAACTGCACATTATGCTGCGCCATTTCATCTGGGATTCATTACTGACATGTCTTTATGTGTTAATAATAAAACTTGGATGTTTAGCCAGGAAATGTAAAACATACTTGTAATACACCGAAAAAAGGGAAATATGTAAATCACAGAAAACGGCCATATACCAATATACTAATAGAAAAGGGCAGGTAGAAACACCACATCCCTCAACATGCAGACAGCCACACTTCTAAGTGGAGGATCACCAGTATATTTCACCTGCGCAATGAATAGCCACTCACACACCTTCCTTAGGGGATCCTTCACACTTGCGATCACAATATTGCTGCGTTTTTTTTTATGCAAATGTCAATAGAATTTTCTAATGTTAAAAATGAATTGCACAAAAATTGCAAGTTTGTGCTTTGTGCTTTTTGTGTAATGCGTTTTTAACATTACAAAGTCCTATTCACAGTCTTGTTAAAAAAACACAGCAAAATCGCAAGTGTGAAGGCACCCTTAGGCCTCATGTCCACGGGCCCGCACAGTTTCCCTATGCAGAATCCCGCAGCGGATTCTACCCGGCCCACTGACATGAGGCCAAAATATACAGTATACTGACGTGTCTGGACGCTGCGGGGCTCTCCTCCGTCACAGCTGGATCTTCTTTCTTCTGCACGGTGGATACGCTCGGGACGCTGGCGGTGTGCCGCTCGCATGTGCCACGCCTTCTTTTTTTTCCTCTAAACTCCTGCTTTCCCGCGGTCCGTGGCGTGGATGCAGTGATAGCTGCGGATGTGCTGCGAATCCAGACGGCTTCCATTGGGAGTCATCCCTGCGGGAAAACCACGTAAAAAGGGAGCATGCTGCGGTTGTTTTCCCGCGCGTGCGATCCGCACACCGGGGGAAGATGACATCCGCAGGTATTTAATTACCTGCGGGTGCCCAATGATTCCCTATGGGGCGCAGATCGCACGCGCGGGAGGCCCGTGCGGATTCTGTAAATTGATTTATACCGTGGACATGAGGCCTTATACTGTGGTGGTGGCTGCTTAGTACTATACTAGCATACAAAGAGTGTCAGGCTACATGGTACGTGTAGTTCACAATGTAAGCTTACAGCTTATTAGTGACATCATATTTCAGTCCAGCGGTTTGCCCTGCACGTCATGGGTAAACTGCACTGGCACCAGGGTACACTTGTAATACACCGTTATTTTTAGGGGAAGCTGTCATGTACTTAAAGCTGTCAAGTCTATGACTACATTATGCTGCCATCACAGTGAGGACAGCATGAAACACATGATGGGTTCCCTTTAAAATAAAGGTGTATGACAAATATGTTTTACATTTCCTGGCTAACGATCCAAAAGTAGATAAAACTCATGAGTTATTTTTGGCACACGAAGATGTATCGGTAATAAATTACTGTGACTTGGGCTAACATCACATCAGATTTTTAGTTCATTGTTAAAGGGTGCAAGCCCTGGAACCAATTTGACCCAAATGTGCTATATAGAGGACATAACATCTAATTCACCTTCCTGGCACAGAGGTATTTAATGTTTGTATAATCTATAAAGCGTCATCATTATCAAATGAAGTATTTTATGACTATCTAATATACTTTGTGATTCAACCCATTTGCTGTACTTTTTGCTAGCATTTAAGAGTTAAAGCTAATTCTGCAGACAGTTTGTTAAAATATATCCATGTAGATGTTGCCTTATGTGATAGAACATCCCAGAAAGGAAATATACCAGGGGTTACAGAAGGAGTACAAACTGGCCCCTTATCTGGAAATACTACCAAACCCCAGAGAGCGCCAGATCCTGAGGCGGTATAGGCTGAGCGCCCACATCCTGGGCATCAAATCGGGGTGGTACAAACAGAACTCCAAGCTCAAGGAGAGCAAACTACGCCAACACAGCGATGGGGGGCATGGAGGATGAGGCCCAATTCCTGCCACTGTGCCCCAGAAACTCAGGAGACTCTCCTGTCTCTTCCTGGACTCGGCTCCATGAAGGTTGAGAGAGAAATTCTACTTCCTGCTCGGGAAAAAAAAACATAGCGGCCACAGCAGCACAATATATTAGTACCTGCCATAGACTGAGAGGAGCATGATATGCAGTGGACGTATATATCCTCTTCCCCACATGTGTCCCTATCCCCCAAATCTCTCACCCCTATCTGTCAATCATTATTCTCTACTTGCTTTGGCAATGCTAATGTGTTTCATCCTGCCAATAAAACCTCATTGCATTGAATTCAGTTGAATTTCCTAGACCAACACCGCTATGAAATCTTTTATGCATGAAGGACAATGTGAAATGAGATCTGTACTTTCTGAATGTAAACCAACATTTTTCTTTCACTGAAGCAAGAAGAGGCCGTGGATGTGGCAAGGAATTGACACATAGTACGCTCCTTGTGAAAAAATAAAAAATCTATCCCCTAGAAGGATGGAAACAAATGAAATGTATATGTATGATTGTAATATTGATATAAGTATGTGATTACAATATTAGAGCAAAAGGATAATGTATGGGGGAAAACTGAACACTTTGACGCAGGTTCTAGTACCCTGTTGTACCGCCTCTACTTTTGATGCAGCATGATACGGACGGGCATAGAGGCTCTAGCACCCTGTTGTAGTGTCTCTAGCTTGGATACAAGATGTGATACGGGTGGGCATAAAGGCTCTAGCACTCTGTTGTAGTGTCTCTAGCTTGGATACAAGATGTCGTATGGGTGGGCATGGAGGCATACAGGTTCTGTATGGTATCCTGAGGCCTATCAGTCCACATTTGCTGTAGCTGAGCCTTCAGATTGTGCAAACTCGTAGGCTGTCAAAATTGGTGTCCAGATGGTCCCATACTTGTTCTATTGATGATAAATCTGTCACCTGGGCAGCCACAGAAGTGTGACAGTACTGTGGATGCATTACTGTGATACCCTTGTTTGTATAGCCAAGCACTGTCTAGCTGGAAAATGCGTTTTGGAAGTCCTGCCATAAGAGAAACACATGTGACTGTAGGATATCCTAAATACATCGCTGAACTGTCATTGTCCCTCCTACCACTACTAGGGGTGACAGACTGTCGTATGTGATGGCCCCCCCCCCAGAACATTACACCAGCAGTGGGGGCAGTGTGTCGCTCCACAGCAAAGGCACATTCACCCCTACGTCTCCAGACATGAACACAGCAGTTGTCAGTGCGCAAACTAAACCTGGAGTCATTGCTGAAGACAATCCACTTTCACTCTCTATAAGTCTAGTTTCGTCGTTCATGATACCACAGCAAACAGAGGCGACAGGGGGTGTCAAAGGCATCCAACTATCATGTATGCGGCTGCAGCACACATAAAAGTCCTTATCATAGGGAGGGAGTAAATAGAGGGCAGTGATGCACGCTCATCTGGATGTGGACTGTTCATCCAAAACGTACCACCTTCAAAGGCAGTACATGTAATGGGCACCATGAGACCAAATGTCTGTCAGCCAGTCACCTGGAAATGGTTCCGACAGACACAGGGACCTGTAACGATGGTGCCATGTGTCTCTGAATGGCGGATAAAGAAACAGTTGTAGCTGCTTGTGCTTGTCAGACAATCCTCTCTACTGGTGGTCTGTCAAGAACATCATGAGCACGGTCGCCTTGTGTGTGTGCCTTCACGAATCCACTGGTCCCAACATCTCCTAACAATCTTGTCAGAGCAGCCCAGGTGGCGGATAATTTGTCGATACGATCATTCAGCTTCTCACGTTCCAATGAAGCACCTCCTCTCAAACTCTGTTAACCAGGCATCATCTCTTCAATTGCATTGTATGGGCATGTCTAGTGGTCAACGAGCTCTACAGAAGCCTCTGTGAGCCTTTGTATAGGACAAGGGCGGAACCACTTTTAGGGCCTTGGATGGCAAGACTGTTCATCTAATCACACCGCAACTCTAATCATTTGCATATCGGTCTGATATGATAATCACAGATTTGTAAATTGGAATAATTTTGAAATTATTACTAACCTTCTAATAAGAGAAAATGTGTTTTATGTAACAAATTATTTCTGTCCATTTCAGCTCATGCTAAATAGTTAAATGTATTTGCATTGCAGGAAACCTGATTTTGGGTGCTACATCTAAAAGAAGATCCTTTTTAGGAACCCAGCTAAAAAGCCCTCCTACTACTAATGAAAGGCGTTTTGCATCTTTGTCATCAAACAAAAATGTTTCCAGTAAAACCTCAGACTGCTTCTTGTCTGCAATGGTAACATGAAGTTTCTGCGCATTGTTTTTTAACTTTCTAAAAATAACTGGTGGAGGAATACGGTGGGCAGTAGACTTGTTCTACAGGCGGGCAATACCCAACGGCTGTGCACCAGTCTGTATAAGTGTTTCCCAGTGTGTCATGATTTCCGGTTTTAAGTCAGAATGTTGATCCACTAGGGGTGGCTTCACACACTGCATTTTTTGGAAAAAGCATTTGTAGTTTCTGTTTCGCTTTTTTGAGCCAAAGCCATAAGTGGATTAAAAAAGATTGAGAGCTATAAAGGAAGGACTTCTACTACTTCCTCCTGCTAAATAAAATAAATGAGGCATAGCTTTAATGATGGCTTCAAGCTGTCACAGCAGCTCTTAGTCATAGCATATGTGATTGTACGGATGCTTGATCCTTTTCTTGCTGTCTTTCCAATTCCAGTATGGTCCGTGTACCTGCTAGTGAGCTGGTTAATTTTCTCTATGGTTTAGAAAGTCCACTGCCAAATTCCATAATGGGGTATTCTGACTTATTTAAGTTGGGTTACCCCTCGTCAGAGTCCTACATGAATCAGCTTGAGTGTCACTCTAGGACCCAGCCTGCACATACATTACTTGGACAGTCCAATCATTTTAATGAGGTGGTGCTCTATGGAACCTTTCACACTGGAGGAATTAGCCTTCAAGACAGCCCACAACACAAGGTAAATCCCGCAAAACAAAATCCACAGGGCTACCTGCTTCAATCTGCCTGTAATTTCACACCAAAATCCACAAATAGACCTGCGGATTCTGTTGCGGAATTCCACCGCGGCAGCTTACGCTTCGATTTGCATCCTGATGGAATAATTCCACCTGTGTGAATGGCCCATAAGATAACCGAGACTCACCGTCAGGTTCATCTTATGGTTGGGGGAAAAAACTAAAAAAAAGTGATTGTCAAAAAGCAGACCCTTCCTTTTGCTCAGCAGTGTGAAACCATTATTTTTTTACATCTGAGTAACATATTCTTCATCTCTTTCTACTACTCTTGTATAATTTCAGACTTTCTTCAAAAAAAGTCCTAATGTGTGTGTCACGTGTGAATGCTGTGCATTCATTACAACTAGAAGGGGACTGTGCTCCTTCCATTGCTAAAATTGGGTTGTTCACTACATCAGTCTAAGGGTGACTACCCACTACAGGTTTTTTTTACAGTGAAATTCGCAGCGTTTTTTTTCTGCAGGGGTTTATGGGACTTGTAATGTTAAAATTGCGATTGCGCAAACTCGCAATTCACCGCAAAATCGCGATTTTAACATTACAAGTCCCATAGCCCCCTGCAGAAAAAAAAATGCTGCGAATTTTGCAGTGAAAAAAAACTGTAGTGGGTAGTCACCCTATGGGCTCATTCACATGAGTGTATATATGCTGCGTATTCACACAAACGTATTATTCATGTGTATAGAGCCCATTGATTTCAATAGGTTTATTTATATTTGCATATTTCAGTCGCGTAAAAAAAAGTCGCAGCATGTGCTATCCTTGTGGGTATTTACTTACCAAAATACTGTATTAAGTATATGGAGCGTGTGACTATTCTGCACAAAAACGCACGTACATGCGTATATTCGCTGCATTTTTGCGCAGCATATTTATGCTATCGAAATGGGGAATACATCCGTGTGAATGCACCCTTCAATCCAAAAGGAGAAGCCACATAGAGAAGAGCGAGGATTGAGCAAGGGTTGTTTATTCCTGAGAAGAATCTCTTAGAAAATGATAACTATTGAAAATGGCGCCTATTGGCTAGGTACCCCCGGAGCCCACTACAAGAGAAAAAAGAGACCCCTATATAAAAGTATAGGGGTGATTGAATCGTTTTTGTTCTTTACAAAGCCGTACTAGGAAATGTTTTTAGGGCTGTTTCTATGAAAAACTGCGGTTGTGGTGCTGCCAACATTTTTACATGGGTTTTTATATCCTGCACTTACTTCCATTAAAGTCAGTGGGGTAAACGGCACACAAACAGAGGGAAGAGCATGCTGGGCTTGTAGTAAAAGCAGTATTCACTAAAAATGTGACGTTCCTAAGCATTTACTACAAGCCCAGCATGCTCTTCCCTCTGTTTGTGTGCCGTTTCCAGGGGAACCTGTCATCACCTTTGAGCCTCAAAAACTACATTCCGCACTCAAAGGTGAGGGATCAGTGTGCCTGGCAATCTGTGTTTCATACTAACCGAGTGCCCTATTGCAGTGCTGTGTCCCCGTGAAGGTTGGCACACGCCCATAACATGACTCTTTTCAGATGGTTCTGTATATGCACTCTCCCATTCATCTCTATGGGAGAACATGTGTGCAGAGTCATCTCCAATAGTCATGCTTTGTGCACTTGTCAACTTCGCTGGAGCACAGTGCTAAAAAGGGCACCCGGTATAAAGAGCAGCTCCCTGGATCCCCATATCGTAATTTGTGGGGCTCAAAGGTGGTAGCAGGCTCCCTTTCAGGGCTCAGTCACACGGGCGCATCCGGGCGCCGATGCGCCCGTGTTCCTGCAGTATAAGATGGCCACACTGCAGCTCCATTACCGGTCATGTGTTCTTTTTTCCGGCGGTGCGGAGAGTCGTCCGCATCTGCAGTGTGGCTGTCTTCTTCATGCAGTAACACGGGTGCATCGGTGCCCGGATGCGCCCGTGTGACTGAGCCCTTAAAGTGAATTACAGTGTGTTGTATAATTTAGTAAAATGCCAATTCCAATATGTTTCAGTGTGACGTAACAGACTATGTCAGTCCACATCAGGAAAAGTCACTGGCTGTGAAAGATCAGGATGCTAGTATCCCTCCCATCAAGGACCGAGAGTCAGGTGCAGTAAAACTATGTCTCATCTGTAAGAACTTTAATATTTCTTCAACGCAGCATCAATCACACCTGACAGATGGTTTTATATTCAGGGTGTAGAACCTTTAAGAGTAAAATGCCAATACAAATATGTTAATATCTCTGTGTTTTTAATAAGAGAATTTCCAGTTGTCTCAGCTCAGTCTACCTCTACATTTTATTGCAAATCTGTGCTAGAAACAAGTGTCACACAAACAAAATGTTACAGTAGTTTTCATTAATGATAGCAAGCTTCTGATTATCTATGGTGGCAACTAGAGTTCATATCAGCCATGGCTGAACAAGAATGCCTGAATAGGGGTTCTTATACACAGGCAGATTGCCTGCCCAAACGAGCGCCAATCAACAATATAAGTTAATCAGGGCTTGTTTAAAGGGCTGTTAACACTGGCTGATGCAGACTGGGGAGGAACAATCGTTAATACAGAGGTCCGTAAGGGCCCTTAACTCTGGGAGGAGGTGCTGTTGGCTTACTATATCTATAATGGATCCAAACTTTGTCAAGGCATACATTAGTAAGTTAACAACTTGCCTTTTGTAGGTGATTGTAGCATACTTAATTTATTGTCCAACCCCATTAAGCACAGCTAGCAGTGTACATCTTATGCGCAGGCTGTAAGCCTTTTCACTGAAATTATTCCTGGAGACTGAATATAATAGCAGAAAACATCTAAAATATAATTACTGTAATTATGCTTTAAGCGTAATTACCTCTGTCACCACATTCTTTTGTCTGCAACTTGTATAATATGTATTAGGGAACCTGCGTTACCTACTGCAGACCTTCATTTTATGCAGCTGATAGAGGTGAGATATTGGTGAATTTAACACCTACACATCACCTGTTGTTTCTATCTCTTGAATTGGGCACCTGCTTTGCTCACAAACACTTCTATATCTTAGGCAACTTGTACACGGGGCAACAGTTGACCGAAAAATCACTCAAACAAGTGATGGTCATCCGGGGTAAAGGGTACTGAATGGGAAGTCACTCATTAGTTGCTTATTTTAAGGTCAAAGACCAGGGATTAGTATTTTCAGGGTAGAGTAGACATTATCCCGAGTAAAATACCAATACATGCATATGATATAGGGAATGATTAAGGTTCACAAGGTCCGGTTGGTAAAGGGTTAAATGGTGCCATATACATATGGATAAGAGGAAATTAGCGACGTTAATAAATAAAGCTGGTTTCTAGTCAATTGCTTTCCTCCTCAGTTTTTCTCCAATTGAGCCTATAGATTTATTAGACCAAGGAAGGAGAGTAAGGGTTAACTAGTGACTGATAAGTCCTTACACTCCATATACATGGGGCCCAATTCAGACCCACTGCTATAAATTTCAAAAGACCAAACAGGAAAGCAGTAACTGTCTATTTGACGCTCCAAGTCAGCACATCAAGGGTTAATGTTCCCCATGTGCTTAAAGTGCTGCTGGCAGCTGTTCCTGTGGCTCAGGTTTCCCCTAAATCACTCTGGGATAAGAAATGCCTAAGTGAACATCCCTATTGTCTAACACAGCACCGCTGTGATAAGGTATAGGCTAAATCTGCATCAGTGCAGCTGCCCGACAGAAGGTATCGGGCCGCCGTCTAACACTACACTTGAACTGACTATCTGGAAAAACATGTACTGACTCACTAAACTATGTCATCGACGCGCTTCTGCAATGTTCTAACATATACACTGCTTCATCAGGATGAGTTAACACATATAAGTGGGAGCGGCCGTGATGTCTGGCGGCATCCCAATAGTGAGTGCCGCGCGTCTGATACAGTCAGCGCTTATATATGTAAAGCTCCTCCTTTCCTCTCTCATCCTAGCCAATCCCAAATTCTGGTTGGGATTACTCATTCCCCCTTGCCTTCTCGCCATACAAGCTGAGTAGCAGTCTCAGCTGAGACACTTCAGCACTGGACAGCTCCCTGCTGTCGTGATGCAGGGCATTAGTGTATAGGAGAGAGGATCAGCACTGGACAGCTCCCTCCTCCCTCCTGGAGCCCTGTAAAGCAGTGTTCCCCAACTCCAGTCCTCAGGGACCGCCAACAGGTCATGTTTTCAGGATTTTCTCTGTATTGCACAGGTGATGTAATTCTTATGAATGCCTCAAACATTGCCACAGGTGTTCTTACTATAGGATATCCTGAAAACATGACCTGTTGGTGGTCCCTGAGGACTAAAGTTGGGGACCCCTGCTGTAAAGGATTCTGAAGGCATTTGTGCAATAAGGGGGTTTGATGTATGGTAATTAAGACCCATATTCCAATATTCCAACCTGATTTGTCTCCGGCTTTCTCCCGGGGGGGGGGGGGGCGGGGGTGGATACCCTGGAGGGATCATTTCAGTTAGTTGTGTTGACTGAGCTATTAGGTTCAGTAGAACCAAATAGCTGCGTTATTCTGCCGCAGATTTACGCCGTGGGGAATGTAACATAAATCTATCTGTGGGCATTAGCCCTTAAGGGCCTGAAAGTCGTCCTGTGTAGAAGTACCCTTACACCAGAGATGCCACAAATAACATTGGCTGCCTTAGCTTTCTAGTAAATATTCTTTTAGTGGATATGCAGTAAAAGTCTGATTGGTGGACGCTGCTTGTCTGCTTCATATCTCCCAAAACTATAATGGTGTGTGTGTGTAATCCCACCCTCCCCAATCAGACCATTATAGCTCATACTAACCATCAGACCCCCTGCCTCAACACATAATTGGAGTTGATAAGGCAAAACTGTGATACACTGTATATAATATTGCTGAATATCTTTATTATAGGCTTTGATGATGATGATGCACTGCCTGGACCTCAGTGTTCACTAAACCAAACTGGTAAGCAATCTGTATTTAAAGAGACATTCTGTGTTTCATTTACTATGTAACCCGTTTCCCCAGCTAGTATTACCTGGTTTATTAATCTATCCGAAGATTCCTGGAGTCCTTCTCTTCAGGTGGGTCATGTGATCTCATTCTGACCCCCTGAGAATTAGTTTGTTTTTTATGCTGTGCTATTAGTAGGAAGCTATTTGTTTGAGTACAGGTAATTGGCTTTAAAACTCTTGGGAAACACTGGGGCTGATCATCCTGCTGGAAGCTGGGAGAGGAAGTGGCAGTCCTAATATCATGCATTGTCTCCTTTTGCATGTCCGCTTGTAGTCTTTCATAATTGCTGTGAATGTCATTCTTTATTTTGTCGTGTGGTAAAGTTGCCCATTCTTATTGACAAAACAGTCCTCACATCCTGCTAACGGCACATCTAACACAAGCTGTTTGTTTGAGTTCTTCCCAAAATGACTCAATGATGTTGAGGGCTCCCCTTATGACAGATCCATGTCTCTCCTGACGCTTATACCTGTTACTTTCCACAAAGCTACAGCACTGTGTAATATTGTGATGCTTCTGTAACAGAGGTGATCATACCGGGTCTACGTAAATACCAGCAGAGTGGTCACCCCTCTACTGATTCTAATCCTAGAATGTGTTCATTAACCCTTTGCAATCCAATTTTGGATTCGGGGTTTCCTATGGGGCTTTCTCTTTCTGTCATTTTACAATGGCGCTATCTGCTGGCTAGAGCCAGTACTGCAGTATGTGACATGCCGAAGAAGCCATCGACAACAGAGCGGCTAGTAATATAAAGTAAGAATACCCTGCTGGACCTCTTCCGACATCCGAGCTGTACAGCCTTCAATCAGAATGTCTGAAGACGTCAGACAGTGGATTGGAAAGGGTTAAGAACCTTAATCCCCCCAGCAGTTCAGGACGGGCTCTGTCCCTTCTGCAGGAAAAGGACATTATAATTTTAAACGAACAGAGCTTGTTCTACTTTAACTGTCTGTAGCTCTGTTTCTATCAGGGCTACCAGATAGAATATTTGTAGCCCTTACAGAATTGGAGCTATAGCAGTTTGAAATGGGTTTGGAAATACTAAAATTATAGATGTCATTTTTTCATTTAGTGTGGTGAGGAGAGAGGGAGGGGGGGGCATTAATTTTTGTGTATGGTATCACCCTCTACTCCCACCACTAACTCCACCTCTCCCATCAATCAGAGAGCATTGTCATATATGGGCTTTTTACAACAAAAGGAGTGAAATTACTTTACACTGTTTAATACTACAGATGCTGCAGTTATTGCTGACCGTGGCATCTAAATGTTTTTATAGAAAAAAAATACAACTTTTTACCCCTTACACAAGGCTTTAAATACTGAAAAAATAACAAAATAAACCCTACTCATGATTGGTATTGCCACATCCATAACAGCCCATACTATAAAATATTACTTTATATTTCAATCACAGCAAATTCAGCAAAAAAAAGGAATATCCAAAAAAGCTGTTTTCTGATCGTCTCGCTTCCCCTAAATAGATATAAAAAAAGGAATAAAAAAATTGTATATACCTGAAAATGTTACCCATTAAAACTACACATCTGACATAAACAGGCCTGATACCGCTGTCAGCTGATAATGCTTTGGTCCTGGAATGTGGCGCCTCACAAGGTATTTGTGTAAAAGAAAAAAAAAGGTTTTATATTGTGCGAAAGTGGTAAAGCAAAATAAAACCTGTATAAATTTGGTGTTGTCATAATCTTTAGGTCTGTTTCACAGGGGCTACAAAATCGCACCATTTTGTAGCAATGCAATGTCGCTACAAAACGCATGTATGTGAAGCCCATGGTTTCCAATGGGTTCATCCACATGAGATATTTTGTAGCCTGAATGAACCCATTGGAGACCATGGGCTTCACAGACATGTGTTTTGTAGCGATGTTGCATGGCAACAAAATCGTGGGATTTTGTAGCCCGCGTGAAACAGGCGTAATGGCTCGTAGATGAAAGGTAATATAACAGTAACATAATATTTATACCATGTCATAAAAATAAATCACAAAAAACAATGGGGAAATAGCTTTTTTTCTATTGCTTCCAGCAAATAAAAATAATAATAAGTTTTTCAATACATTACGTGTACCCAAAGTTGTTTTGTATAAGGCTGCATTCAGACGACCGTATATCGGCTGGGTTTTCACGCCCAGCCGATATACGGCGTCTCTCTCTGCTGGGGAGGAGGCTGGAAAAACCAGGAGCAGTGCTCTGAGCTCCCGCCTCCTCTCTGCCTCCTCTCCACTCCCCTGCACTATTTTCAATGAGGAGAGGCGGGACAGGGGTGGAGCTAATTCATTAAATGTAGCCCCGCCCCGTCCCTCCTCCTCTCATTGCGAACAGTGCAGAGGGGCGGGGAGGGGGTGGAGAGAAAGCAGAGAGGGGGTGGGAGCTCAGAGCACTGCTCCTTGCTCTTCCAGACTCCTTCCCCTGCAGAGAGAGACGCTGTGTATCGGCTGGGCGTGAAAACCCAGCCGATATATGGTCGTCTGAATGCACCCTCGTCCTGTCAAACGCAAGGTGAAAAACAGCTACATTGATGAAAAAATGAAAATGTTTTGATCGCTGGAACACAAAAAGGGATTCGATTTACTGGCCCCTAATGATAAAATTACTTATTTCACCAAGGGGTTAAAAATGCACTTAAGCTAACAGAGTTCTTTGTCACCATTGTTTTTTGCAACATAAATTCAAAATTGCAATAAAAAGTGACATTTTAGGCAGGAATTCCAACTGAAGGCATTTTAGACGTATTTTATAGAACTGTTTGTATTACATTAATATTTCCTGTCCTTCATTTGAACAGATCGTCAGTGCGAGAGCATGGAAATCACATGTCTGATTAATAACACCATTTGTGGTAGGTTTCACCCTCAGGTGGTTATAAACTGTGTCTGATGTAGCGTGGGTTAAAGATTTCAGTGCAGTTTTAGGTAAGGGCAAATAGTATTTAATAAAGCTTTTAATAGAGAGTCAGCTGTGCTGTCTAATAATATAGCAGTAAATCTTCTAACCCTGCAGTGACACCCCCCTAAATGTCTACCCTTGGGAAGACCCCAGGCTCCATCCCAACTTGATTTATATGTGAAGGATTTTCCCTAGCCTTTTAGTCTATGAAAGCTGCTCCTCTAAAAGGAGTTTCTATTGAAAAGTTGACTTTTAAAGGATGACAAGCAAGACTTACATGTGCCACTTAATCATCTGAATGTGGGCCAGTGCTGCATCACTAAAGTGAGCTAGAGGGGGAGACTTCTGTGGCACATTAGGGCAACTGCCAGATAAGGGTAGGGGGCAGAGCCAAATTTACCCCTAGACATTGGAGGTCCAGTGCCTAAGGCGGCCCCATGCTGGGAGCAGCCTCGTTGCCAGCAGTCAGGACTTTTTTTCAACCTCGTCTCCTGCCTCTTGTTAGAGATGCCAGTATATTTGCTGTTTTTATAGGGGCGGGGTGGAAGAGGATTCAGGATAAAGGCTGTATGGCAGAGAGGGAGGATGACAAGCCATGCTCCGCTCTCACTTCTCTGCCATGCGAAGAGACTGCAGAGCTAACACAGTAAGAGAACACAGAGGAAGCCTTGCCTGACCGCCTCAGATCCAAACTACAGACTCACTTGTGAAGTGTTAAGCCCCATTTACACACAACGATATCATTTGAACGAGGGAACGACTGAACGAATTAACGATTTTTTGCATAGAAATGCATAGCATTTAGATGGAAGGATAATGGTCTGAAATCCTCTCCATTTCCCTCATTAGCTAAGATAAACACTGTTTAGGTTGTTTGCTCAGGTGGACGTGTGTTTATGCGAGCAACTTGCTTAATGTTTAACTTTTTAATTAGTGTGAATTCATTTTAAGAAATTTTGGGCGATTAATCATTACGTGTAAATGGGCCTTAAGTAGTAAGTAATTACACTGTTTTATGTTTTCTTTAATCTCTGTAGAATGGCCACATGGAGGTAGGAGGGGGAGAGGTTGGCATAAGCGGCTTTACCTGACTCCTTATATCACTATGCTTCAGTTTTAATCTGGCCATACAATTAAGATAACATCAATTTGGACAGTCAGTCATCCATGGGATCATTTGTATGAATGATCCCACAAGTAGCTCTATAGATCAAAGTAGATGATAAGATAATCGGTTTTAAAAAAAATCTGACTCCTTGGGGATGATATAATCATTCAACAGGCGATTGTTTATTCAGCAGTTGTTCAACCGTCAACTTACTTCTGCATAACGTGTATGGTCGCCTTCAGTGGGGTTGTCCTAGCAAAATAAGTGTGGGTAGAGGATAATGTGTGAGCTTATTCTTTTATGGTCTATTCAACAAACGTAGGGCATGTTCATATCTGTGCCTGGCGATTTGTTTGGACCGTCCACTGCAGATCTGGCATAAAATCCTGTAGGAAATAGTGCAGTATGCTCTTCTAGTTTGTCTGGGAAACCGCCAGAGAGCTGGATGGAAGTCACATGGACCCATTATACTTATTGGGGGCCATTTGGTGCTGGCATGTGCCGATCCAGTGCTTCGGTCTATCCCATTGTTCAGCTCCTATGATGGAATCGAACAGTAGAAAAGTTGAGTGCAGAGGCAATGGCAAACCACCCCAGAAAAACAGTCTGCCAAGAAAACGTGACGATGTGACGTCACCATAGGAGTTGGTCACTACTCAATGCTTGCACCAAGGGACTTCACCTTGTATCTTACTAAAGAGGTCCTATATGGTATTTGTCTTCTGTGGTCATAATTCACTCAACATAACCAAAGTTTAGATTTTTAGTTCAATCGGTTTTTATTGGTTTTCAAAGAAAAGTATTATATAGACATTGCACAACATCGTTGATATCAACATGTGTCCGTATAAGCACAACAAACAACATATCTTGGTTTCCTAATACTTATGGCATGAACTAGATTGTATAGCTTAATCTCTTGTGTCTCGTATCAGAAATTGGGAACTGCGCAATGTAAGATTATAACAAATCATGAACAAAACTGGGGGGGTGAGGGGGGGGATGAGTGGAAAGGTGAAGCGGGGGTAGAGGAAGGGGAAGGGGGGGTAAGGGAAAAATATCAGCCTCGCTTACCCGCTCCTAAAGGTTGTTATAAACCTAACCGCAAAGTTTAGATTTTTATTCAAAATGTCTTTTATTAGAGACTTGTGCATAACAAATTATATTAAAACATTGTTCTCCAAATTATTCGTATCTGTAATATGTTCATAATAATGTCTTAAACAACAATTTGGTAAATAGAATGTTTTTGCATTCAATAGAGTATTTCCTCAAGATGTCTCTAAATTTTCTTAGTTCAACATTCTAAATCTGTGTAATGATCCCATTCATTATGACAAATTAACGAGTAATGGGAATATCCGTTCCCGAACAATGCTACTGACTATATAAATGTCAATGTTGCCCCAGTCAGGGGTAGTAGCACCACATGGGTAGGTGTGGAACTAGGTGTGAGAGTTTAAAGAAGGAAAAAAGGGGGGGGGGTAGTAGATGGGGAGAGTGGGGAAAGCAGAAGGAAAGAGAAACGAAAGAAAAAGAGAATATAAAGGCGAAAAGGAGATAGAGAGGAAAAAGAATAAGCATTGTGCCTCCTGCTGCGCCGCCCGGCCGACCCGCCCCGGTTATTATTGAGATATAAATCCATTTGCCAACCAATGGCCAAACGTAGTAGATTTACGAAATGTCAACCAAACCTCCCAAGTGGCGTGATAGGATGTATATTGGGTGTCGTCTCTGGCCCTCATCTCCTCCCTCCGGCTAATCTCATCCATCGTTGTCACCCAATTCAGGCGTGTCGGGGGGTCCTGTGACCTCCAGTATCTAGGAATCACCGTTCTCATGGCTTGAAGAAAAAACCTTAGAATATTAGTCTTATTAGTACTCATGGATCCTGGTAATATCGATAGTAGAACCATTTCTGGCGTCAAGGATATGGCTCCCCTGTTCAGGGAATTGTATAATCCTTCAATTTCCGACCATAGTTCAGAGAGTTGGGGGCAAGACCACCATATATGAGTGAGCGTACCCCTCTCCCTCAGGCATCTCCAGCACATGTCCGAGAGCCCTGGGAAGATTTTGGCCAGTCTTGCTGGCGTACGGTACCACCTAGTTATGAGTTTATAATTCATCTCTTGGTGGTTCCCTGATACTGACATCTTATGTGTCATTTGCCATGCCTTCTCCCAGTCCTCCTCTGTCACAGGTCGACCCAGCTCCCTTTCCCAGGATCTCTGGATCCTCCTCACTGCGTCCCTGTCCTCCCCAGTGACCAGGATGTTGTAGACAGCGGAGATCTCCCCTTTCGTCCGTCGAGGCCCCTCACAGAGCGCCTCGAAGGGCGTGGGCAATGCGGTCAGATCCGATATTGGTCCCAGAGCTCTGATAAAGTGGCCTATCTGCATGTACTGGAACCACGCGCCTGCCATAAGGCCCCCCTGCCCTAGGAGTGTGCTCAGTGGTAATAGACCTTCTTCCCCTACCAGATCCATTACTCTAGGTGTTTGTAAGCCCATTCTATCTAGTAACGGTAATCCCTGAGGGAAATCCGGGTTCCCCACAAGGGGAGTTAGTGGGCCTGGTATTGCTACTAGATGGTGTCGCTGTGCAAAGTTATCCCATATTTTTAATATTGAAGCCATCAAGGGGGAGACTCCCACGCCTCGTCGCCCCAGACCTCCCTTTAACCAAAAAAGTCCCCGAATCCTTCCTGGTACTGGGTACTGCTCCATTTCAACCCACTGTTTAGATGGCTCTCCATGGACCAGATCCAGAACCAGCTTGCCGATCGCAGCTCTGTAGTATAGGGTTAAATCAGGTAGTCCCGCTCCTCCTTTTTCTTTCCGTTGAGTGAGTAGTCTGTAGCTCAGGCGGGGTCTGTGGCCCCCCCAGATAAAACGTGTTACCGCCTTTCTCAATTTAATAAAGTAGTTTCTTGGGATTTGAATGGGCAGCGTTTGAAATAGGTATAGAAGTCTGGGGAGAGCATTCATCTTGATGGTATTTATCCTGCCAAACCAGGAGAGATGTAATGGTCTCCATCTCTCAAAGTCTCTCACCAGCTTAGAACAAATAGGTTCAAAATTCAGCTCATAAAGTTTTCCCGGGTCAGGAGACAGGATCACTCCCAGGTACTTGATGTGGTCCTCTCTCCAGTTTAGGGGGAACTGCGACCTATACTGATTGACCTCCATAGTTGGTAGTGTAATATTTAATATATCTGACTTGTGGAGATTGATTTTAAAATTGCTAACCTGACTATATCTGTCAAATTCTCCTAGGACGGCAGGTATGGCTTTTTTGGGATTTGTAATGTATACTAGGAGGTCGTCCGCAAAGGATGCTACTTTGTGTTCGTTCCGGGCTACTGTATATCCCTGTACTTCCTTATTTGCTCTAATTGCGTTGGCCAATGACTCCATGACCAGTACATACAGTGTTGGGGAGAGCGGGCATCCCTGTCTCGTACCATTTTTAATATTGATTGGCCCGGAGAGTTTCCCGTTCACCCGAACCTGTGCCGTGGGGTTACTATACAAGGCCATTACCCAGTTTATTATCCGGTCACCTAATCCTATCTTGTGCAGTGTAGCCTCCAGAAATGCCCAACTTACTCGGTCGAATGCCTTTTCGGCGTCCACCGATAAAAGGCATAGTGGATTGTTTGTGGCCCTCGCCCGCTCTATCAGTGAAAGTGTTCTGATGGTATTGTCCCTGGCTTCTCGGCCATGGACAAATCCTACCTGGTCCCTATGAATGATCTGGGGAGTGATTGGTCTTAGACGTGTGGCTATGGTTCTTGCAAAAATTTTCGTATCTACGTTTAGCAATGATATTGGGCGGTAATTACTGCACGACATAGGATCTCTGCCTGGCTTTGGTAGCACTGTAATGGTGGCTTGCAAGGCTTGGCGTGGGAATGGGTGGTTTGCCGATACTGCGTTGAAAGCTCTGCTCATTATTGGGGCCACTTTCTCCCCGCAAATCTTATAAAATCTGGGGGTAAAGCCATCTGGCCCCGGGCTCCTCCCTACTTTCAGGTTCTGGATTTCCTCCAGAATCTCTTTTTCCGATATGTCTTGTTCTAATGTCTTGGCCTCTTCTGTAGGTATTGGTGGTGGTGCGTGGCTATTTAGGTATTGTTCGATGTTTGGTGTGGTGCTCCCCCCAGTGTCGCTCCCCTCGTTTTTAATGTTGTAAAGCTCATTATAGTATATCTGAAAACACTCTAAAATATCTTTTGTGGCATGTACTTTTCCCCTTTCCCTTGAGTTTATTGCGAATATGTGCGTTTGACTCTCCCGCGGGTTTAGTGCCCTCGCTAGCCAGGAGCTGCATTTGTTGCCATATTCATAAAAGCCACCCTTTATCCTATCCCTTATGTGTAAATGTGCTTGGTCCATGCATCCTAAAATCTGTTGGCGTAGTAGCGAGATCTCCGCGTTCAATGATGTGGAGGCTTGGGTTTTATTTTCTTGTTCCTTTTTCTCTAGTTTGGTTATCAATTCTGTTAGTTTTCCTGTCCTATCTTTCTTCAACCTAGATCCGTGGGATATAAAAATGCCTCTCAAGACACATTTCATGGCTTCCCATTGTATTGTTGGGGATGTTGTATCCGTTTTGTGGACTTCAATGAAGGTATCTATGGTACGTTTGATTTCAGCTATACACAAAGCATCGCCCAGGAGGTTGTCGTTCAGTCGCCATGTGTTCTGTCCTCCTCTTGTCTCCCCCCCCAGGAGTGCCCCATAGACAGGCGCGTGGTCCGACCAGATAAAATTACCAATGGAGCTTCGTGGGGCTAAGTCTAGAAGGCTGTGGGAGACAAAGATATAATCTAGCCTCCCATAACTATTGTGTGATGAGGAGTGGTGGCTGTAATCCCTGACCTCTGGATGTAAAGTTCTCCAGAGGTCAACGAGTCTCAGCTCTGATATTCTTCTCCGCAGTCTACGTAGGGCCACTAGGGATGAGCTGGACTTACCCGAGGATGAATCCAGACCCGGTTCCAGGCAGAGATTGAGGTCTCCTCCCAGGATTATGTTGGTGCCTGAGGCGAACTGTGCCAGATCTCCCAGTATGCGGTGTCCATACGAGGCTTGACCTGAATTGGGAGAGTAAATATTAGCCACTGTTATAATGCGACATCCCAGATCCATCTTTAAGAATAAATATCTACCTTCCTTGTCTACTTTAGAGTCAAGGAGTTTATGCGGGAGGTTTTTATGTATAGCTATGGATACACCACCGGCCTTTTTCTCGGGATGTGGGCTGTGATACCAGGATTTGTAATATCTGTTGTTGCTTTTGGGAATATGGCCCACTCGGTAGTGTGTCTCCTGGAAGAGCGCGATGAGTATCCTTTTTTTATGCATATGAGCCAGGATCTGGCCTCTTTTAGCGGGGCAATTCAGACCTCTGGCATTGTACGTGCAAAAGGATAAACTGGTCATGATGATAACCTATATGTATTGGGGCTTGCCGTTCCAGGGGCATGGGCGTAAGGCACCAGAGAATTTGAGAAAGATAAAAGATAGAGAAAAGGAAAAAGAAATAGAAGAGGTGAAATAGGTGTAGGTTTGTAGAGACAGAAGGTATACATTCTGCCGATCGGGGTGTAGTGTCCCGATCTCACAAAGTGGGAAACTGACTAATGTCAGCTCTTGACGGCACTTAGTGGCGTCTACCCGGTGGAGAGGGAGTTGAGGGTACCCAGACTATCCAGGCCTCTTCCCCGCCACCCCCACCAGTTGGACCTAAAAGTAATCAAGTAAATAGACTCTAACTGTGAGTCATATCTATAACTCCAAGTAACCCCTGCGAACATTTAAAGTTTAACGGTTATGCTAACGGCATTTTTAAACAACACTGGCGCGGTCGCTGTCCATTTTAGGTAATTTCGCACGGCATTCCGCAGCCTTAACTCGCTGGTAATGTAGCTTCTTCACTCCTGTAATAATGTGCACATATTGGCGATTAGATGGCGATTGTCTCTATATAATAGTGACAGAATCATCCATAGTTCTTGTTCAGCGCTTTGGTTGTGTTTTGCTTGGTTGGTGGTTTCTCCCACGTCTGCGGGGTCCAGCCTCCTGCCAGGTTTCTCTTGGCGCCGAGATGGGTAATATTGGCATTTGGGGCCAATCTGGTAGCGCCACCATAGGCAGCTCTAGTATGCCCAAGAACTTAGGGAGGTCTGCTGGTGACCTAAAAGTCGCTGATTTGCCATTTTTGGATGCAGTGAGTTGGAAGGGATAACCCCATCTATACATAATGTTGTTGGTTTTAAGGACATCGAGTATTGGACGGACCGCTTTTCGCAGTTGTAAAGTGCGCCTAGCCAAGTACGGAAATACCGCTATAGTAGTGCCGTTGTGTGATAATGCCTCTCTCCTTTCTCTTGCGCTTTTTAATATTGCCTCTTTATCTTTGAAGAAATGTATACGGCATACTACATCTCGCGGCCTGCTCGGGTCATCTGGTTTGGGTCCTAAGGTTCTATGGATGCGGTCTATTTCAACGGGTTGTTCCGGGTCTCGCTGTAGCAAGGAGCTAAAAAAATTGCGGGCCCAGCCCTCCAGTTGGGGTGGTGTCACTTCCTCCGATAACCCGCGCAGACGCAGGTTATTACGCCTATGGCGGTTTTCAAGATCATCAAGATGCGACAAAATGTCCGCTATTTGTAAAGCCTGCGCATTAATAACTTGGCTATGGGCATCCAGTGTGGTCAGGACTTTATCCTGGGACTCTTCCACCGTATTCAAGCGGTTCCCTACATGTTTAAGTTCCTGTTGTATAAGGGATAAAGCATCTTTATGTGAGGCTTCCAGCCGCTGAAAGTCCCTTTTTGTCGGGAGAGATCGCAAGTGCTTTTTCCAATCCCACTCTTCATCTGAGGAAGAATCATATGAAGATGGGGGAGGGGCTGGTGGATTTGCTGCTGCTGCTGCCTCCTCTCTCCTCTGGTGTCTGTGTTGGGGACTACTACTCCTCTCCTCCTGTGTTAGTGTCCATGTATTATCCTGGTGCTTAGTTGGCAGGGTCTGGCTCTTTATTAACTTTCTCCCTGTAGCTTGTGGCTGTGACAGGCTATGTGAGGTATGAGGGCTGGTTGGTGCACTGAGTTGTGTTCCCTGTGCTGTATTCCTGTCAGCAGCCTTATCAGAGACAGTCCGGTCAGGGGAGCTCTCACCCCCACCACTCTGTGAGCGTTCCCTGGGTGTACATGTGCTGTAGTTGTGGCACTTATCTTTCGTTCTGCACCCACGTGTTCCCTTATCTCTGGCTGTCTGCTCCTCTTCTCCACTGCCGCCGCCGCCGCTGCTGGTCCTGGAGGGGGTCGGGCGCACATGGTCCGGAGCCATCTTAGCTGCAGGAGTCTGCTGACCTCGGCCGCTGAAGTAGCGCTGTATGTTCGCTCCTTCGTCCTCTGCCGCCTCCGGTCCCTTGCTTGTGCCTCTCCTCTTCACCATCGCTGGATAGGTAGGTTTTGTGGCCGTTTTCTTGCCGTTTTGCGGGGTTTTCTGGTGGGGAAAGCGGGAGCCCAGTCGGCGTGTGACTTATCCGGACATCCGCAAGCTCCTCCTCCCCAAGTTTAGATTTTTAGATATGAATTACTTGATATTAGTTTTCTATCATTGATAAACTTTGTCTTAGACTTCTAGAATGCATATACTGTATAACTCAATACATATGTATATGTAATTAAAGAATGGAATACTGAACCCTTGTTTCATGTTTTTATCTATTAGGACATCAACTCTGAAGCACAACAGAACACAGATCGTTCCCATTTATGACTGTGTGGTATAAAGCCTGTAGATTTCCTGTCACTGTTAGTTGTTTATTTGTGCCACAATGTTTTCATTGGCTGTTTATAAGGTTTTCCTATTAATTTTAGATGTTTTCCTGTTTGCTTGTAAGAACATTTCATCTATTTAGTTTTGATGCATCAGTGTTTTGCTTGTTGTAATAGTAGACCTGTTGCTTTAAGATTATTTGGCGTTCTTATAGTAATAAGGGCCCTTAAGAGATATTCTTGTAAAAGGATTCCATTCTGTTATAAACTTGTGCCTAATTACTCTGAAATAAATCTTACATTGTTTCTAGCACACCGTGTTATTTCTGGAGCAGATGGTTTGTTTTGTGTATATTGTATCATTTAAAGGGGTTGTCTCGCGAAAGTAAGTGGGGTTATACACTTCTGTATGGCCATATTAATGCACTTTGTAATGTACATCGTGCATTAAATATGAGCCATACAGAAGTTATTCACTTACCTGCTCCGTTGCTAGCGTCCACGTCTCCATGGCTCCGTCTAATTTCGCTGGCTTCTTGCTTTTTTAGACGCGCTTGCACAGTCTGTGCTTCTGCCTGGTGAATGGGGCCGCTCGTGCCGGAGAGCTGCTCACCGCGTCGTCATCGTAGCTCCGCCCCGTCACGTGTGCCGATTCCAGCCAATCAGGAGGCTGGAATCGGCAATGGAACGCTAGGAAGGAGAAGAAAATCCACAGTGCACCATGGGAGAAGACCCGCGGTGCACCGTGGGAGAAGACCAGCGGCGCCATCTTTAAAAGAAGAATAGAAGAAGCTGCAGAACGCTGATGCAGGTAAGTGCAATGTGCTTTTTAAAAACTAACCTATGTTTTCTTTTTAACAGGGCAGAATGCGGGGGTAAGTGAAAAAAAATTTTTTTACGCTTTCGCCTTGAGACAACCCCTTTAACTTGAAGTATTCGCTGTTAGCATCAAGGACTCACCGCTTGTATCAAAAAGAAGTCGTGTTGGAGGGGGCGTGGCTAACTGCCGATGGAGTGAGCTGCGTTTGCTCTGAGCTCCCGCCGGACCCGCCGACAGAACGGACCAGTGTGCCGCCGCAGACCCAACACTGACCGGGCATGACGAAGAGGAGACTGGCCGAGACCCTTTAGCACCCGCGGAAGACATCCCGACCCGGAATGGAGCGCTTCCTCCATTCCCCCGAAGAGATCCCCACATCGAGCGGGAGAGGCAAGATGGCGCCCCGCAGACCGGCCAGAGAAGTAAGAGGGGGGAGGGAAGAGGAGGTGCGGAGCGACGCTGCAGAAAGGCCCCCCACCGAGCACTCCAGGGATCCAGGCAGCCCAGAGGGAGACGAGACGCCGGCAGCAGCAGCCCCCAGCACCGATCTAGCTCCACAGAGCAGACTCCTGAAAGACGGAGGGGGAGGGGGGGAGTGGGAGAGCGCTCCAGGCAGCGGAGAAACAGAGGCTGCATCTCACAGCCCAGCTGCAGGGGCTCACCCCTCCCAGAAGGAGAATAAAAGCCTCAGGGGACAAAACGAGCCTCACATAAAGGCCACCCCAGAACATAGCCACATGCAGGACAGACTCCTGGAAGATAGAGGGGGGGAGAGCACACCAGGCAGCAGAAAACCAGAGACTGCATCTCACACTAGTATCCCAGCTACAGGGGCTCACCCCTCCCAGAAGGAGAATCAAAGTTGCAGGGGACATAATGAGCCTCACATAAAGGCCACCCCAGAACACAGCTACCCACAAGAGGACCCTCTATTAACCCCTCATTACTCCAAGAAACAGGGGAGTAAGAAAGGGACTCTGGACCCCTGTAGCTAGACCCTACTAAACCCAGAGACGTGATATGTCGGGTTCATTTTTAGAAAGAGCAAATTCTTCAACGCTCACGCACGATGGAAGACTTACATTTCAAGGGCCGCACGGTAGCCATATACCCGGATTTATCCAAACGCACCCTCCAGCTCCGCAGAGCCCTCAAGCCACTGCTGACAGCCCTGAGAGAGAAAGACATCCCGTATAGATGGGGATTCCCCTTACAGCTACAAGCCAACAAAGGAGGGAAATTGGCCACCTTCAGGCACCTGGGCGACCTCCCTAAATTTCTAGGAACTTTGGAACTTCCACAAATAGTAATCCCTGACTGGCCCAGGATCGGAGGGATGCCGTTTCCGCCACCCAAAACAGACTGGCGAACCGTAGGCGCCCCAAGAAAAAGGAACAAGAACAGAGTACCAAATGATCAAGATGCCGATTAAGACCCGCAGAGCAACACAAACCACAGGCAGCTCTACCCCGGTTCGCGTCTCTACGAAGAACACCCGGGATGGAGTCCCTGGCGGGTCATCTCCCTCTTGCTCGAACTCAAAATCGTGATCCTGAATCTGACTCCCTCTTACCACAAAGATAATTAAGGGTCCTGCGGCGGACATGACTGTAGTCTGCAGATAAGCAAATTCTCTCCCCCCCCCCCTCCTCACCCCCCTCTTCTCTCTTTGCTCTTACTTCTCTCCGCCTTCTTCCCCCTCGTTCTGTCCACCTCTTTTGCCCACACACTAACTCCTTTCTCTCTCTCTCCGATCCACCTTACCTCTTTCTCCCCAGGAGAAAACAAAAGATACATATGCTCGGCGGTGAAGGCGGGGGCAGACCTCTGTTGTCGGTCTCCCCTCTCCTCCACCTAGATTAGGCAGCTCAAAGCTGCATCTACGGACAGCGTATTCCATTATATTTTATTCCAGTTATTTTAGTAATTTTGATTTGAGTGGCCTAACTAAGGCCAATTAATGTTCTTGGTTTGTATTTTCCCCTCCCAGGCCTTCCCCAGACACTACCCAACCCCCCTCTCTCCCACCCCTACCCAACCACGACCTCGCTTACGCCACATGGGAAACCTGCATAATATCTTGGCCTATGGCTAGCCTAACGGTGTGCTCCTATAATGCCAAGGGGTTGAACATCCCCTCTAAAAGGGGGCAAATCCTGTATCACATGCAGAAAAAAGGGAGAAAGGTACTCCTCCTTCAGGAAACACACTTTAAGACTGGGGAAATCCCGTCTTGCTCCACGAGAGCGTACCCCACATGGTTCCATAGTTCTAATCCAAACCGCAAATCAGGAGGAGTATCCATTGCTTTACACAACTCCCTGCAAATTCAACCCCTTGGCACGAAGAGCGATCCTGAGGGCAGATACCTCTTCCTCAAAGCTGATGTCGCGGGCAGGATAATTACAATAGCTAACTTATATTTCCGAAACCAGGGACAGATCGCCTTTGGAATAGGTACCATGAGGGAATTATCGGAATTCGCGGACGGAACCGCTATTATTCTAGGAGGCGACTTCAACCTGGCGATGGACCCCGAATTAGACTCGTCTTCAGGTAAGTCCTCGGTCTCCCGCTTGGCAGCACGGGCCCTGGTTAAGGAGCTGGGGAACATGCACCTGGTAGATCTGTGGCGCTTGCTCCATCCGGGCGCCAGGGACTACACATTCTACTCAGCAGCCCATAACAGCTATGGCAGGCTTGATTATATTTGGATCTCCCACGCTCTCCTAGACTTTAAGCCGGCATGCACATTCGGACCTTTTATTTGGTCAGACCATGCCCCGGTATACGCAGACCTGGACGGCCCCCTTAGGGACCCCCGGGCACGTGGGTGGAGACTCAACGATAATATCCTAAAAGACCCCACATGTGCGCAAGAGATCAAATCAACCATAAATAACTTCCTAATTGACCACAATAATGACCCCACACGGACCCCACTTAAATGGGAAGCGCTAAAATGTGTCCTGAGAGGCACCCTAATCTCACAAGGGGCCAGGCTAAAAAGAGAACGCGCAAAGGAACTAGGAAACCTACTTACCACACTACAGGAAAAACAAATAGCAAACAAAAGGTCCCCAAGCGACACACTACGGGCAGACTTATCAACACTTAGACAAAAAATAATATCAATCTTAGATCAACAGACATTAGTGTTTAGAGACAGAATGCGGAGGGAAGTGTACGAGACCGGGGACAAATGTGGTCGCCGCCTTGCGCGAGTCCTCCACCCTAGAACACCTCAAACACATGTCCCCAAAATCCAGAGGGCCAAAGGGGGGGCGGCGATCTCCACTAAAGACATCCTAGAGGAATTCCGCATGTACTATAAGAAACTATACGACATAGATAGGCCCGCTCAGGAAGGAGAGGGGGAGCAAAGTGAAGAGAGAGCCTTCCTAGATAGATATGGACCAGGACCCCTGGGAGCGGAGGAGTCTGAGGCCATGGAGGCGGACTTCACCTGCGAGGAGATAACCGACATAATCAAAAACCTAAAGATAGGGAAGAGCCCAGGCCCGGATGGCTTCTCAGCCAGGTTTTTTAAGCTCTTTGCGGAAGAACTATCCCCCTTCCTAACCCAAGTCTTTAACGATATTTCCAGGGGAAGCCCCCTACCCCCACAGGCCCTTCAGGCCCATATAGTGGTAATTCTAAAACCAGGCAAGGATCCCTCCTCTTGCGCTAGCTATAGGCCTATCTCCTTACTGAATTTAGACATAAAAATGATGGCGAAACTCTTAGCAAACAGGCTCAGTAGACACATTCCTGACTTAATACACAAAGATCAGGTAGGATTTGTCCCGGGCAGGGAGGCGCGAGATAATACCATCAAAGCCATCTCCCTAATTACGCGCGCAAGATCGACGGACAAACCGCTATGCCTCTTAGCAGTAGATGCTGAGAAGGCGTTTGACAGGGTCAGGTGGAGCTTCTTGGAGGGGACCCTCTGCCGAATGTGATTGGGGCAAAGGATGAGAAAGTGGATTATGGCGCTGTATAATGGACCCTCCGCAAGGATACGAGTAAACGGTGCCTTGTCGGATGAGATAATGATAAAGAATGGGACGCGGCAGGGCTGCCCTCTATCGCCCCTGCTACCGCCCTCACTATGGAATCCTTGGCCAATGCCATCAGGGAAAATGGATCGGTTAGAGGTCAGGTGGAGGGCCCCTCCGAACACAAGCTAGCATTATTTGCGGACGACCTCCTCCTGTTCCTGTCAAACCCTAGAGTGGGGTTACCGGTGGTGATGAAGGAGTTTGAAAGATATGGCCAGGTCAGCAATTTTAAAGTGAATCTCCAGAAATCGGAAATTCTTAATGTAACCCTCCCTCAGGAGGAGGCCGAGGCACTCGCTGCTTCCTTCCCCTTCAAATGGAAAGACTCCTATATAAAATACTTGGGGGTTCAACTACCGGCGGACCCGGCACAGATATTCGAACTAAATTTCCTCCCCTATGCAGATAGGCTGAGGGCAGACCTAAACAGGTGGAGCCCACTGTATGTTTCGTGGACGGGGTGGATTAACTCCATAAAGATGGACGCCCTTCCGAAGTTCTTGTATCTGTGTCAGACTATGCCGATACACCTAGGTCGTCAATACTTACTCAGCATCCGCTCCCTAATAATTAATTTTGTATGGGCAGGGCGTAGATCGAGGCTTAGCTACAGAGTGCTCACCCGAGCCAAGGAGGAGGGAGGGCTGGGGCTTCCAGACTTTGCGCTTTACTATAAAGCAAGTATAGCCAATTGCGTCCTCACACTACTTCAAGGGAGGGCGACAAAATTGTGGGTGGAAATGGAACATGAATCAGACGCTAGGGCGATACAGGGGGCCCCATGGATCCCAAGACAATACATGGGAGACCTCACCTCCCTGTCACCCCTTGTCAAGGGGATTCTCAAGATCTGGGGGACATTCGCATCAAAGCTAGGTCTAGCAACAGTACCGGGCCCCCTTACACCACTACTGGCCAACCCTCAATTCCCAGCAACTAGAAGCATTATATCGATACTATCCCTCCCTAGTCATCCAATACCGAGAGTCAGAGATGTACTGACCCAAAATGGAATGAAGTCCCTGACGGAGATTCACGGGAACTCCATCCCACACCCGGGAGCCTGGCTGAGATACCTTCAAGTTAGGGAGTTTGTGGGGTCCCTGGCGTCTGAGGGGTGTGGTAATAAGCAGTTGACGCCGTTTGAGCACCTGTGCATGTCCTCGGCTCCTACCGAGCATGGAATATCAACTATTTACAAGTTGCTGCTGACAAAGGAGACGGACGAACCACCCAGTTACACAGCCCAGTGGGAATCAGAACTGGGCAGAAGCCCAACGAGGGCAGATTGGCAGAGAGCGTTCCTTTTATGCCACAAAAGTTCCAGATTTGGGAGACTCCAGGAGCAAAACTATAAGGTCCTATCCAGGTGGTATTGGACACCGTCGAGACTGCATCAACTCGATAAACAAATACCCCCAACCTGTTGGAGGTGCCAGAAAGGCTCTGGGACAATGTCGCACATTTGGTGGGACTGCCCCCCAGTTAGAGAACTCTGGTATAATATAGAAACATTATACAACGAGATGACCAGGTCGGCGGTGTCCCTGACAGCTGAAATGACCCTGCTCCTGATGCTCCCCGGACCTATAGCCAAAGTCAAGGCGGACTTATTAAAGGGGTGGTCTCGCGAAACCAAGTGGGGTTATACACTTCCGTATGGCCATATTAATGCACTTTGTAATGTACATTGTGCATTAAATATGAGCCATACAGAAGTTATTCCACTTACCTGCTCCGTTGCTAGCGTCCTCGTCTCCATGGTTCCGTCTAAAATCGCTGGCAGCTTGCTTTTTTAGACGCGCTTGCGCAGTCCGGTCTTCTCCTCTCAGCACGAGCCGCTTCAGTGTGCTCCCCGCTACAGCTCTTCTGCGCATGCGCAGACGAGCTGTCACTGCTCGGGAGCGCGCTGAAGCGGCCATTCTGCACCATCCTCTGTTAGAGGAAGGTGCAGAAACTGGAGCTGCCCAGCGGAGAAGACCAGCCCAGCCCAGCAGCCCCGAGAAGCCTCCCAGGTAAGTGATGGGTCGGGGGGGGCTGCCGCTGCGCCGGGCTGCGCCGGGGGGGCTGTCGCTAGGCCGGGGGGGCTGCCGCTGCGCCGGGCTGCGCCGGGGGGGCTGTCGCTAGGCCGGGGGGGCTGCCGCTGCGCCGGGCTGCGCCGGGGGGGCTGTCGCTGCGCCGGGGGAACTAGCGCTAGGCCGGGGGGGCTGTCGCTGCGCCGGGGGAGCTAGCGCTAGGCCGGGGGGGCTGTCGCTGCGATGGGGGGGGGGCTGTCGCTGCGCCGGGGGAGCTAGCGCTAGGCCGGGGGGGCTGTCGCTGCGATGGGGGGGGCTGTCGCTGCGCCGGGGGAACTAGCGCTGGGGAGCCGGGGGCTAGCGCCGGTTACCTGCTGTCTGGTCGGCGGCTGCGGGGCGTGTGGTCGGCGGCTGCGATGCGTCCGGTTGCCATGGAGACACAGCTGGCGGCGTCTCGGGAGCGCGCACGTCGGGCTGCAGCGAGCGACTGGGAAAGAGCCGGCGGCCATCTTGAGGAAACTTTTATAACTTGCTGAAACGCTGGAACGGTAAGTACGAACCAGCTAGAAATGTCATTTACAGGGGGGCTTAGTAATGTGTGTTTAATGGGGGGGACTGGGCAAAAAAAAAAATTAACTGCTTCCTCGAGACATCTCCTTTAAGGATGGTGATACTGGCGACAAGGATGTCTGTCCCTGGGCTGTGGAGATCCACGACCCCTCCCACTAGAATAGTTTGGGCTGAGAAACTGAACCTCCTTATGAGGTATGAAGAGGAGGGGGCTGATTGCGAGCAGGAACGACTGTACTCCCACGATTTCTGGAGCCCTTGGATCGTAATGAGAGACTCAGACCAATTTAAAAAATGGCTGGAAACAGGTCAGTTAGGTTGATAACAACCTTTAGGAGCGGGTAAGCGAGGCTGATATTTTTCCCTTACCCCCCCTTCCCCTACACCCGCCTCACCTCTCCACTCATCCCCCCCCTTACCCCCCCAGTTATGTTCATGATTTGTTATAATCTTACATTGCGCAGTTCCCAATTTCTGATACGAGACACAAGAGATTAAGCTATACAATCTAGTTCATGCCATAAGTATTAGGAAACCAAGATATGTTGTTTGTTGTGCTTATACGGACACATGTTGATATCAACGATGTTGTGCAATGTCTATATAATACTTTTCTTTGAAAACCAATAAAAACCCATTGAACTAAAAAAGAATTATTAGAATTTGTTATTAAGGAAAACCGATAGAGAAAAATACTTGGCACTTCACAGATATGATGTCAGATATGTAAAGTCGGATCCTGTGAGTTTAATACAATTATCCCAAAGCACTGAATTCATGAAGAGGCGCACACCTCTTCATGTATTCAGCGCACCCCTGGCAGCTCCGTGCGCCTAGACAGAATTGTATGCCAGGTCCGACCTGGCTTACATTTCTGGTAAAATTTACACCAGTTTCTGGCATAAATTATACATAGATCTGCCAGTCCGGAGTGGCAGCGCCCACTTTTCGATAAAGTTGCTGGGCCAGCGCAGAGAGGAGCGTTGCCCATGCATAACATCAACAGGCATCCTAGAATGGGTCCATTTATCCATCTATTCCATTACAATATGGAATAAGTGCTATCCATAGTGCAGTGTAGTGCTGCGCTGTATATCTATTTAATAATATGTGGCTCCAGTGTAACACTATGTCCCCGCCATTTGAACAGGTGCCAGGCTGTTATCCAACAACTGAGCACCCGCTCCACCTGGCACGGGAGACCAGTGCCAGGCTTCTAATGCAGCCGCTATCAAAAGACTGCATTAGAATAAAGCCCCTTAATGCCACCGTTAAAAGGCGTATGGGCGGATGTGAGTTCATCATGTGGTTATAATGGTGTCATTGCTATTAATCTGGTATTAAGTAATATTGTACATCTATCTTTTATGATATTTTAACCAATCTTAGAATGACTGAAATATTTTTCTTTTTTGTTAAATATCCTTAGGTCGGTTTCACACGGCCGAGAAAATCGTGCAAGTTTTGTGCGTTGAGAGACGCACAAATCTCGCACAAATATGAACCCCATTCATTTGAATGGGATCATACTAGAGATGAGCGAGCGTACTCGCTAAGGCAAATTACTCGAGCGAGTATTGCCGTTTTCGAGTACATGCCCGCTCGCTCGAGTAATTTGCATTAGCGAGTACGCTCGCTCATCTCTACATCATACACATGAGGAGAACTCTGCAATCCTCTGCCGTGACTGTGACAACCACGACGGGGATTCCCTTCATCCCTGCAGTGATGCTAGGCTTTTTTCTCCTAAAATCATGTCGCATCAGTTGGGCTTTCACATAGGTGGCGAAGGCGATATTGGGCTGTGATGAAACATATTCTTAAGACCTTTCTGTGATTTTCTTTTTTTCTTTTTGGTCTATATTTTAAAAAATCCTAAAATACTGCAATTTTTAAATTGACCACAGAGCCTAATATTAGTCTGATACTTCTTGATCTGTAGAGAATTAGCCAATAAATGCTCTTAATGCTGTAAATGTGGCTCTGGAAAGATGTCAGCCCCCATAGTCCTGTACAGACAGCAGAATAAAAAATTCTACAATCCAAAAATAAAAGCTGATGAGAAAAAATGGAAAATGTTTCACTCTCTGGTTTTAATTAATACAAAAAAGTGTTGGTATAGTCCCTTTAAGGAATCTGTTGCTAATGTATTGATCCTATAAGGCACCCTTTAAAAGTCTTATGGAGTCAATGCCTTCATGGGTCAGAGCTGATTTGTCATAGTCTGTGACAAAATTTACAACAAAATCTGCCCAAGAACCGTATTCTATTGAAAGTGACGCGTTCACCATGTGGAAACTGTGATGAGTGACCACACGCGGATTAGCCTGATTTAAATGGGGTTAAATACATGTGTGGAACCTCAGTGTGTTGCACTGCAAATCTGCAGAAGAAATCCGAGGGTCAGCCACCATCTGAACATGGCCTTAAAGGGAACCTGCCACGTACCCACAGCACCATAAACTAATCTGACTTTTGTGCGGAGTGCGGATATTACGGCGTAACAGCACTAAAGTATAGTATAGAAAATACTATACTAGAGTGAGTATAGAAAATACGTCACCTAACTCCCTATCACATCCCCTAACAGTACCATAACGTAGTTTATGGTTCTTTCGTGATTTGACAGGTTCCCTTTAAAGTATTTTAAAGTCAAATTAGTTTCAGCAAATAAAGACTATTTGTTGTATAATTACATTTTTTTCACTATGCTTTCTGTATAAATCTCTTGTGGCTTTCAAGATCACTGCTTGCCATAATAAATTGAAAACCCTTTATTATGTACACCCAGTAGATAAAAATCCATTCTAGTCATGTGATGATCCCACAGCAGCATAGCTGCTTAAATATCGGTGCTGTGTCCTGATCCTGTGTCTATGCTTATTAATGCAGAAGCAGATATGGATTTGGGAATCATCTTTATTTGCATGGCATTGGAGGCCAAAGGGCATACATTTACCAAGAGTGTTAGTCAAAATAGAGCTCTATAATAGTTCAGGGTGGTCCAGCAGTGAGGGGGGTGGTAGATGATGACAAAAAGAAACAGAATAGAACTTTAGTAAAGATTGGAGTATTGGAATTTAATGGCTAGCAGTTGTACGGTAAGCTGTGTACATTATCCAGGATTAAAGACAACTACCTTTCAGTTTGTGTATGAACCAAGTTGGGTAACATTTTTCGTGTTGATGTTCGCCAATAGATCAACTGCAATGTAAATTGTGCAGGTCTAAGAGCGCTTGGCCCACAGTGATCTTAATATGGGAAGTTTTGATATGATATTCAGTAAAAAAGGTAATTACCAAAAACAATTTTAAACACTCTAAATTCAGTCACCTAAACTGGAGCATTTAGGCCACTGGCCAATGGGCGTTGGGGTTTACCACCGCATATTTCCGCTGCGGGAGAACACTAAAGTCACCGCGATTTTCCGAGATGAACCTATCATTATGATTAGAGATGAGCGAGCGTACTCGGATAAGCACTACTCGCTCGAGTAATTGGCTTTATCCGAGTATCGCTGTGCTCGGGGCTAAAGATTCGGGTGCCGGCACGGAGCGGGGAGCTGCAGGGGAGAGCGGGGAGGAACAGAGGTAAGATCTTTCTCTCCTTCTCTCCCGCCCGCTCTCCCCTGCTCCCTGCTGCGACTCACCTGTCAGCCGCAGCGGCACCCGAATCTTTAGCCCCGAGCACAGCGATACTCGGATAAAGCCAATTACTCGAGCGAGTAGTGCTTATCCGAGTACGCTCGCTCATCTCTAATTATGATAGGTTCATCGTGAAAGATCATGGCATGTAGCGATTTTTATACGCGAGCGAAAAATCACTGAGTATGTTTGCTGAGCAAATTATGTAAAGCATAGAGTTACTTAGAAGATGGCAATTACTGCATGTCTCTGTATAAGAACTTTCTGACTTTGAAACTCAAGATTAAAGCATATATAACTACAACAAAAACCAAATTCAGTCAGCACTTCCTACAAATGAATTAAATGCACAGATGAACTTCTGCCATGGCTGTGACAATACAGTACAAATAGAAATGTATGGCAGCAGCACTTATACACATTTAATATCTGAATTAAAATTGCATAACTTATTACTAACTGCATAAAAATGCTAATTTTCATCAAAATATGTGAGCCCACTTGCCATATCAAGGTGACCTTTTTATAGGTGGTGCCCAACACTGACTCATCCCTCATTGGGCCTAAGACTCCAAATTTAAGGAAAATGGGATGCAGCTACAAGCTCTAATCAAAAGGCTCTGGACAGATGCACAAATAAGGTGCACAATAGATAGTGGAGTTATCAAGGAAGTCTGAAAGCTAGAGATGCAGCTTTTAAAAGAGGAAAACTGGTGAAAATGCAGAATTCAAGTCATATAATGGCCAGAAATAGTTTTATTACTTAAAAATCTTATTCTGAAAAGTCACCTGAAAAGTTAGGCATGCTTTAATATATCTGACATACCGTATATACCGGCGTATAAGGCGACGGGGCGTATAAGACGACCCCCCAACTGTCACCTTATACGCCGGTATACAGTGGAGAAAAAAAAAAAATTCATTACTCACCTCCCACGGCGTTCTGTCGCGCTCCGGCAGGATGTCGCTCGCTCCGGCAGGCTGTCGCTCGCTCCTCGTCCCCGGCGCAGCATAGCTTTCTGAATGCGGGGCTTGAAATCCCCGCTTCCAGAAAGCTAATACACACGCCGGCAGCCATGACATCATTGAATGGCTGTGATTGGCTAAAGCACACATGGCTTCAGCCAATCACACTATTCAATGACATCATTGAATGGGTGTGATTGCTAACACGTGCGCCTTCAGCCAATCACAGCCATTCAATGCTGTCATGGCTGCCGGCGTGTGTATTAGCTTTCTGTAAGCGGGGATTTCAAGCCCCGCATTCAGAAAGCTATGCTGCGCCGGGGACGAGGAGCGAGCGACAGCCTGCCGGAGCGAGCGACATCCTGCCGGAGCGCGACAGAACGCCGTGGGAGATGAGTAATAAATTTATTTTTTTTTACACTTTTTTTTTTTTGTATTACCGGCGCATAAGACGACCCCCGACTGCAGAGCAGATTTTTCGGGGTTCAAAAGTCGTCTTATACGCCGGTATATACGGTATCTTTTTCTGTCCCTGCTCAAGAAATTGATATATACATCTGTTATGAGTAGAATATCTACATGTGTTCCATCGACAACATCAAGGCCTTTGACTGCATCAACCATAACAAGCTATGGAACGCCCTACAAAACCAGGGTGGATTGGCACATCTAATCAAGCTGATAAAATCACTTTATACCAATCAAGAAACCACAGTGGGAAGACAGTATGTGGACACAGATTGGTTTGGGATTGGCAAAGGTGGCCGACAGGACTGCATCCTCTCACCCTTCTTGTTTAACCTATATGTATAAGTGATCATGTGGAAAATAGACCTAGACACGCAAACCGGGGTGAAAATAGGTGGCAGAAACATCAACAATCTCCATTACAAGGATGACACAACTCTATTTGCAGAAACAGAAGGTAGTCTGAACCAGCTGATATGTAAGATTTTAACTGAAAGTGAAAAAATGGGCCTCTAGCTAAATTTAAAGACGACAAAAATGATAATGACTTCAAAAAATAGCAATTAGGCCATAGAATGCGTGCAAGACTCATCTTCCTTTGTTCGAAATTGACCAGAATAGAGAATCTATGCCAGAGATAAAACATAGTATTTTGAGGCTAAGCGTATTTTAGGTTGAGGCTAAGCGCGATGCTAAATATGGACAAAATCTGGAAAAGTAGGGATATCGTCACAGCAACTAAATGCAGGATAGTGCAAACCATCATTTTCCCCATAGCCATATATGGGTGTGAAAGCTGGACTGCGAAAAAAGGTGAAAGAAGGAGGATTGATGCATTCAAGCTGTGGTGCTGGCGAAAGCTGCTGTGTATGTCGTGGAGAGCAAGAGTAACAAATAGAGAAGTCCTGAATCGTATAAGACCCGATATATTACTGGAGAGGAAGATGACCCGGTTCAGGCTCATGGATTTTGGCCATGTAATGTGAGCAGAGTCGCTAGAAAAATGCTTGGACAGGATAATGGCAAAAGAAGACCTGGCCACTAAAGGCCACGATGGATGATACTGTCAAAGCTGATACATGGGTATCACACAGCTGTGTGAATGACTAAACGGCAAACAACATCAGTAGAAATAGATTTGCACTAAAATTTGCATCAATTCCGGGTTAAATTATAGTAAATTTGTCAGACCAACATGACCCCACTCCTTCCGGCCTGCCTCTGCTACTTTTCTTGATACTTTTTCATGGTGGCAAGAGAAGTAAAACAGTTACAAATTACAGCATAAATGTGGGGTGCAGCAACATTTCTGACCTTTTATGCCAAATACTGGAATCATTATTTTAATAAATTTCCCCCATTGTGTTTTTAGTCATAGTTTTTTGAGAACTTCAACCCATGAAATTTGTGTCGTACAAAGAATTGGAATGTCCATGATTGCTGTACCATTATCTGATTTTATTACTGTTTAGACTAAATTAATAGTTTTTTAAATTTTAGTTTATTTTTAGGTTTTATGTTTTGCATTGAAAAGAAACTGAATAAATGAGAAATTAACGTCAGCAAACATATAGCCATCGCAAGTAACTTCTGATATTCACAGGAGGCTCAGAGAAGAGGAAAACCACTTTTATCAGAGGACACTGATTTCTTATGTAAGCAAGATACATTTTCTATGGCTCGGCTTTTCAAGCCTTTTCTACTGAGGCATCACTAGCCAGAATATGATATATGGGTGTCACTATTGGTTGTAACCCATACTAACATTTCTAAATTTCAACTTGATTTAACTTAAAGGGGTTGTCCAGTTTTTGACTATTAGGATAGGCCACAAATAGTCTGCTACCTGGAATCCCTTCTGATTAGTTATTCTCTGGGCCGGTGTGCTCATGCAGTGAGCTGATTTCTGCAGGAAGTAGATGGTTCCATTCCCTACAATGAAGCAAGACTTTGTATTATAGGCAAAATTTCTGATTGAAGTGAATGGGAACATTATGTGTAATACCAAGCTGGGCCACTGCAGTGAGAACAAAGCTGTCTACATTCTCCAGAAATCAGCTCAGTGCATGAGCACACTGGCTTGGCAAATGCCTAATTATTAGAGGACCCAGATAGTGGATCCTTCAGCTATGCTCTACTATTGATGGCTTATCCTAAGCATAGGTCATCTATATTTTACAACTGAACATTCCCTTTAAAAAGTGTCTCCTAAACGAAGTAAAACATAAAAACATGGACAAAATAGTCAGTGATATTGCTAAACCAAAGATTGGTGCAGGCAGAGAAAGGCCCTCATAGCATATGATCACTTAGATCAACTGAACCTCACCTACAAATAAGGGGCCCCCTCATAGTTTAAGAGCATGTTCTAGGATGTTCTCAATCCATTGTGACTTCATTGTAGTTTGGGGAATAATGAGAAATATGTCATGATTTACCTTTTCTTGTTGTTTATGAAGAAAATGAGAAACTTTGTATGGTTTATAATGGAGCATTTTGTGGACAAACCAAATCAGCCCATATAACATTATCGGTATACATAGGATATATTGGAGGAGGTTTTCGGGACTTAGATATAGGTCATCAATATCGGATGTGTGGTAGCCTGATTCCTACCGATCACCTTCATGGTATACCACACACAGCACTGTTTATTTCGTAGCAGTGATGTTTGGTACTGCAGCTCAATCTCATTGAATTGAATGAAATTGAGCTGCAGAATGACCATGTGACCAATGAATGTGACATCACAGGCCAGAGAAGAGATCGCAGTACTAAGCAAACCCGGCGGCCTCTTCAAACAGGAACTGTTGTCAGCACCCCACCTATCTCATATTGGTGACTTAAGGATAGGTCATTAATATTTAAGTCCCAGAAAACCCCTTTAATGTAATGTACTCTTTAACATATGCAATATTTTACTTTATAGATACACAACCTCTAGACCTTTTTTAATAACATGAAGTTTTGCCTGAACAGACCTCTGTAAATGAGTAGAGTATAGAGATGAGCGAACGTACTCGTCCGAGCTTGATACTCGTTCGAGTATTAGCGTGTTCAAGATGCTCGTTACTAGAGGCGAGTACCACGCGATGTTCGAGTTACTTTCACTTTCATCTCTGAGACGTTAGCGCGCTTTTCTGGCCAATAGAAAGACAGGGAAGGCATTACAACTTCCCCCTGCGACATTCAAGCCCTATACCACCCCCCTGCAGTGAGTGGCTGGCGAGATCAGGTGTCACCCGAGTATATAAATCGGCCCCTCCCGCGGTTGGCCACAGATGCATTCTGACATAGCTCAGGGAAAGTGCTGCTGCTGGTGCTGCTGCTATAGGGAGAGCGTTAGGAGTTATTTTAGGCTTCAAGAACCCCAACGGTCCTTCTTAGGGCCACATCTGACCGTGTGCAGTACTGTTGAGGCTGCTTTTAGCAGTGTTGCACAACTTTTTTTTTTTGTATATCGGCCGTGCAGAGCATTGCGTCCGCAGTCTGCAGTCATTGTACAGAGTATAGGGGCAGTACTGGTGAGGCAGGGAAAGAGATATTCAGGCTATATACGCAGTGGGCTTTTTCCAAAAAATTGATCGCCGTCATCCCACCAGAGGGAAACAGTATACATAATATTATACGCTGCCTACAGTATCTATCTGCTGTGGGTTGTAGTCCTAATTAATACGCAGCTAAGCGTTACAGCAGGCTTGCGTAAAATTGTTTCCTGGATATGCTTTCTCTGTTACATGAGCGCTGTCATCCCGCCAGAGGGAAACAGTATACATTATATTATACGCTGCCTACAGTATCTATTTGCTGGGGGTTGTAGTCCTAATTAATACGCAGCTAAGCGTTACAGCAGGCTTGCGCAAAATTGTTTCCTGGATCTGCTGTCTCTGTTACATCATCGCCGTCATCCCGCCAGAGGGAAACAGTATACATAATATTATACGCTGCCTACAGTATCTATCTGCTGGGGGTTGTAGTCCTAATTACTACGCAGCTAAGCGTTACAGCAGGCTTGCGCAAAATTGTTTCCTGGATCTGCTGTCTCTGTTACATGATCGCCGTCATCCCACCAGAGGGAAAGAGTATACATAATATTATACGCTGCCTACAGTATCTGCTGGGGGTTGTAGTCCTAAGTAATACACAGCTAAGCGTTACAGCAGGCTTGCGCAAAATTGTTTCCTGGATCTGCTGTCTCTGTTACATGATCGCCGTCATCCCGCCAGAGCGAAACAGTATACATAATATTATACGTTGCCTACAGTATCTATCTGCTGGGGGTTGTAGTCCTAATTAATACGCAGCTAAGTGTTACAGCAGGCTTGCGCAAAATTGTTTCCTGGATCTGCTGTCTCTGTTACATCAGCGCTGTCATACCACCAGAGGGAAACAGTATACATAATATTATACGCTGCCTACAGTATCTATCTGCTGGGGGTTGTAGTCCTAATTAATACGCAGCTAAGCGTTACAGCAGGCTTGCGCAAAATTGTTTCCTGGATCTGCTGTCTCTGTTACATGATCGCCGCCATCCCGCCAGAGGGAAAGAGTATACATAATATTATACGCTGCCTACAGTATCTGTCTGCTGTATCAGCTCAGCATTTTAAAAAAATAGAAGCAAAATACTTAAAGGGGTTGTCCCGCGAAAGCAAGTGGGGGTATACACTTCTGTATGGCCATATTAATGCACTTTGTAATATACATCGTGCATTAATTATGAGCCATACAGAAGTTATTCACTTACCTGTTCCGTTGCTAGCGTCCCCGTCGCCATGGAGCCGTCTAATTTCAGCGTCTAATCGCCCGATTAGACGCGCTTGCGCAGTCCGGTCTTCTCCCTGGTGAATGGGGCCGCTCGTGCTGGAGAGCTGCTCCTCGTAGCTCCCCCCCGTCACGTGTGCCGATTCCAGCCAATCAGGAGGCTGGAATCGGCAATGGAACGCACAGAGCCCACGGTGCACCATGGGAGAAGACCTGCGGTCCACCGTGGGTGAAGATCCCGGCGGCCATCTTAGCAAGGTAAGGAAGAAGTCGCCGCAGCGCCGGGATTCGGGTAAGTACTATCCGTTTTTTTTTTTTTTAACCCATACATCGGGTTTGTCTCGCGCCGAACGGGGGGCCTATTGAATAAAAAAAAAAACGTTTCGGCGCGTGACAACCCCTTTAAGGCCTACTACTGGCCTTTGGCCACTTGACTGCTTCTGCGCTGTGAATTCCACTAGCTCAGTCATACGCACGTACGTCTCACTACAGGCGTGCGCAACATTGTTTCCTGGCTCTGCTGTGCGTTCCGTAAGGGAAGTCAGCCTCCAACCACAGGCCAATAAGCGGCACATTTAATTACAGCGTTCTGTTTCTGCACTACTCGTAATACAGCATGCTGAGGGGTAGGGGTAGGCCTAGAGGACGTGGACGCGGGCGAGGACGCGGAGGCCCAAGTGAGGGTGTGGGCACAGGCCGAGCTCCTGATCCAGGTGTATCGCAGCCGACTGCTGCAGGATTAGGAGAGAGGCACGTTTCTGGCGTCCCCACATTCATCTCAATTAATGGGTCCACGCGGTAGACCTTTATTAGAAAATGAGCAGTGTGAGCAGGTCCTGTCGTGGATGGCAGAAAGTGCATCCAGCAATCTATCGACCACCCAGAGTTCTGCGCCGTCCACTGCTGCAACTCTGAATCCTCTGGCTGCTGCTCCTCCTTCCTTCCAGCCTCCTCACTCCATTACAATGACACATTCTGAGGAGCAGGCAGACTCCCAGGAACTGTTCCCGGGCCCCTGCCCAGAATGGCCAGCAATGGTTCCTCTCCCACCGGAGGAGTTTGTCGTGACCGATGCCCAACCTTTGGAAAGTTCCCGGGGTCCGGGGGATGAGGCTGGGGACTTCTGGCAACTGTCTCAAGAGCTTTCAGTGGGTGAGGAGGACGATGACGATGAGACACAGTTGTCTATCACTCAGGTAGTAGTAATTGGAGTAAGTCCGAGGGAGGAGCGCACAGAGGATTCGGAGGAAGAGCAGCAGGACGATGAGGTGACTGACCCCACCTGGTTTGCTATGCCTACTGAGAAAGGTCTTCAGAGGGGGAGGCAAGTGCAGCAGCAGGGCAGGTTGGAAGAGGCAGTGCGGTGGCCAGGGGTAGAGGCAGGGCCAGACCGAATAATCCACCAACTGTTTCCCAAAGCGCCCCCTCGCGCCATGCCACCCTGCAGAGGCCGAGGTGCTCAAAGGTCTGGCAGTTTTTCACTGAGAGTGCAGACGACCGACGAACAGTGGTGTGCAACCTTTGTCGCGCCAAGATCAGCCGGGGAGCCACCACCACTAGCCTCACCACCACCAGCATGCGCAGACATATGATGGCCAAGCACCCCACAAGGTGGGACGAAGGCCGTTCGCCGCCTCCGGTTTGCACCGCTGCCTCTCCCCCTGTGCCCCAACCTGCCACTGAGATCCAACCCCCCTCTCAGGACACAGGCACTACCGTCTCCTGGCCTGCACCCACACCCTCACCTCCGCTGTGCTCGGCCCCATCCACCAATGTCTCTCAGCGCACCGTCCAGCCGTCGCTAGCACAAGTGTTGGAGCGCAAGCGCAAGTACGCTGCCACGCACCCGCACGCTCAAGCGTTAAACGTGCACATAGCCAAATTTATCAGCCTGGAGATGCTGCCGTATAGGGTTGTGGAAACGGAGGCTTTCAAAGGTATGATGGCGGCGGCGGCCCCGCGCTACTCAGTTCCCAGTCGCCACTACTTTTCCCGATGTGCCGTCCCAGCCCTGCACGACCACGTCTCCCGCAACATTGTACGCGCCCTCACCAACGCGGTTACTGGCAAGGTCCACTTAACAACGGACACGTGGACAAGCACAGGCGGGCAGGGCCACTATATCTCCCTGACGGCACATTGGGTGAATTTAGTGGAGGCTGGGACAGAGTCAGAGCCTGGGACCGCTCACGTCCTACCCACCCCCAGAATTGCGGGCCCCAGCTCGGTGGTGGTATCTGCGGCGGTGTATGCTTCCTCCACTAAACCACCCTCCTCCTCCTCCTACGCAACCTCTGCCTCGCAATCAAGATGTGTCAGCAGCAGCACGTCGCCAGCAGTCGGTGTCGCGCGTTACGGCAGCACAGCGGTGGGCAAGCGTCAGCAGTCCGTGCTGAAACTACTCAGCTTAGGAGAGAAGAGGCACACGGCCCACGAACTGCTGCAGGGTCTGACAGAGCAGACCGACCGCTGGCTTGCGCCGCTGAGCCTCCAACCAGGCATGGTCGTGTGTGACAACGGCCGTAACCTGGTGGGGGCTCTGCAGCTCGGCAGCCTCACGCACGTGCCATGCCTGGCCCACGTCTTTAATTTGGTGGTTCAGCGCTTTCTGAAAAGCTACCCACGCTTGTCAGACCTGCTCGGAAAGGTGCGCCGGCTCTTCGCACATTTCCGCAAGTCCCACACGGACGCTGCCACCCTGTGTACCCTGCAACATCGGTTTCATCTGCCAGTGCACCGACTGCTGTGCGACGTGCCCACACGGTGGAACTCTAGGCTCCACATGTTGGCCAGGCTCTATGAGCAGCGTAGAGCTATTGTGGAATACCAACTCCAACAGGGGCGGCGCAGTGGGAGTCAGCCTCCTCAATTATTTACAGAAGAGTGGGCCTGGTTGGCAGACATCTGCCAGGTCCTTGGAAACTTTGAGGAGTCTACCCAGATGGTGAGCGGCGATGCTGCAATCATTAGCGTCACCATTCCTCTGCTATGCCTCTTGAGAAGTTCCCTGCAAAGCATAAAGGCAGACGCTTTGCGCTCGGAAACAGAGGCGGGGGAAGACAGTATGTCGCTGGATAGTCAGAGCACCCTCCTGTCTATATCTCAGCGCATTGAGGAGGAGGAGCATGAGGAGGAGGGGGAAGAGACAGCTTGGCCCACTGCTGAGGGTACCAATGCTGCTTGCCTGTCATCCTTTCAGCGTGTATGGCCTGAGGGGGAGGAGGAGGATCCTGAAAGTGATCTTCCTAGTGAGGACAGCCATGTGTTGCGTACAGGTACCCTGGCACACATGGCTGACTTCATGTTAGGATGCCTTTCTCGTGACCCTCGCGTTACACGTATTCTGGCCACTACGGATTACTGGGTGTACACACTGCTCGACCCACGGTATAAGGAGAACCTTTTCACTCTCATACCCGAAGAGGAAAGGGGTTCGAGAGTGATGCTATACCACAGGACCCTGGCGGACAAACTGATGGTAAAATTCCCATCCGACAGCGCTAGTGGCCGAAGGCGCAGTTCCGAGGGCCAGGTAGCAGGGGAGGCACGGAGATCAGGCAGCATGTACAGCACAGGCAGGGGAACACTCTCTAAGGCCTTTGACAGCTTTCTGGCTCCCCAGCAAGACTGTATCACCACTCCCCAGTCAAGGCTGAGTCGGCGGGAGCACTGTAAAAGGATGGTGAGGGAGTACGTAGCCGATCGCACGACCGTCCTCCGTGACGCCTCTGCCCCCTACAACTACTGGGTGTCGAGCTGGACACGTGGCCTGAACTTGCGCTGTATGCCCTGGAGGTGCTTGCTTGTCCTGCGGCTAGCGTCTTGTCAGAGAGGGTGTTTAGTGTGGCTGGGGGAATCATCACGGATAAGCGTACCCGCCTGTCAACCGACAGTGCCGACAGGCTTACACTCATCAAGATGAACAAAGCCTGGATTTCCCCAGACTTCTCTTCTCCACCAGCGGACAGCAGCGATACCTAAACAATACGTAGGCTGCACCCGCGGATGGAAGCATTGTTCTCTATCACCATCAAAAACTGGACCTTTTAGCTTCATCAATCTGTGTATAATATTGATCCTCCTCCTCCTGCTCCTCCTCCTGAAACCTGATGTAATCACGCCGAACAGGCAATTTTTCTTAGGCCCACAAGGCTCAGTCATATAATTTTTGTAAACAATTTTTATACGTTTCAATGATCATTAAAGCGATGAAACTTTCACCTGAACCAATATTTATTTTAACTGGGCTGCCTCCAGGCCTAGTTACAAATTAAGCCACATTAACCAAAGCGATTAATGGGTTTCACCTGCCCTCTTGGTTGGGCATGGGCAATTTTTTTGACGTACATTAGTACTGTTGGTGCACCAATTTTCTGGGGCCCTCGCCTACAGTGTAATCCAATTAATTTTTTGCCCACCTGCATTAAAGGTGACGTTACATCAGCTGTGCTGGGCACTGCAATGGGATATATTTATGTACCGCCGGTGGGTTCCAGGGAGCCACCCATGCTGTGGGTCCACAGGGAGTTGTAACTGCATGTGTCTACTTCTAAAGAACCCCAGTCTGACTGGGGCATGCAGTGTGGGCTGAAGCCCACCTGCATTTAACATGACATTACCTCAGCTGTGATGGGCAATGCAATGGGATATATTTATGTACTGCCAGTGGCTTCCTGGAACCCATCCATGCTGTGGGTCCACAGGGAGTTGTAACTGCATGTGTCCACTTCTAAAGAACCCCAGTCTGACTGGGGCATGCAGTGTGGGCCGAAGCCCACCTGCATTAAACATGACATTACCTCAGCTGTGATGGGCAATGCAATGGGATATATTTATGTACCACCGGTGGCTTCCTGCACCCACCCATGCTGTGGGTCCACAGGGAGTTGTAACTGCATGTGTCCACTTCTAAAGAACCCCAGTGTGACTGGGGCATGCAGTGTGGGTCGAAGCCCACCTGCATTTAATCGGACGTTACCTCAGCTGTGATGGGCACTGCAATGGGATACATTTATGTACAGCCGGTGGGTTCCAGGGAGCCACCCATGCTGTGGGTGCACACGGAATTCCCATTGCGGAGTTGTACCTGCCTGTGACTATTTATAAAAAAACGCGGTCTGACTGGGGCATGCAGACACCTTGATAGAATGAATAGTGTGTGGCACATAGGTACCCCATTGCTATGCCCACGTGTGCAGCTCCTGATGGTGGTGGCACAGGATTATATTTCTCATTGCTTCTGTACAGCATTGTGGGCTATCGCCCCGCCCCTTTTAAAGAGGGTTGCTGCCTAGCCGTGCCAACCCTCTGCAGTGTGTGCCTGCGGTTCCTCCTCATGGCAGACGCACTTATAAATAGACATGAGGGTATTGTGGCATGAGTGCAGCTGAAGGCTGCGCAGGGACACTGGGTTGTGCGGGGGGGGGGGGGGGGTTGGGCAGCATGTAACCCAGGAGAAGTGGCAGCGGAGTGTCATGCAGGCAGTGATTGTGCTTTGTTGGAGGTAGTGTGGTGCTTAGCTAAGGTATGCATTGCTAATGAGGGCTTTTCAGAAGTAAAAGTTGTTGGGAGGGGGGGGCACTCTTGCCGCTATTGTGGCTTAATAGTGGGACCTGGGAACTTGAGATGCAGCCCAACATGTAGCCCCTCGCCTGCCCTATCCGTTGCTGTGTCGTTCCCATCACTTTCTTGAATTGCCCAGATTTTCACAAATGAAATCCTTAGCGGAGCATAGGTCCCATACAAAAATGCTCGGGTCGCCCATTGACTTCAATGGGGTTCGTTACTCGAAACGAACCCTCGAGCATCGCAATAATTTCGTCCCGAGTAACGAGCACCCGAGCATTTTGGTGCTCGCTCATCTCTAGTAGAGTACAATACAACGGAGTGAATGCATCCGATGAATAGAACCATGGTGGCTCTAATAAAATATGCCACATGCGCCTAAGTAGAGGCTCACAGTTCTCACTAATGCAGGTAGTAGTGGTGAGAAGGATTCATATTAGCATTATTGGCTGGCCTAAGTCGGAGGGTTCTGTCCTGGTTACATGTCATACAGGTTTGTATAATTTGCACATTGTCCTTATGCTGGTGTGACCTTGTTTCCACCTCCTTCAGTCAAGGTTGTGACATCTGTACGTCCGCTAGACGTGCTTGTTTCAGCTCCTCCACCAAATGGTCTGCAACCACAGCATATAACTTGTATTAAGCAATTTCGAAACTATAACACAAATAGAAAACATTAGCACATTGTCAATATCTGACATTGGCTGAGCACTTAGATTATAGATGTACTATGTAATTATAGTTATAACCACTTACTAATGTATATATATTCATGTAGGTTCTTACATTACCTCCAGTGCCCTGTGTTTTGTGGATGTTAATTGATTTTTAATTAACATTAATTAAACTGTATGGAGGGAATGGAACTGTAATGTTGCTTATAATGCTGTTTTGATGTTAAAGCCATGATTACTTAGTTTTACACAGTAGAGGTACATTTAAAGGGGTTGTCCCGCACCGAAACGGGTTTTTTTTTTTTTAAACCCCCCCCCCCCGTTCGGCGCGAGACAACCCCGATGCAGGGGTTAAAAAAACCACCCGCACAGCGCTTACCTGAATCCCGGCGGTCCGGCGTCTTCATACTCACCTGCTGAAGATGGCCGCCGGGATCCTCTGTCTTCATGGACCGCAGGGCTTCTGTGCGGTCCATTGCCGATTCCAGCCTCCTGATTGCCTGGAATCGGCACGTGACGGGGCGGAGCTACACGGAGCCCCATAGAGAAGAGGAGAAGACCCGGACTGCACAAGCGCGGCTAATTTGGCCATCGGAGGGCGAAAATTAGTCGGCACCATGGAGACGAGGACGCCAGCAACGGAGCAGGTAAGTATAAAACTTTTTATAACTTCTGTATGGCTCATAATTAATGCACAATGTACATTACAAAGTGCATTATTATGGCCATACAGAAGTGTATAGACCCACTTGCTGCCTCGGGACAACCCCTTTAACATCTAATGTGTGAAAATATTAATTGGGAGGGAGGCTGTATGATTTGGTGGAGGAGACTTTTTGGTGGTCATTTTGAAATCCTCCATATTGAATTCAGCTCAGGTTTTTCTAATGGGGGTCATGTGAAATATCAGTCTTGGTTAGAACTTACTCAAAAGTACATTAAAATGTCAGTTTTGCCCTAACTTTACTTGTTTAGGAGTTAAGTGAGGGCGATAGTTTACAAAGTGCTTTGCATGACATGTTTGATGTGTCCATCCTTCTGCACACGATTAAACATTTAATCCAGTCTTTAAGAAAACGCAGAAGAACTGCAGGTGGTATTTCTTCACAGTACTGTAAGATTCACTGTTTCAGGTGAACCACATTGCGTATCTTTCCCACACTGTTTCATATGACTGGTGAGGTCAACGGACACAACCTCCAGTGCTGATCCGATGATAACCCATCATGGATTGACTCATCAAAAACAAAATGTTTGCAAAAGGCTTATCGTTTGGTGTGTTAATTGGGGGACTCACTTTATAAGGCCTTTCTTCATTGACTGATCACTTAAAAGGTGTTGTACTATATAAGAAGTTATCCCCTATCCATGAGATAGGCTCACTGCTGAAAGGAGGAGATTGAATGGAGCACTGGTCACACAAGCCTACCAGTGCACTATTCACTTTCAATGGAGCTGCGCAGATTCTCATGCAACACCTGCTTGGGTATTTCCGTTAGCCCTATGGAAATGAATTAGGGTGGAGACCGTACATGTTTGGCCAGCACTCTCTTCAACCTGTCATCCCTGCGGGAGGAGAAGGTTCCCCTGCAGTGACAGGCAGAACTAGACAGGAGTCCCATTTTGGAGATCGTCGATCAGCAAGTTATCCCCTGTTCTGTGAATATAGGGGATAGCTTGCAATCTTGGAACAAGCTCTTTAACAGTAAGAAGTACCTCCAGATGCTACAGGATACCATATTCTCATCTGTTCTCAATAAGAACAGTGAGTTGCCACGTTACTTTAAACAAGAGAGTGCACCTCCACACTTTGCTGTGGCTGTAGGCAGTTGGCTGGATGTGCTATTCCCTTGGCACTGGATTTGGCATATTGGTCCGTTACAATGGCCTCCAAGGTCACTGGACTTAATGCCTTTAGACTTTGATCCCTGGGGCCATTTAAAGTCTCTTGTGTTCAGCTACACTTCAAAACAATTTTCATTTCTATTATTTTATAAAATATTTTTTTACCAACATTATTCACTCTTTTGTGAAAATAAGGCCTATACCACTAGATGGCGCTTAGTACCCCGATGATCCCAATATGGCACCTTCAATGCTTCCCTCAATGTATTTCACTCAACAAAGAGCAGGAACATCAAGGTTTTTATTTCAGATTTGTATTAAATTAGTATTGACTTTGTTACACTTTTGACTTGTGTAGAAGGAAGCCTGGTCAGAATGGATGAGAAAATAAGGTTCCTTCTGGGCGTAAAAATGTGTAACAATGAATCTGCACCTTATCCTAAACAGGAAATTCATATTATAAAAAAGACATTAAAGGACAAATCGCAAAAGGTCATAAAACTTATCTCATCACCAGTATGGGTAAAAGTTGTTACAGTTTATGAAGATAAGGTGGTGATCCTAGTACAGTGATGGCAAACCTTTTAGAGACTGTGTGCCCAAACTGCAACCCAAAACCCACTTATTTATCGCAAAGTGCCAACATGTCAGGGGGCGGGGCTTACATTATTTTACCTCCGTCGTTCTAAAAAGGACAGGGCTGCTTACAAATAGACAGCGTGCAGATTTAGACTGCTTTTTGGAAGCGGAAATACTGCAGAACGTCCTCAGCAAAAAATTCTGTGGAAACTTCTGCAGCATTTCCGCATCCAAAAAAGTCAAAATCTGCACACTGTCTATTTTGAAACAGCCCTGCCCATTTCCGCCACATGTAAACATACCCCAGTGGTAATAGTGACCCCCCCAGCGGCCCTAGCGAAAATAGTGACCCCCCAAATGGCCACAGCGATAATAAAGACCCTCCCTAGCGGTAATAGTGACCCTCCCAGGGCACCAGCAATAATAGTGACACCCCCCCAGCGATAATAGTAACCCCCCAGCAGCCCCAGTGATAATAGTGGCAACCCACCCCCAGGCGATAATAGTGACCCCCCCCGGTGATATTAGTGACCCTCCCCCCAGCGGTAGTAGTGACCGCCCCACAGCGGTCCTTAGCAGTAATAGTGACATCCCACAGTGGCCCCCAGAATAATAGTACCCACCCCAACTGTAATACTGACCCCCCCTACACAGGAGCCCCCCGTATCATAGTGACACCACACAGTGGCCCCCAATATCATAGTGACACCTGTGAGGTGTGATAGACATGATGATTAGTCAGTGTAAAATGTCTATTGATTTGTACTAAACTAGATGTATTACGCAGCTGTAGTGATTTAACTCTTAGAGGCTAATGACTGCATAATTTCATTATAGTAATTGCTGGACAATGGCATGGTGAAAGATGTGTGTTATAATGTTAGCCTAATATATATATGTTCCACAAGCAGCCTCTGAGAGTTAAATGTCATAGTATTACATGTATACCTGTATTCAATACTGAGTGTTTCCCCAGTCCTTTCCCATCCCCCACACAGAAACTTCTCCATACTAACTTCTGCAACAAAGAGATACTTTCAGTTTTGACCGCATGTAATAGAACAAAGGACAAATGAGACACACAGTGGACTTTGGAGAGGGGTGGGGGATTCTATATGATCTGACAAATGAGAATTCTATATGTTACTGATGTAATCTGTTGCACACCCATAAAGGGGCAGGTGTCATGTGTTACAATAAAAGCCTGAGGCTCTACACTTTAGAGAGACTCTCCCAGCTTAGACCAGCACTTGTGTCTGATCTGGTCGATGATGTGTGCACACTATACAATTTGGAAGCTACAGAATACCCCGAAACCTGCTGGAGGAAAATATGATCCAGTTCAGAGGTACTGAGGGGCGTGATAGTGGATGGTCGCTACATCGCCCCTAGGTTCCTGTATTATGCCTAGTGGGGCTGGAGGAAGTTCATGTCCCGCTGTTTGAGACATGAAAGTCCAGGAGTTCAATGTAATCTCCAGCAAGTAGTTGCTGGAGGTTTTCCTTTAAAAGTCTTTGGGCCTGGATTTTTGGAATGGATGTCAGTTTGGTAGTAGGGCCATCCATTCCAATTCCTCCACTCCAGGGTGTGTGCGAGGTCAATCAGCACAGGTGCTGAGGCTGAGCCAGCAGGAGGTGTGCATATAAATAGCAGTGTGCACTGACACAGGGGGGGGATAAGATGGCTGCTGGACCCTGGCAGCCTGTGATACCTGCTAGAGGTGGAAGCCTTGCTGTGTGGTGAACCTGCTGAGCGTGACCTGGTCAGGCAGGGACTGCCTATGGACCTATTGCTAGACTGTTATTTTCATGCCTGAAGCTAAGGCTGAATTTTTTTTAATTTTTCTGGACTGAAATAAACGCAGGTCACGCCTGCACTGGGACTTTACCAACTTGTTTCCGTCTTTGACTGCCGCAAAACCCGCAATCTACCGAGCTGTCCTCCCAAACACCCCACAGCAGCCCCCAGTATCATAGTGACACCCCACAGTGGCCGCCAGTATCATAGTGACACCCCACAGCAGCCCCTAGTAGTAAGAGTGACACCCCACAGTGGCCCCCAGAATCATATTGACACCCCACAGCAGCCCCTAGTAGTAATAGTGACACCCCACAGTGGTCCCCAGTATCACAGTGATGCCACACAGTGGCCCACAGTATCATAATGACATCCCACAGCAACCCCCAGTATCATAGTGACACCCCACAGCGGCCCCCAGTATCATAGTGACACCCCACAGCGGCCCCCAGTAGTAATAGTGACACCGCATAGCGGCCCCCAGTATCATAGTGACACTGCATAGCGGCCCCCAGTATAATAGTGACACTCTACAGCGGCCCCAGTATAATAGTGACACCCTACAGCGGCCCTAGCGAAAATAGTGAACACCCACAAATGGCGCCAGCGATAATAGAGACCATTCCTAGTGGTAATAGTGACTCCCCCAAGGCTCCAGCGATAATAGTAACTCCCCCTTCCCGCCAGCAGCCCCAGTGATAATAGTGACAACCCACCCCCTGGTGATATTAGTGACCCCCCAGCGGTAGTAGTGACATTCCCTCTTGCGGTTATAGTGACTGCCCCACAGCGGTCCTTAGCAGAAATAGTGACATCCCACAGTGGCCCCCAGCATAATAGTGCCCACCCCGACGGAAATAGTGACCCCCCCACAGTAGCCCCCCGTATCATAGTGACTCCACCCAGTTGCCCCCAGTATCATAGTGACACCTCACAGCAGCCCCCAGTATCATAGTGACACCATACAGCGGCCCCCAGTATCATAGTGACACCTCACAGCGGCCCCCAGTATCATAGTGACACCTCACAGCAGCCCCCAGTATCATAGTGAAACCCCACAGTGGACGCCAGTATCATAGTGACACCACACAGCGGCCCCCAGTAGTAATAGTGACACCCTACAGCGGCCCGCAGTAGTAATAGTGACACCCCACAGTGGCCCCCAGTATAATAGTGACACCCTACAGTGGCCCCCAGTATCAAAGTGACACCCCACAGCGGCCCCCAGTATAATAGTGACACCCTACAGTGGCCCCCAGTATCATATTGACACCCTACAGCAGCCCCCAGTAGTAATAGTGACACCCCACAGTGGTCCCCGGTATCATAGTGACCCCACACTGTAGCCCACAGTATCATAATGACATGCCACAGCGGCCCCCAGTATCATAGTGACACTGCACAGTGGCCCCCAGTATCATAGTGACACCCCACAGTGGCCCCCAGTATCATAGTGACACCCCACAGTGGCCCCCAGTATCATAGTGACACCCCACAGCGGCCCCCAGTATCATAGTGACACCCCACAGCGGCCCCCAGTATCATAGTGACACCACACAGTGGCCCACAGTATCAGTGTGTGCATCTGGTCGGGGAGCTGCAGTACCCCAGCCGGTAATCACTGTAATAGTGAGAGACGTCACCAGAAAGCGGGACAAAAGGTCCTAAAGCAGGACTGTCCTTCCTAAATCGGGACGTCTGGTCACCTTAGTTTACAGCCATGTGATCCCGGCCTAATAGGGGTGTGAAGAAGAACACAGCATGTTCTATTTTAGGGCTTCTTCACATGGGCTTATGCGCGACTATGCTCGCAGTTACGGTGCATAGACACTCATGAACGTGTTTTCCTTTCTCGAAGTATTAAAACTCTGCGGTATAGCGCAAGATGAATAAAAATGCGTGAAGATTGGTCCTGTTCTATCTTTCTCCCACATAGTATTAACGGGCGAGAATCCTACTAGTGCAAATGAAACCGTTGAATCAATGGTTTCCTTTCGTCCCCTTATGCAGCCGTGATTATCATGGCTGGATAACGGGACAAAATCGCACCCATGTGTTTAAGGCCTTTACGGCGTATTGTGAGCAATAGAGCTCTGTTGTCCTCTATGGGTGTGTAATAAATGCTGTACATACCATTACATTGCGTATAAACACACACACACACATGCATCGTTGCTTAGCGACAGAGCGGGAAAGAAGAAAAAATGAAACCAGGACGGCTGCGGATGACAGCGTGCGTGATATGTTGTCATGTGCAGTCCAAAATCACTGCCATACACGGCGATATGTCGGGTCAGACAGCGGTAAAACGCTGCGTTATACTGCATGCTTGTGTGAAGGAGCCCTTATGGTTAAACAGATGAGCGCATGCGCTACTACGTCCGCGGCTACGGAGTGTATTAGTGCATGAACTGTTTGTTTTTGACTATTCATACTCTGTGCTATTGCGGTAAGATAGGCCCCGCCCTATAACGCAGCATTAGGCCCCGCCCTATAACATAGTATTAGGCCCCGCCCTATAACGCAGCATTAGGCCCCGCCCTATAGCATATTAGGCCCCGCCCTATAACGCAGTATTAGGCCACGCCCTATAATGTAGTATTAGGCCCCGCCCTATAACGTATTAGGCCCCGTCCTATAACGTAGTATTAGGCCCCCTGCACACAACAGACACGGATTCCACCTGAGGAGTCCGGCACTGGCAGCAGCGGCGTCTGAGTGTACCTGCTCAGCCGCCATATTTTCTGTACTGCTTTTGGACCCGGCGGCTTGCCGTTGTTCACACGCAGTAATTTATTTTTTCCTGTGCTGTCATTGCGGATGGTCAGACGGCTTCCAATGACTTCAATGTAAGCCGTTCGTGTGGAGCCCGCATGGAAGTGAAGCATGCTGCGAGTTTTCCTCCGCAAGTGGAAATTGCTATTGATTTCCGCTCATGTGAAGGAAGCAGCGGATTTCCTTGGGAAGTAAAAGGCGGTATTTGCTGCAGAATCCGTGGTTGGCGTCTGCACCGCAAATCTGCAGCAAATACGGCCCGTGGGCAGGAGGCCATAATGTGTGAGGGTCCTGATAGTGGAAACCATCAATGGTTTCGCTGCTGTGATTGTCACAGCCGCATAATGGGACAAAAATACAGCCAGGTTTTTAATAAGCCCTAAAGGAGCATGCAGGTTATGTGAGGGGCAGCAGCTGGCAGAGCTCACTATGGACTCATCTCCACTGCATGGAAACCTAGGCAGATTCTGTGTGAAATCTCATCACTGACACCACAGAAGTACAGGGTGCAGCTGGCAGAGCACACAGAGCACTGCTCTACACACTGCTGCCGGCTCCTATACAGGCAGCAGAGCGCGGACTCCGCGGCCCTGGGAGAAAAACGGAGTAAACTGCGGTCTTCTACAAAATGGCGGCCGTAGCTGTGCAATTGGGTTATGTGGTGTCACGTGGTGTTTCTCCGCCGCTTCCACGAGGAGCGGCCTGTGTGTGTGGCGCAGTTGTGCGGTGTGTGGGCGGGGCGCTCTCCTCGCTGTGTACACACGGCTGTAGCTCTGCAGCTCGGCCTCTGCTGTTTGCACGAAGGTTAGTTCCTCGTGGGTGTCACGCGGTCCTCCGCTGGACCAGTGTGCTAACACTCTTCTGCTGGGGTCTGGCACCACCAGTAATTGCCAGAAGCAAGGTGTCCGCCTGCCCCTCCCCATGTGTACATGCCTCAGTGTCCAAGCACACAGCTGGGGGTCCCAGCTCCATAAGAGTGCAGCAGCCCCCATAACTGGACCATTACTCCTTTCTGAGTGACCCGCACGGTTATTGCGCCCGCAGCCAGCGATCAGTCATTCATCGCATAGAATTACCATTTTATGGTTGGAAAACCCCTTGAAAAGCTGAAATAGTGTGATTTATCCCAAATAGTGCAAGAGGAGGGGCTGCGGGCGCCGCTCACACTGCGGAGACGTCTTGAATCTGGTTGCAGCTCCTCCACTTCAGCCGCTCTCACACATGGATGCGGCAAAACGCTGCGATTTATTTTCTTTTTCGGGTGATGAGGTTCGCTAAATGACGAAAAATAGAGTAGATAACGCTCAAAAACGGCAGCACTGGACACTTAACACGTATCTGTGAGGCCCCACTGTAGTCAATGGGAGCGTTATGCTGCGATCACCGTGGCGTTCCAAATGCTGTGGTCATCGCGGTAATGCGCCTGTGTGAGAGCGGCCGTCCTCCTGTAGTAGGTGGGAGAAAACTGTGGGCCGCACTTAGATGGCCACGCGTGGCGGATATTCGCCACCGGTCACTGTGCTGCCAACCTGCACATGGTGTCACATGTCAGAAACGCCAGTTAGATTCTGTCGCCAATACCGAAAAAAGCGATTTGTTTCCCGCATCGCAGCAAACATCACTTCTGCGTATGACTCGATTTAAAAGAATGGTGGTCATGTGCTTCTCGCGGTGCACAAATCTCGTGCGCGAATCTCAGCCGTATGAAGCCGGCCTTCAGGCTTCTTCTGATGGCCGGGATTTTGTCCCATTCTGCATCAGTCAAAATCTTGGACGCAAAACGCGATGAAAGAAAACCACTGATTTCGCTGGTTTTGTTTTGGCTAGCGGGATACTAGCGTAATATTACTGCGTGCGAGAGAAGATGGGTCGGGCAGGTCCTGTCTGCTGATTTGTTTTTGGATTGTGCGCAATAGTACTGAGCTTAAATAGTCAAAAAAAATCACTGGTTCATCCGTAAACGCGGTCAGTAGTGGCGAGTGTATTTGCGTATGCGCCTGTATGTTGGCGCCCTTACATGTGGGGTCTGATGCCAATATGAGCCTTGTGTGGTGCAGAGTGTAAGCTCTTGCCTACAACCTAAAGGTTGCAAGTTCAATCCCAGCGTGAGTCAGGTAGCCGGCTCAAGGTTGGCTCAGCCTTCAATCCTTCTGAGGTTGGTAAAATGAGTACCCAGCTTGGTGGGGGGTAATAAGTAAAAATTACCTGAAAGCGCTGTGGAATAAGTTGGCGCTATACATAAATGACAAGATTTATTTATTTTAATATGGCAACTGTTCTGTAACTGAGCAGGATGTGGAGTTGGAAATGTGCAGCATGCTTGTATGTGATGGTTGAGAGTTGATTGTTGGGGGTCCGTTAGTTAGGGACCCCCTACAATCTGCTGCTATCCAGCCCTATGTCGGATTGTCGGGGTCCTGAATGACAGATCCCTGCCATTCAACAGCTGATCACGGGGGGCTCTGTACAGCAGACCCTCGCCAATCAGCTATGGATGACCTATCATCAGTAATTAAAGGGGTATTCTGGTGAAATGAAGTTATCCCCTATCGGCCACTACATGGGAGGTCCTTGCGGGGCTTCCGCTCCGACCAGTCTTCATATTTGAACCCAATAGAATTCCGTGCGAGGTTCCCAAATGCTCACAAATTGGAAATACGCTGCGCAATTCAGTAGAAAAAAAGGACACCTCATTAGGCTAAATAGCCTTTTAAATCACGGCAGGGGTGTGCCACGCAAAATACAGTACTACATGCTGAAACACGCTCAAATCTACCTCATCAACCTCGTTCACATTGCGAATACATTGCGCTGAAGCATGCGTAATTGCGCGTATGATCGTCTGAAGCTGTCCTTACGGAAAATGACTTGGGGAGCAGAAGAAAAGAACTCATTCACTTAAATGGATTGATTCACATGAGCGATCTTTCTCTCGGACCGATAGTCTGATTTAGAAAAATCGCTGCCTGTCCTATTTTTGTGCGATTCTTCAAGAATCCCTCATCATTTTCTATTGGAGCGTTAAAAGAAATTGCATCGCAATCGAATTCTGAGCGAATGAGATGCGTTTTAGTGCAGGTTATTACAGGGACCACAAGAAAAAAAACTAGGAAATGCAGAGCTGAGAAAAACGTATGCCGAAATAGTGAAAAAATTGCATGGAAAACAATTATTCAGTGCCCAGAACCGCACTGGCATGTGTGAATACGGCCTTAGTGACAGTAATTGTGTAACTGATAGGGTGGTTCCTATCTCATAAAGGTTTGGCATATGGCTGGAATATGACATCATTCTATAATTGGGTGGGGGGTCTGACCTCTGGGGCTTCCACTGATTCACCAGGCTGCATTGGTTAGTAGGGTGCTCCCCTCACAGCTGCTCCTGGCCACTGGGCTGTGCAGGGAGCTGCAGCATTGACCGTTCAAGTGAATGAAGACCCCTGAACAGCCGATGGGTGGGGGCACTGCTGTGAAGGGTAAGCATAGAAGGGGACACAGCACTAAACTGGCAGTTCGCTTCTTTCACAGAATTGTTGGGATACCAGAGGTTGGACCCCCGATGACCATAACGCTGCTTCCACATGGGCGATTTCCTTGCTATGTGACAGTGCTACAAATCGCATGTATGTACAGCCCATGCCTTTCTATGGGTTCTTCACACAAGCGATGTTTTGTAGCGAGCGACATTGCGAGACTACAAAATCGTGGTATGCTATATACAGCTGCGATTTGCAATTTTTTGTAGCCCATGTTTCCCTATGGAGCCTTCCTTACTGTTGCATCGCATTGCACGAACGCGTTTTTTTCGTGCGGTGCGATGCAACTTTTACAGTAGGAAATCCTACTGTAAAAGCCATAAACGAAGCCCTAGCTGCAGGGGAAAAAAAGAATACCTCACCTTGGTAGCACTGTCCGGCTCTGCTGCATCTTCTCTCCAGCACTGGTCTTCAGCATCTCTTCTAGCCGGGGATTGAAAATCCCCGCCTCCTGGAAGTGCTGCCTCTGATTGGCTGAGTGCCATGATGCTTATCCAGTCAGAGCCAGCGTTCGATGAACCAATCAGCCATTCATCGAGCGCTGGCTCTGATTGGCTAAGCAGGGTTCATACGCATCATGAAATACCTGGAATTTGATGAAAGTCATGGAATACCTGGAAATGTCATGGAATTTCTTATTTGTCATGTAATTTTTTCTGAGTAATAATAATTCCTGAGATTCTTGTTTGTTTTAGTTATGTTTGTCCAAAACAATTCATTCCATTACGATCCAGTATTGTGTTTAACACTAGAGGCCAAAGGAATAAAGAACTAAAAACACACAAGAATCTCAATACTCAGCCTTAGGGCTTATTCAGACGACCGTATATCGGCTGGGTTTTCATGCCCGGACAATATACGGTGTCCTTCTCTGCAGGGGGAGGAGGCTGGAAGAGCCAGGAGTATAGTGCTCTGAGCTCCCGCCCCCTCTCTGCTACTATTCGCAATGGGCAGGGGCAAAGCTAAGTTGCGAAACTTAGCTCCGCCCCCGCCTTCACCCATTGCAAGTAGTGTCGGAGAGGGGGCGGGAGCTCAGTGCACTACTCCTGGCTCTTCCAGCCTCCTCCCCCTGCAGAGAGGGACACATGAAAACCCAGCCGATATACGGTCGTCTGAATAAGCCCTTAAAAATACAAAAAATATTTCAGATTTTGAAGTTTTTGTTCTCTTGTGGTTGATGATTTTTTTATTTAAAAAATGATTTAACTGGAAATAGCTTGACTCAGCAGGGTGTGTCTCTTGTTATTTTTGTAAATAAAACAATAAAAAAACAATAAGGGCGCTTTCACTCTCATGAGAAAAATCACACTTTTTTTGAGCAACGCAAGAGGGAGTGAAAGTGCAGAATTATGAAAGTAATGATTTTCAATGGTTTCTTTTTTTTTGCGATGTTGCAAGAAAGAAAAATCATGGCATGCCCTATCTTTCTGCGTTTTGCATTTTTTTAATCTCCCATGTTTCCTATGGAGCTTCCTTTTTATCGCATCGCAAAGCAGGAACTTGCGATTTTTGTGTGATGCGCTTTTATCATTAGGCCTGTTGACTTACGCGCTAAAAAATTGCAGCAAAATCGCGAGTGGCAACAATATCGCCAGTGTGAAGGAGCCCTTAACCTTTGATTGCGTGTATTTCAAGTTGCGCGACTGTCATTGAAAATCAATATTTTGTCAAGGAAAAGTCATGTAAAAGTTTTTTTGAAAACCTGTATGAACCCTGCTAAGCGTCACAGCATTCAGCCAATCAGAGGCAGTGCTTCCAGGAGGCGGAGATTTTTTAATTCCTGGCTGGAAGAGATGATGAAGACCAGTGCCGAGGATCGTGAAAATGATTCAGCAGAGCCGGACAGCGCTTCTAAGGTGAAGTATTGGTTTTTTTTCTGCAGTTAGGGCTTATTTTTGGGGTAGGGTGCTTTGTAGCGCCACAAAATTGCGGTAGCGCAGTGAGAAAACGCAGCGATATCACATGGACCACCGATGCGATATCGCTGCAATTTTCCTGTGTCGCCTATGTGGAAGCGGCCTAAAGTGATGGCCTATCCTGGTGACATGGCATCACTTAACAAGATGGGAATACTTCAGAGAAAACTATAGTTTCCAGTGTGACTCCTGTGGCTACTGTGTATGGGACAAGTGGCTACCAGAGCTACTGCATGCAGTAGACGATTGGTGTGATGAGGGTGAGATTAGGAAGTGGTGGGTGTGATTGTTTGTCTTCTGGAGCTTCTCTTTATAATATATCTGAGGTCCTGGAAAACTCTTTAAAATCCGCAGTGTCTGACTCTACTAATTCACCGTCTTGTTCTCTTCTTCTGTAGAACCATGTCCTCCTCTAAGGTGATCTTACCACCATATCCAGTGCAGATCGGTTCAGTTAAACACTACTCTCCTGAAAAATATCTCCAAGAGTATGTACAGTGCGGTAACTATGCAAAAGTGAAGAAAATGCTGAAAAAAGGTAGGGGTTTTACTATAATAACTGTAACCCCTCGTACAACACTGGTTATTGCTTCACCGATTCTCTGCTTTAACCCCTTAATAACACGGCCTTAGTTCTAAGTGGATTAAAGTGAAAACAAAAAAAAACAAACTTCCACCATCTTTTGTTGCGTCTTGGTTCTACGGCACACAAACTGCAACAAAAATGACATAATAACTTTATTTTATGGGTTAGTACGATTACTACGATACCAAACTTGTATCGTTTTTGTACTACTTTTATTTTTTTTCAAATATATATTTTTTAAATATTTCCAGCCGCCATCTTTTGCCCGCAATAACTCTTCATTTTTCCATTGACGTAGTTGTACAAAGGCTCATTTTTTGGAACACATACGACTTTTTTATCGCTTTTTATTGCATTTTTTCTTGGAGACAGGGCCACCAAAAAAAGCGCATTTCTGAAAGTTTTTTCCCCCCTTTTTCAGACGACGTTGATCGAGCAGGAAAAATAATGTGTTACTTTGATAGATGGGATTTTTATAGACGCAGCGATACCAAATATGTATTTTTGTTTTCTAATTTAAATTCTTTTATTGTAAATATGTCAGAATTTTTATTTTTTATTTTTACTTTTATTACTTTTTCAACGATTAGTAAAACTTTATTGTTTTTATGTTTACTTCTTTTTTAATCCCCAGAGGGAACCAACTAACGATGGTTTGATTGCTCCTGCAGTATGATGTAATGCGGGCTGGCAGTCTATCAAGCCACCACACCAGAATGGCTTGATAGGCAATCTGACAAGACAGCCCTGGGGCCTTTCAGAAGGGCCCTGGCTGCCATGACACCTGCACGGCTCCCTGCGATCTCCTCAGAATTGACAGCGGCATCTAGGTGGTTAATAGCTCCTCTCAAACGCACAGCTTTTCGGGGCTTTTGCGGCTGGGTTCAGCTGTAATAAACAGCCAGCGCCCACGCTAAATGAAGGGAGATCGCCCCACGATCTCCCTTCATACATACCACGACCCCGCAGGAGGTAACTGTACGACCTATAGCAGGACGGGGTTAATCATGAATTATGTCTTATATGCATGGTAAAGGGCGCACAAAGCTTTATGGCAATCTCTACAGTCCCAAATTACGGAGTTGCAGCAACTCTTTGTGTGGTCATATTAAAGGGGTTGTCCCGCGCCGAAACGGGTTTTTTTTTTTTTTAATCCCCCCCCCCCCCGTTCGGCGCGAGACAACCCCAATGCAGGGGTTAAAAAAACAAACCGGAGAGTGCTTACCTGAATCCCGGCGGTCCGGCGTCTTCATACTCACCTGCTGAAGATGGCCGCCGGGATCCTCTCTCTCTGTGGACCGCAGGGCTTCTGTGCGGTCCATTGCCGATTCCAGCCTCCTGATTGGCTGGAATCGGCACGTGATGGGGCGGAGCTACACGGAGCCGGCATTCTGCACGAGCGGCCCCATTGAAGACAGCAGAAGACCCGGACTGCGCAAGCGCGGCTAATTTGGCCATTAGAGGCCGAAAATTAGTCGGCACCATGGAGACGAGGACGCTAGCAATGGAGCAGGTAAGTATAAAACTTTTGATAACTTCTGTATGGCTCATAATTAATGCACAATGTACATTACAAAGTGCATTAATATGGCCATACAGAAGTGTATAGACCCACTTGCTGCCGCGGGACAACCCCTTTAAGTCTCTGTGCAATATCATATTCTCCCTTACAAGCGAAAAATACTTTTGTAATAAGGAATGGGACAAAGCAATTTTTCTCCTACAAATGCAGGGCACCAGACGGCGACCAAAATGGTCCCAATTGTACCTTAATTTAACAAATGGCAATAAGATTTTTCAATCTTGTTGCCATTTGCGACTAGTGCTGCTGACACAATGTGCGGCCAGGCTGTAATACCAAGATATATGTTTTGCATCTAGTACATGTGTCCTGAGGCATTGATTCTAGCAGATGTGCCTATTGTGTGGCTTTTCTGCTAGAATCCCCATGCCCGATGCTTATATTGCCAGAGTCTGGAGAATCAGCACTGCTTTAGGCCTCATGTCCACAGGCAGGTTTAAATTCTCGGATCTGCGTGGTTCCCACCCTGCCTGCAGCATTAGGACATTCCGGATTTGTGTGGGTCGTCCGGCGCCTCCTCCGTGCATGTGGGCGAGCACACCCGGAGTGACGGACGGATGGCTTTCATTGACTTCAATGGAAGCCTCCAGCGCGGGTCCCGCAGCAAAACGCAGCAGGCTGTGATTTGTTTAATCATATGTCCAGGCTTCCCCACTATAATCATATACAATGTATGTAAATACAGTTCTGATTATAACTAGTATAATACTGCTCCATATGTACAAGAATATAACTACTATAACACTGCTCCATAATGTACAGGAATACAGCTACTATAATACTGCCTCCTATGTACAAGAATACAACTACTATAATACTGCCTCCTATGTACAAGAATATAACTACTATAATACTGCCCCCTATGTTCAAGAATATAACTATTATAATACTGCTCCATATATACAAGAATATAACTACTAGAACACTGCTCCATAATGTACAAGAATACAACTATTATAATACTGCCCCCCATGTACAAGATTATAACTACTATAGCACCGTCTCCTATGTACAAGAATATAATGACTATATTCCTGTATATAGGAGGATGTATTATAGTGGTTTTATGCTTATATGTAGGCGGCAGTATTACATAAGAAATAAAGCAATGTTGTGTTAAGGCAGGAGTGTTAAGGCAGCAGAAATACTGTCTTGAACTCCCATTCATGATGTGAAGGTTGCAGGTTCAATCCACGCTTGGTTCAGGTAGCCGGCTCAAGGTTGACTCAGCCTTTGATCCTTCCGTGGACAGTAAAATGAGCACCCAGCTTGGTGGAGGGTAATAAATAAAAATGACCTGAAAGCGCTGCAGAATAAGTTGGCGCTATACATAAGTGACAAGATTTATTTATTTTTTTATGTTCTTGCAGTCCTGCTGTACCATCTAGTTTAGGGTATCTGTGCTATTGTGTGGCTACATTCTGCACCTTTAAAAGGAGGAGATTCACTTTGCCATAAGGTGACTGCAGAAATATGGAAATCTTAAGATATTTGCAAAGAGATTGAAAATATATGATGTGTTTCTCTGCAGGCATCTCTCCTGATGGCACAAATTCCCAGGGACAAACGCCTTTGTTTGTGGCGGCATTGCTTGGACTGCGAAAAATAGTTGAATTGTTGTTGAAATTTAGATCCAACCCCAACCAGTAAGTATACAGTAAAATAGATTATTCTGGTTGTAGAGATATACATATAGCATAGATCTGAGCTATGCTACAGTTACATTAACCTTCTATTTATTGGGCGACCTCATCCATGTGAACATCACGGGGGGATCTTCATTAGACAACCCCTTTTAGCATTATTATTTCATCTATATATATAGTGTAAGGACTAGTACAAACAAATATAGGACCGAAGGTAGAGCCACAACCTGATCCCATTCCGGATATGTACACAAATAATAAGTAAATGAACCCTTTACTTTTTATATAAATTGGCATCATTTCCTAAACCTTCAAACAGATCTATCCACTCATGTGTTCGATATAAAGTCTATAAGCCCAGGTTTTGCATCTATATCTGATATTTAGTGCATATCCGGTGGAAGCAGATCTGCAATAAAATCCGCTGTGAATTTGCAGTATATTTGCTGTGGGTATTCCCCATCAGATATGTGCCGTGTGAAGGTGGTCTTGGGGTAATGCTACACATGGCAGATTTGTGAACATTTCTCTTATTGTTCCATACATCTGAATAGAATTTGTAAAAACATAAGCAAATGTATGGAACAGATATATTTATTTACAGAAATATCTGCCACAGATTTGCCACATATGAATGGAACTGCAACATCCCAATATTCTCATACAATATACACATGGCTGTATTCCAGCTCTTCTTTGTATGGTGCCGTAATAGGGCTGCCATAGAGGTGCACGGACCCTCTACTGTCCTGTTTGCTTCCAGTTTCATATGTATGCTTACCGAGGATTCTGTGGCATGTTCCATCAGATCCATATGGAAGGATCAATGTTCCCCCATAAGTATTGCTTCTAGAGGAGAGAATCAGTATACACATGAATTCCACAAGGAGCTTGTATGGCTGTGTGCTAACAAACCGTACAGACTGTGCTTAATGCTCTGACATTCTTACGGGCCCTCAGGGTATTTTCACTTATAGCGAGAATGCTTCTGATTCTCCACAGCGCAATTTGCTGCAGGAAGTCAACAGCATTTTACGGTGCGGGTAGTGTGGATTGGATTGTAAGAATTCTCATCCGCATGCTGCGGTAAAAGTCTGTAGCGGAAATTGGTTTGACCTTAAATCCACACCGTATCATTTCATGCCGCTTATTTCACCCTTTGCACTCCAAAACTGAAATCTGCGGTGAAATGGCAGCGTTTCTACAAATGACATCTGCCCAATGTGTGTGCTTCTTGCCATTGTGGATTCTCTAATGTGGAAAATCTGCAGCAGGTTTGTCTCGTGTGTCCATACTTTAACAATGGTCTAATGGGGGATCGAAAAAAGTTTGCCTTGGCCCCCCTGCAGCCTAGTCCAACGTTCACGGAGGGCTTCTTCACATGAGCGTGATTTCTGCGGCCATGATTTCAATAGTTTTGTTTTCATCAGCGGCATTCTCTCCCATTAATAGGACGGGTGAGAAAAGATAGGACTTGCCCTATATTTCCTGCATGTAGTATTAACCCCTTGAGGACATGGCCTATTTTGGGCTTAAGGACACAACGATTTTTGGCAGATTTTTATCTCCATTTTTCAAAAGCCATAACTTTTTTATTTTTCCATCGACATGGCCGTATAAGGGCTTGTAGCTTTTATTGGGGACATTTTTGGGTATATAGACTATATTGTAAAACTTTTATGAGTTTTTTTATGATAGCAGGGAGAAAAAACACATCAGTTCTGCCATGGATTTTTTTTACAGCGTTAATCATGCAGCATAAATGAAAGAATACATTTTTTTTGGTACGATAACGATACCAAAATTCTTATATTTTTTGGAGGTTTTTCCACTCTTCCGCAATAAAAACCCTTTTTTTGGAAATCTTTTTTTCTAAATCGCTGCATTTAAAGTCTTATAACTTTTTTATTTTTCTGTAGACGGAGCTCTGTGAGGGCTTGTTTTTTGCGAGCCAAGCTGTAATTTTTATTGGTACCATTTTTGGGTACATAAGTTTTTTTAAAATTACTTTTATTGCGTTTTTTGGGAGACAAAATGCTAAAAATTTGCATTTTGCCTCAGTTTTTTAGGTTTTTATTTACGCTTTTTGCCGTGCAGTGTAAAAAGCACATTCAACTTATTGTATACGACGATACCAAATATATGCAATTTTAATTCAAAAAAGATGTTATGCTGTGGAAAAAAAGCACAAAAAAGGGTGTTTTTTATTTTTATTTTGACATTTTTACTGATTTTATGTCCCTGTGGGGGACTTGCACTATACCAGCTCTGATCGCTATAATAAGGCATTGCAGGACTTCTGTTCTGCAATACCTTATCGCTTCTTACAGCGATCACAGGCACTGGCAATACAGGACGCCGGTATGTAGCATCCTGTTGCCATGGTAACCTGTCTGGCTCTCTGCAATTATATTGTGAAAGTCCGATGACGGTGACCCTTGTCATGTCGCGATCTATATAGAAGGGGTTAACAAGCGGGGGTCACTGCTCTGATGCAGCCACGCTGTTGCAGGGGGAGCCCAGCTATCCGTGACAGCTGGCCCCTGCTGCCAGATAGCCCAAAATCTCTTATGATCTCACACTATCCCTAGGGCGTAACTGTATGCCCTGTTGTGCTCTGTACCCCTCTGCCAAGTTTGAAAAGTCCAAGAAGAAAAAAAAATGTTTCTGCACAACTATGCTCCGTAGCCGCGAGCGTAGTTGCGCATACGGCCGTCTTATTTTGCCCTGATTCTTATCAATGCTTAGTAGAGATCACAGTAGAGGGTAGTCTATAGTGTGATCTTTCCCTGAGGGCCATTTATACGGGCCGATTATCGCTTAAAACCCGTTCACAAATATGAGCGATAATTGTACGCGTAAATGCCAAAAAATCATTTACCGTTCGCTCACTCTTCGTTATCGTTGACTTCCATTCAGTATAAAAATCATTGCTGGATCGCGGGCTTCACGCTGATCGTAAAAAGCCAGTGAGAATCCTACGATCCAGCAGGGATTTCTGCCTGTCTACAAGCTCCGCACGAGCGCTAACAACCCTACTGGTGACGCCCGCGCCTGTGCAGTCCTTGATACGACTGTCGGCTCGTCTAAATGGGGCATTAGCCTTGTTCACTGGGGCTGCGTTACTACAGCTTTCTAAGTGTACAAGTACAAAAGGCAATCAGATGTCCATATCTCCTCTGTTGTATGTTTGCAGCCGATGCTTTGATTGGAGCACGCCGGTCCATGCTGCAGCATTTTCTTGTGACCAGTTGATTATGAGTAGGATCATTGATGCAGGAGGGGACTTGCGACTTCATGATCAGAAATCAAAACAACCCTATGACTGGGCGCTCTTGGCTGGAAAAGATGAAAGTGCTCAGGTTAGTCAAATGAATGGTTTGGCATTGTAGGGACTGTACATATAGTACATCTCATTGTATTTGCCACTCAGCTCCGAAATATCATATGGGTGCTTTGGGTTGCCATCCTAACTGCCCATATAATAATCCACAGCACTGGTGAAGCATTCAGTTGCCAATCATAGTCGGTGGGTGTTTACACAGGCGATTATCATGCACGATTTCTGTGCATTGCAAGATGAACAGAAATTGTGCACAAAAAGAACCCATTATTTTATATTTATATCTCAGCATGTCCTTTTTTTGAGCGACTCTGTTCAAGAATCACCAATTATTCCCTATGGGAGCAAGAAAAAAACTGCATCATGCTTGCATGAAACTCACATTTACATACAAGTGTCATTTTTCTATTTTTACTATTGGATCAACATTTGATTTTTACACAAGTGCAGTGCTGCATTTTTTATTGCAAATCACATTGCACTTGCATAAAAAATAGCGGGTTTACAAGTGAGATCAGTCCGGGTTTCTTGGATCTATATCACACTTGCTCACTCAGTTAAAGAGGAGCTAGTACTACTGTACAGCCATCCCTCTCTAACTCACTGAGACAAAGCAGGGACATAGTAAGAATTGATAGTGAAGTAGGAACTGCATGACTACGCTGCCATTTAGCATAGAAGGAACACTGCTCTGTACCCTCACGAAGTTATGGTGGCCCCTCTACACTCCCATACATTTATAGTGGCCCCTCTACACTCTCATGCAGTTATAGTGGCCCCTCTACACTCTCATACAGTTATAGTGGCCCCTCTACACTCTCATACAGTTATAGCGGCGCCTCTACACTCCTCCCATACAGTTATAGCGGCCCCTCTACACTCTCATACAGTTATAGTGGCCCCTCCACACTCTCATATAGTTATAGCAGCCCCTCTACACTCCTCCCATACAGTTATAGTGGCCCCTCTACACTCTCATACAGTTATAGTGGCCCCTCTTCACTCTCATACAGTTATAGTGGCCCCTCTTCACTCTCATACAGTTATAGCGGCCCCTCTACACTCTCATAGTTATAGTGGCCCCTCTACACTCTCATACAGTTATAGTGGCCCCTCTTCACTCTCATACAGTTATAGCGGCCCCTCTACACTCTCATAGTTATAGTGGCCGCACTACACTCTTATACAGTTATAGTGGCCCCTCTTCACTCTAATAGTTATAGTGGCCCCTCTACACTCCCATACAGTTATAGTGGCTGCACTACACGCTCATACAGTTATAGTGGCCCTTCTACACTCTCATACAGTTATAGTGGCCCTTCTACATGCTAATACAGTTATAGTGGCCAGTCTACACTTATTGCATCACCAAGCACGAACTTGCGATTTTTGTGCGATGCGTTTTTAACATTAGAAACTCCTATTGTCTATCTCAAAAAATGTGTGAGAAAATCACAAGCAGTGCAATGTTTATGCAAGAAAAAGCATCGCTGATGTTCAAGACATTTCATGAACGCAATTGCGATTTTGCTACGATTTTCTCTCTGCAAAAATCGTGATCGCCAGTGTGAAGGCACCCTAAGATGTTTACATATCTCAAACAGCCCTTGCTCAAAGAAAGTTGTCTAATAGAGCATATGGAAAGAAGTTTAAGGCCTCTTTCACATGGGCGACAGTGATATCGCCGCAAGAAAATCAAAGCGAAATCGTGATTTTGTAGTGTTCTTTAGTGAGTATTTTCAAGGGGGTGAAATACAAGTCCTACCATGAGCTCCGCCGCAGGTCTCCTCCAGCAGTTCTGCGGCACTTGTCAGTAGTCTTCAGCCAGTACTTCCTGGTGAGGGGCTCAAAATCCCTGATTGGTTCTCGAGCGCTGCAGCTCAGCCAATCACTACAATAGCTGTGATTGGTTCACCGAGTGCTGCAGTGATTGGCTGAGCCGCGACGCTCGAGAACCAATCAGAGCCAGCGCTTTCTGGAGGCGGGATTTTTGAACCCCCTCACCAGGAAGCGCTGACTGAAGACTAGTCAAGTGGGTCAGAGTTTCGGGAGGAGAAGTGCGGCGCAGTGGACAGCGCCTGTTAGGTGATGTATTGTTTTTTTTTTTTTAATGCACCTAGGGCTTATTTTAGGGACCAACAGTAGGACTTACTACTGTAAAAGTTGCATGGCACTGCGTGCTTAGCAACACAAAGGAAGGCTTTATTTGAAAAAGTGGGCTACAAAACATCGCAAATTGCGGCTGTGTTGAGCATGCAGCAATTTTTTTTCTGGCAGTGTTGCAGGCTACAAAACATTGCTAATATGATACATGGGATTTGTAGCATCGCGAGAAAATCGCACGATTTTGTCACCTGTGTGAAAGTGCCCTAAGGGTGGAGCAATCCCATCAATGTTTCTTGCGGTTTTCTCAAGGACTTGTGCTTCTACGTGTTTGTACCAGAATTGTAATAGGGCCACACATAAGCCATAAACTGCAGACATTGCAAATAACTGTTCTATTTGTGATTGTGTAAATGTATGATACTTCTCTTTTTTTTTTACTTCAGATGATTGAATTTATTGATCGCTGTACTATTCGCATGCAAGCTTTAATTCACTTTTATCCTTTGAAGCCTATGGACATTGATTCATCGCAAGACCTTACTAATAGAGCACCATTTCTTAAGCTGTTTTCACCAAGGTATACCTACCTTATGGTTTTATGTTTAAGCCTATCCACACATTGAGGATGTCTCGCATTCTGGCCACAGCAGGATTTTAAAAGAGATGTTACACTTTAATAAAATGTGACTGTTCTCAGTGAGAGAAACCAAGTAATCTTGTAGATGTGATACCTTTTAATGGCTAACAAAAATACCTTATGTTATAGCGAGCTTTCAGATCTTCTGTGGACCCTTCATCTGGTCCATAGAAGATCCGAAAGCTCGCTATAACATCATGCATCGTGCTATGTAATGCACGGAGATTCCGCCCGGCGATCATGTGACCGCCGGTTGTCCCCTGACCTCAGCTGATACATGATCGCCGGGCCGGGAGGCTGAAGGGAGATTGCGGAAGTATTACTTCCGCATTCCACCCGGCAATCATGTGACTGCTGTGTGCCACCTGACCCCAGCTGGCACGTGATCGCCGAGCCGGGAGGCTGAAGGGAGAATGTGGAAATTATATTTCCGCATTCACCCGACAGTGATGTGACCGCCTGCACCCTCCTGAACTCTTTCAGATCAGGAGGGTGAAGGAAGAATTTATTTTTTCTCATCCATTCTTCCCAGCTCCAATTTATTTGGAGCTGGGGAGAATGGATGAGAAGAACTAAATGGATTGGAAACGGTTAATGCACCTTTTCCCCAGCGGTCCCCCCAGCAGTAATAATGCAGCCACCCCCAGTGGTCCCCCCAGCAGTAATAATGCACCCCCCCACTCCCAGCGGTCCCCCAGCAGTGATAGTGCACCCCCTTCCCATCCCCAGCGATCCCCCAGCTGTAATAATGCTCCGCCCCCTATCCCCGAGACCCACATACTTACCCCTCCTCCTCCTGGTTGTCCGCTCTTCTTCTGTCTGATCGCTGGTGCCTCCTCCCCCTGCTCTTGCGGAACCAAGTAGAAGACGTCGGGGGATGGGGGAGGAGGAGCCCAGCTGCACACTGACTTCACAGCGCGCTGATGAGTAAATGCCTGCAGGGAAGCCGTGCCCCCTGCAGGCATTCAGTAATGTGGTGAGCAGCCGATTGTGACGCCTGCCAGCAGGGAGGGCTCTGTGTGCCATAGGTTCACCACCACTGGTCTAGCAGCTTGTCTCCCCGACACTGTACTGAAGCTCTTTCAGCAGGCGAGGATTTGAAAGGGCTGCGTCTGATTGGCTGAGTGCTGTGACCAATCACAGGCAGCGCTGATTTTAAATCCCCGTCTGCTGAAAAAGCTTCAGAGCAGTGCCGGGGACTAAGCGGCTGGACGCGGAGAGGTGAGTATATATTTTTTTATTTTTACACAAGCTAGGCAGAATTTTCTGGGAAGGGCTTATATTTCAAGACCTTCCCCGAAAATCACTGCGGGTGGTGCATGCAGCCCATTGCTTTCAATGGGGCCGCCGGCAGCAGCGGGGTCCCCATTGAAAGCAATGGGCATGGAGCTTAGTTCACGCGTTTGCACGCACGGATGCTTGCAAAACGCTCGTGTGAATGAGGCTTTAGGACGCAATGATTTGTGGGGTATTTTCATCTTCACTTTTCAAAAGCCATAACTTTTTTTTTTCTGCAACAAGCCACAAGAGGGCATGTTTGTTGCAGGTTGCTGTATCTATAGTTTTATTGATACGATTTTAGAGTACAGCTGGGATCAGAGTTATTTATCTGTGATCCCAGCTGTTGCAGCTGGCTCCCACCGTGGATGGCGAGGGCTCAGCTCTTTAGCCAGCAGCTATAAATTATTTATATGGATGGCATTTTGTGTGAACCTTCTCGTAACTTCTGAATTACTATAGTAGATCTTACAGAGGTTGCCTGCCCTTGGTTTAAATTATATGGTTTTTAGATTGGCAATCAATGTCAGACGGAAGTTTGCATAGTTTTCCGCAGTACATATTTGGAGCAGTTTGAGGGAAAAAAAGCAAAAAGTCACCCCCCTCTGCTAGAGGTCCCCTACCTTTTTGTACTTTGAGACATATATGGAAAACCAAGAAATCACAAATTTGCTAACACTTTCTGATCTATCTATTTTAGTGTGAAATGTAACACTAGTATTCTACACTGGGGTTGTTCGATCATGTCTGCAATAATGTTAGTTCCATCACATTAGAGCTGTTTAGGATGATGTAAGTAATAGTGTATTTGGGGCCATGTGTTGGAGCAGGCTATCAGTCGCCCTACAAGATGTAAATAGTCAGCATTTGTGACATAAAAACACAATTTAGTTTTCTGCGTCATTGGGGGGAAACGCAAGACCTTCCGTATAGATCTTGCCACTAGAAGGCGAAACTAAGCAAACAAAGAGTACTGCCCTTTTACATGAGACAGTCTCGTTTGCTGGCATCATCACGAGCTCATTCACGCTCGAGCAGTGTACTTGGACTGCACGATTCTCGTTGAGAATATCATTCGTATGTGAAACACTAAATGGTCAGTGTTTAAACTGCCCTACAAGTGAATGAACAATTTAGCTCGTTGGAATGATTTTCTAAACAAAATCGTTCGGTCTGAATGCAGCATTCATCTCTCCTACCAGCTATACCCCTCCTGCAGACACTGAACTAAATCAGTTTTAGCTTAGTGCCCCTAGGAGGCAGACCTCCTGCTTTGCAGGTCTTCTCCGCTTTTGTTATTTTAGCTTATTTTTGCTTTTTTACCTCTAGCTGGTATTTAGGAATGAGTCAACTTCCCTGCTTACCCGCAAGTGGAGGGGGCGAACAGTGCTGCATCTGATAGACTGTTTCTCCCTCCCCAAGAAGACAAAGTGGAATAGCGCAGCTATAACTACCCTGCTTCCTGTCAGCCTTTCGGTGACCTGAATTTCCTGCCTGCTGCCCCTAATTCCAGCAATCTCTCACCACTAGTGATAGTCGCTTAAGTGGTGACCCTGCTGGTGCCCTAGAGAAGCCGAAGCAAAAAGGATGAATATGGGGTGAGTATGCTGGACTCTGTATTTTGTCCCATCCCACCTTTTCACTACCCATCTTCTAGCCTTCCATGTATTCTAGGGAATCTTAGGCCCTATTACTCCTCCTCTACTTCTGTTGGCATCACGGCCACCCTCCTTTCAGGTGTTTCTAACAGTCCCTTTTCAGAACTAGAAATCCATCTTTTGTTACCTCTTGACACTTTCTGTTGTTCCCTTCTTCATCGTAATCTGCTGCTTGGGGATTGCTCTCTGTGTCTCCTCTGGCTCCTCCAGCATTGTGATTCCTCATCGCCGCATGGTCCTTTTCGGGTCTAGTAGGCTGATATTAGGAGCTGGCACTTCCCAGCAGACCAGATTGGCTGTGGCGAGAGCACATGTCCAGCTTGGCTTTCCTGTTCCTGGAATCCTGCAGCACTTGGAAACCCTTCTCCTGCTTTGCACTAGATAGATCAGTGGTGCCGAACCTGCGGCACGTGTGCCTAAGGCGGCACGCAGAGCCTTCTCTGCTGGCATGCGTTGCTGCCAGCCGCTCACCACATCAGTAAATACCAGCAGGGGCTGCGGCTCCCCTGCCGGCATTCACTCACTGCGCTGATCCCGGCCACACTGTGACGTCAGTGTGCAGCTGGGATACTCCTCTCCCTCCCGTGATGTCTCCTCTTAGGTTCCGCGAGAGCAGGGAAAGGAGGCGTCCAACAGCACACTGAAGTCACAGTGTGCGCCAGGATGCATATTAACTTTTTCCACATCACTTCTGCCCTATTCAGCAATTCCAGCAACCTGATTGGTTGTTTGGGTTGGCTAATTTAACAAACAACCAATCAGGTTTCTGGAATTGCTGAATAGGGCAGAAGTAGTGTGGAAAAAGTAAATATGCTGCCGGATCAGCGCAGAGCAGCAACGCCGGGTAAAGGAGGGGCAGAACTTCCATGAGGAGGAGGGGGTAAGTATGTGGGTCTCTGTTGGGAGTTGTCACTATCATAGTGGGGGCTGATGGGGGGCGTCCCTGTCATAGTGGGCGGGGGGGCTCACTATCATGCTTGGGGCTGCTGGGGGGGGGAGGGTGTCACTATTACCGCAGGGGCCGCTCTGTGTGTGTGTGGAGGGGTCACTACTACCGCTGTGTGGGGGTCACTATTAATGCTGGGGCTGCTGGGGGGGTGTCAATATTACCGCTAGGAGGAGTGTCAGTATTACTGCTGGGTGGGGTGGGGGGTTGTCAATATTACCGCTGGGTAGGTCACTAGTATCACTGTGGCCACTGGGGGGTCACTGTTACCGCTGTGGTCACTGTGGGCTGTCACTATTACCGCTGGGGCCACTATGGGATGTCGCTATTACCGCTGGGGCTGCTGTGGGATGTCGCTATTACCGCTAGGGCCGCTATGGGATATCACTATTACTGCTGGGGTAGCTCTGGGATGTCACTGTTACCGCTGGGGCCGCTGTGGGATGTCACTATTACCGCTAGGGCCGCTGTGGGGTGTCACTATTACCGCTGTGGGATGTCACTATTACCGCTGGGGGTCCTGTAGGATGTCACTATTACTGCTGGGGCCGGTGTGCGGTGTTACTATTACCGCTGTGGGATGTCACTATTACCGCTGGGGGTCCTGTAGGATGTCACTATTACTGCTGGGGCCGGTGTGGGGTGTTACTATTACCGCTGGGGGTTCTGTAGGATGTCACTATTACCACTGGAGAATGTTTACCTGTGGTGGAAATGGGCAGGGCTGTTTCACAATAGACAGCGTGCAGATTTTGGCTGCTTTTTGGATGCGGAAATGCCGCAGAATTTTCCAAAGAAATTTCCACTTAGCCCCCCAGATATACCATTGTGATTGACAGATCATTGTCCAGGCTAGCATCCTGCGTACGCCCTCATCTGATTTCGAAAGGGCAGGTTTTTTTTGCGGCTTCGAGCCTCTTGGGAGCTCACCGCTTTCAATTACAATTATTTTCCTCACCAGGGATTCCTTGTTTTCATTTCGTAAGCTCCAGTATGGAGTCTTCAAGACTCTTTCTTCGTGACCCTTTCTCCAGCACCTTCTCCCCACTTTCCCATCTCGTCTCCTAATAACTCGCTCTCCTCTTCTGGGAGGGGTAACGCCTGGATGGAACAATAGGATAAACACTTGCAGCATCCTTAGCCTCGTTTCTTCTCTGGCACTGGTCATTTTCCATTGAGCTGTTGCCGCTCTAAGAGGACATTCCCTTCCGTCATTTCTAGGACAGAATTCACAAGAATTCTGCCTTGGGATCATCATTTACGTTCTTCTTGGTACTCTTTGGTCCTTTCAGCACCAGACCTACTTTGCTCATTCTCCCTCTGCTCAAGGCAGCTCGAAGCAATCTGCCGCAATGTATATCATCACTAGCCAGCATACTGTAGCCAGCTTAGCCCCACATAACAGCTCTCCTGCTATTCATATGCAATGCTGGAAAGTCAGTAATAACATAGCTTTCCTCACCGCTTACATTCATGGGCAGAGAACCGAAGAACCAGCCTCACCTGTCCGGAACATAGCTGTCCAGAGCATAGACTATGCTATTCTATAGAAGGTCTAGATACATTTCCTTTTCTGCCGGTAGCAAACCGGAGAATGCACAGTACCTTCCTCTTTGCCTTTCTCTCCTATTCTGTTCTTCAGCCCTTTAAGCTCAAGTCTGTCTTTTCAATCCGCTCGTAATCATTGCTAGTTTGTAACGACCATTGGTTAGTCTATCCATACTGATTAAACCAGAAGCACCTCCTAGTCATCCGAATGCTTAAAGGGGTTGTCCCGCGCCGAAACGGGTTTTTTTTTTTTTCAACAGCCCCCCCGTTCGGTGCGAGACAAACCCGATGCAGGGACTTAAAAAAAAACCCGCACAGCGCTTACCTTAATCCCCACGCTCCGGTGACTTCTTACTTACCGGTTGAAGATGGCCGCCGGGATCTTCTCCCACGGTGGACCGCAGGGCTTCTGTGCGGTCCATTGCCGATTCCAGCCTCCTGATTGGCTGGAATCGGCACGTGACGGGGCGGAGCTACACGGAGCTGATCTCCGGCACGAGCGGCCCCATTGAGAAAAGAAGAAGACCGGGACTGCGCAAGCGCGTCTAATCCGGCGATTAGACGCTGAAAATTAGACGGCTCCATGGAAACGAGGACGCTAGCAACGGAGCAGGTAAGTGAAAAACTTCTGATAACTTCTGTATGGCTCATAATTAATGCACAATGTATATTACAAAGTGCATTAATATGGCCATACAGAAGTGTATGACCCCACTTGCTTTCGCGGGACAACCCCTTTAATAGGCTTCATGTTCTCTTAGCCCTACCTGGCAGGCATCAGAGGACTTATATGCGCTTAATGGGATCAGGTTGCCCACTCTACCTTTTCTTTGTCCCACCCCTTGGGTACTGCTTTAGAATGTCTTGCTGTGTCCCCCAATGACATAGACGCGGAAACAGGATTTTTACTTGCGGTTAAATCCCTTTCTTGTCACATTCATTGGGGGACACAGCACCCACCCAGTCGTTGTCTTTTTTTACTAGCATTGCTGGTCCTTTTCCAATCAGAAACTCTCAATCTGGCCTGGTTTTCTTTTTTATCTAGGGCTTGTTCTCTGGTTACGGTCTGTATTGATGGCCTTCATGTGTTATGTACAAACTGCTTATGTCCAAACTCTTTTAGCTTAGTTCCTGCAGGAGGGGTATAGCTGGTAAGAGGGACTAACTCTTTCTTTGCTTAGTGTCGTCTCCTAGAGGCAAGAGCTATACCCAGGGGCGTAACTATAGAAGATGCAGGGGATGTGGTTGCACCCGGGCCCAGGAGCCTTAGGGGGCCCATAAGGCCTCTCTTCTCCATATAGGGAACCCAGTACTGTGAGTAAAGCATTATAGTTGGGGGCCCTGTTATTTATTTTTGCATTAGGACCTGGGAGCTTCAAGTTACGCCTCTGGCTATACCCCAAGGTCTTGCTGTATCCCCCAATAAACGTGACGAGAAAGTGATTTTATGGTAAGTAACACAAATCCTGTCTTTGCTGCAAAGCAGAGACTTGCATTGCCAGATAATGTTTACTGACATTTGTGTTTTTCCATTTATTGAGAAATAACAGGTCCCTCTCCAAACCCAACAAGTCTGAGAAGATTTCCGCAAAGAAAGCATGCAGCTTTGGCTTTGGACAGGTAATGTTGTGAATGAGCAGTGATGTATATGTTGCATCTTATGATGTAGGACATTAAGTATTTCTGCGCCATACTGTGAAGTTTCCCCCCACTCCTTCTCCCAGCTCATCTCCTTTAGGGCACCTTCCCATGGGCGAGTTTCCCGTGCAAGATTGGTGTGTTGCGAGATACACAAAACTCACATGAAAATACAACTAATTATTTAAATGGGTGTATTTACATCGACGACTTTTCTAATTTTCGCAGCATGTTCTATTTTTCTGGAAGTCTGCGGCAATCTTACTCATTATTTCTATTGGGTGAGAAAAAAAATCGCATTGTACTTGCAAGTACTTGATTTTTTAATTTTTCCTAATAAAATACACACATTGTAAAAAAGAGGGAGTTGTTGAAATAGTATGACACTATCTATGTGTGATTGTACTGTAAGTGATTACAATATCAGAGCAATATGATAATTTATTGTGGAAAGCTGACCCCTTGAAGGGAGGCTCTAGCACCTGTTGTACCGCCTCTAGCTTGGATACCAGATGTGATACTGGCGGGCATGGAGGCTCTAGTGCCCTGTTGTACCGCCTCTAGCTTGGATACAAGATGTGATACAGGCAGACATGGAGACTCTAGTTCCCTGTTGTACCGCCTCTAGCTTGGATACAAGATGTGATACAGGCGGGCATGGAGACTCTAGTTCCCTGTTGTACCGCCTCTAGCTTGGATACAAGATGTGATACAGGCGGGCATGGAGACTCTAGTTCCCTGTTGTACCGCCTCTAGCTTGGATACAAGATGTGATACAGGCCGGCATGGAGGCTCTAGTTCCCTGTTGTACCGCCTCTAGCTTGGATACAAGATGTGATACGGGCAGGCATGGAGGCATTCAGGTTCTGTATGGTATCCTACGACATATTAGTCCACATTTCCTGTAGTTGAACCTCTAGATCATGCAAACTTGTAGGCAATAAATCTGGCGACCATGCAAGCCACGGACGTGTGACAATGTTGTGGAGTCATTTCTGTGACCCCCTTGCTGTGTGCGGCCGAGCATTATCCGGCTGCCTCTTGGAAGCCGCCATAAGGGTTCCCACACACTTGCGTTTGCGTTTTTTGTTAACGCGATTGTCAATGGGACTTTCTAATGTTAAAAACGCAACGCAAGTGTGTGGGAGCTTTAACAGACAACACATGTGGCTGCAGGATGTCCTAAACATATCACTGAGCTGCCATTGTCCCTCCTACCACTACTAGTGGTGACCGACAGAGGCGATGGTGGGTGGGTGTGATAGGCAGTACATGTAATGGGGTGCCCTTAGACTAAATGTCCTTCAGCCAAGCGCTCCGACAGACACAGGGGCCTGTACTGATGATACCGCCTGTCTCTGGATGGCAGACAATGAAACAGTTGTTGCTGCTTATTTTTGTCAGATGATCCTCTCTCCTGGTGGTCTGTCAAGGGTATCTTGAGCCCGGGTTGCTTGGTGTGCGTGTCCTCGCACACATCTCCTTTTCCTAACAGTCTGGTCAGAACAGCCCAGGCAATTCGTCAATACGACCATCCAGCTTCTCACATTCCAATAAAACACCCCCTCTCAAACCTTGTTAACTTGGCGTAAGCTCTTTGATTGCATCGTAGAGGCGTCTAGTGGTCAGCAAGCTTTAGAAAACTGGAAAAACAAGTCCCCTACACCCAAGGAGCCTCTGAGAGCCTTTTTGTAGGCCAATGGTGGAAACACTTTTAGGGCTTCAGGTGGCAAGACCGTTCATCTAAGAACGCCAAAACTACAATCATTGGCATATCTGCCTGAAATGTAATTGCATGCCGAGTTTTGCAGCAAAATTACAATTTTTTTAACCAATATTGTACATGCGTTTTTCACATGCATAAAATTGTTCATGAAAATTGCATATTCAGTGAAGCGTATCGCACTTGTAGAGAAAATCACAATTATACAAGAGTTACATTGGTCCAAGTCTCTCGGACCGATATTGCGCTCGCCTGTGTCAATACAGCATCATCACTTGCTTGAAAGGTCATGTGTTTGTTAGGTGTTCTATAGATGACTGGACGGCCCCTTGTGCTGGATGTCCTGCAGTTTGGCCAGATTAGACCGCTATCATCTCGTTGCCGCATGAAGTGAAGGTGGGCCGGTATAAAGCCAGCATTATTCAGAACAAAAACTGCTCACATTTAGAAAGTCCGGTCATTTTGCTTTTTTTGTCCAAAGTAACGCATGGTGGGCGCTGAATTAACCAATTTTCTATGAATACATGTGAATTTGGTGCAGGTGCTGTAGAAAACACCTCTGTCCTGTATAATTAATCTGATCTGGTTTGATCCAGTAGATTGTACCTGACATATACATTTGTGGCATATTAGACCAAATTAGATAATGGTAAAACAAGAAGAAAGGAGAACAAGCTCTATTCATGAGCCCTTGAAATCCCATTTTCAGCTTTATATCTCCTTCTAAATACTTTTTATGGCTTTTCTATGTATTTGATGTTTCTCGCAGCATTATTTTTCTTCTGACTTTCAGTTTTGTGTGCGGGATAATGGCCAAGCTGGATTTATGCTAACTTACCCTTTCATGGAAGAAAAAAGCCTTCTGCGGGACGAAAGCAAGCCTACATTCTCCTATGCTGCTGGACCATTCATGACGATGACAAAGTAAGACATTACAATCTCCTTCTATCACCTTTTTTCGCAGTCCAGCTTTCACATCCGTACATGGCTATGGGGAAAATGATGGTTTGCACTATCCTGCGTATAGTTGCTATACCGATATCCCTACTTTTCCGGATTTTGTCCAAGTTTAGCATCACGTTTCGCCCCAATGCTATCCTACGTTTTATCTCTGGCATAGATTCTCAATCCTGGTCAGTTTTTGAACCAAGAAAGATGGCGTCTCGCACACATTCTATGGCCTCGTTGTCAATTTTGTGAAGAATCTGTGTGGTACAGTCCAGGCAGTTTCATCATGTAGGAATTCTTCTGACTAAAATTGTGACATCTTGAGAGAACACAAAGCCAAGTAATTTCCAGGCGGTCACATTGATATCACATGACGCACCTGAAGAGAAGTTCTCCAGGAATTTTCACATAGAAAGGAATAACTAAGGAAAGTAATACCAGCTGACTTATATATATTGGGGTCAAGTTACTTAATGAGAAAAAAAAATCACTGGAATGGGCCTTTAATAAAATCCTACATTACAGTGAAAATTGACGGATTGTCATAAGGTTTTCTTCCTACATCCTGGGGACAGTTCTAGAAAACCTGAAGCAGGACTGTTGCAAGAAAACTATGTTCAATGACTCTACTTGTGCATAGAAAAAGGAATATATAGTCTCTTGTAAGAGGCCTATGGTTTCCACCATGTAGCTTCTGACATACAAGTACTGCCCTGTGTTTGAAATGCAGTCTGCACTATGAAAAAAATGCCATAGATATGGCACAAATCATTACAACAATCTTGTTTGGCCACTTATTTCAGTAGTCTAGCGGCAACTGAAGGGATGGGCAGGTGAGGAACAAGGAGTTGGTAATATGTTCCACAATCTCTTGTATCCAGAAGTTATAATTGAGAATCCAATTGATACTATTAACAGAATGGTACCTTAAAATGTGACTGCCCTACTTATTCAGTGTGATCCCTAAGGCCACGGTCACACAGGGCGGATTCCCGACAGAAATGTCGTGGTTCTCCGCCGGGAGAACCGCCACGGAAAAAGCCGCGGCGGCTTTGAAGTGGCCCGGCCGCTCGCTCTTACACTGCGGCCGGCGCTCCCATAGAGGAGAGCACTGCTGCAGCGGGAAAAAAAATAGACATGCTGCTTTCGGCAAATTTGCGAAGCAGCAGCGGCTACTGCCGGCTAAGCCGTAGCGGATTTGCCGTCGCGTGTGGACGAGATTTCTGAGAAATCTCGTCCACATGGCTGACTAATCCTGGGATTAGCCAGCCACATGCGGATTTGCCGTGGCGAAATTCTGCATGGAATTTCCGTGGCAAATCCGCCCCGTGTGAACCCATCCTAATGTGCCAGTTGCAAGCATTGGTCACTACACAGGGATCGCAGCAGCGGTAACTGCTCCAACCCATGTGTGTTGCAACGCTGACTGCGGGCTCCCAATCAACAGCAGCAGAGCAGTGGTGGACCCCCGATACTATCTCATAGTATTCTGCATTGAAAACCACTTTAAGTGCCCAACAGTGCTTTCACACAGGAGCGATGATCATTCAATGAATAGAGGTAGAGCGGTGCGGAGATTGCTTGTGCCCGCCTACCCGCCTGCCTCCATTCCCAGCAAACAGGCAGTCGTTCACAGATGAGCAACTGCCTGTTTACACAGGCCGACTGTTGTTTGATTCTATGTCTGCACAAACTGAACGATGAGTGATATGCCATAGAATTATCGTTCGCCATTCAGTTGCTGGTATCTCTTATACTGAACGATCATTCAGATTAGTATGTTCCAGCAAGAATCTGAATGATAATCGTTCTATGTAAATGAGCTTCTAAGGGGGCTTTCAAATGAGTGGAATATTTCTGCACAAGATGCAGTTCAACTGCCGCTGCGGGATTCCACTCCAAAACTTACACGTCACATGCAGATTTTGATGCAGAATTGTCAGCTGTAGAGATGAGCGAACGTACTCGGTTCGGGTGTTTTTGGACTCGAGCACCGCTTTTTCCGAGTTACTGACTACTCGGACGAAAAGATTCGGGGGGCGGCGTAATAGAGCGGGGGGGGGGGGGGGGGGGGGGGTAGCAGTGGGGAACAGGGGGGAGCTCTCTCTCCCTTCCCCCCTCTCACTCCCCTCCTCTGCAACCCCCCCGCGCCCCCCGAATCTTTTCGTCCGAGTAGTCAGTTACTCGGGAAAAGCGGTACTCGAGTCCAAAAACACCCGAACCGAGTACGTTCACTCATCTCTAGTCAGCAGTAATTTTTAATTCTGCATCAAAATCCACACTGCGGCTGCAGATTTTGGTGTGGATGTTTCCCCGTCTTGTGTTCACAAAATACCGCGTTCGGAACTGTGGCATTTTACAGCGATTTTGCGTAGCGTTTTCAAATGCATTCTGCAGCATTTGACAGCGTTTTTTAACGCACCCCATCATTGTGATGAGTTGTGTTAAAAAGCTCTTAAACACACGAAAATGGAGCAGACAGCGCAAATCTGCGAGGCCCCATTTAAAATTAATAGGAGAGTTATATAGTGCTAAGTGCTGTAAAAAGCGGGCTGTTTGAGAGCAGCTTAACCCTTTCCAATCAATTGTCTGACGTCTGAAGACATTCTGATTGAAGGCTGTACAGCTCCGATGTCGGAAGACATCCGGCAGGGTATTCTTACTGTATATTACTGGCTGCTCTGTTGTCGGGGGGCCTCTCCAGCATGTCCCATACCGCAGTACTGACTCTAACCAGCAGATGGCGCCATTATATAATGGCAGAATGAGAAAGTCCCGTAGGAAACTCTGAATCCAAAATTGGATTGCAAAGGGTTAAAGGTGGCTTTACATCAGACAGCTATGCTCCAAACAGTCACTTGGTAAAGTGAATGTAACCAAAGTTGTTTCTTATAAACACGGCCACCATCCGGGTGACGACTAAGCAGTCGGCCGCTAGCTGCTTTGTTTCAGTTCACCTAAAAATAGTCGCGGGTGGATATCATCTGGTGTAAACAGATAATTGTTTGTCGGTCGACGACTCGCCAATAGCATTGTGAGAAGGTGCGCACTTCAGTGGCCATGAAATTGTAGAAGTGAACAATAATTGCTCTTTTTAAAAAGACACAAACAAGTTGTGGAGAAACTATTTAAACAGTAGTTGTCCTGTGTGAAGGCCCTCGTATACTGCACTGTCCTATACAGCCATATGTAGAAGCTGCGCAAGAAAACGCTGCAAAATGATAGTCAGCACAAAATACATGCATTTAAGTGGAAACAAATGCCCCCAAAGGTGTTCACAGCCTTTGAGCTCAGGTTTTGTTTTATATATACACCCGATCAAAAATGTGTTTCTATCCCAAACATATGTTTATGTGTATGTCCACAGTAATCTGCCTTAGGCCGCCTGTCCACGGCTGCAACAGAATATCGCAAGTGATTTTCTGCTGCGGGGGAGCACTAAAGGTCACCGCGATGAGCCTATCCTAATGATTGGTTCATCGCTGCATGCCACGATTTTTAGGCGAGAGCAGATAATCGCTATGGACTTCCCGCTCGTGTACATCGGGCTCCGCTTCCCATAGTTATCCTATGTAAAGCGTTTTAAGCGTGATCTGCGTGCGATTTATCACCGTGGATCACGCTATGAAGTATCGCCCGTGGACAGCCAGCCTTAAAGGGGTTGTCCGGCCATAAACATTAGGTCTCATTACTTCTGTTTGCCCAATACAATGCACTTTGTAATATACATTGTGCATTGTAAATTAGGCAAACAGAAGTTATTCACTTACCTCTTGGCTGCCCCCCCCTGTGTTGCTCCTCGGTTGCCATGGTTCCTGGTTCCGACAAGTCTCTTCTCCTCTTCTTGTCGGGACGACCGGGGACGCGCCTCTCCAGCACAGCTCTGTGCATGTGCAGAAGAACTTCAGCCTGGGAAGCTCAGCTCTGCAGGGGAGGCGTGGCTGCTGGCTCTTCAACTCCAAGGTAAGAATGAGAGGAGGGGCGGGCTCTCGTGGGGGGGGGGGGGGGAGGGGGGAGGATGGATGGATGTGTGCAAGTGGCTGTCAGAAGTCGGGGGGGGGGGGGCGCTGCAGTGATGTGTGTGTGTGTGTGCAATGTCAGGAGACCCGGCTGTCAGAAATCCCGGGGGGAGGGGGGAGGGGGGGGTGCTGTTAGTGTACTTGTGTGTGGGCACTGTAAAGGGGGACTCTGTGGGGGAGGTCACAGGGGGGGCATTGTATAGGGACGCTGTGGATGGGGGGGCATGTGGCGGGGGGCTACTTTGGAGTGCAGTGGGGGGGGGACTCTGGGGGGTGGCATGTGTAGGGGGGGTACTGCGGAGGGCACTGTGGGGGGGGAATACTGGGGGGGGGCACTGTTGAGGGGGGACTGTGGAGAATGCTGTGGTTGGGGGAATGAGGGGGGTTACTTTGGAGGGCACTGTAGGGGTGACACTGGGGGGCATGTGTAGGGGGTACTGTAGAGGGCACTGTTTGTGGCACTGTGGGGGATCATTAGGGGGGCACTGTGGGAGAGTGCACTGTGGGGGGGGGTCATTGTGAGGGGGGGGGTCGCTGTGGGAGGGGCACTATGGGGGCATGTGTGTGTGGGGAAATGTTTTGTTTCACTTTAGCAGGGTGGGGGGGCAGTAGGTAGCCTTGCAGTGGGGGGCTGCAGGAGAGTTGTCTCTGGGCTCTCCCCTGCCCCTCTCCATTCACTATCTACACTGTGCTGCTATTTACACTCATACCAGGATTTCATCCTGACATGAGTGTATAACGCAGTCTCCCCTGGCCACACCCCCTCTGATTATAGTATGCAGCAGGGGGCGGGGCCTGGGCAGGGAGAGACTGTAGAGCAGTTCAATAGAGGTGGGCGTGTTGTGGGCGGGGCTAGGACGTGAGCTGAGGGAAATCCTGCCTTTTCATGTCTCTTACTACCATCGGGAGCGCGCACACAGAGGAGGGAGAGCGCAGAGCATGTGAGAAGGCAGCACAGAGGCGCCATCTTTGAAAGCTGCAGTGAAGATCAGATTCTAAGGTAAGAAACTGACATTGCAGCTGATCTGCCGGCCGGTTTGAGCCCCTGTATGCTGTCTGTTACTATCCTTACTGAAAGGAAAGCAGCAGCATTATAAAAATTTTTTACCCTGTGTGGCCGGACAACTCCTTTAACCTATTCCAAATGCTGTCTGGTTTTGTTAAAGGGGTGGTCTCGCGAAAGCAAGTGGGTCTATACACTTCTGTATGGACATATTAATGCACTTTGTAATATACATCGTGCATTAAATATGAGCCATACAGAAGTTATTCACTTACCTGCTCCGTTGCTAGCGTCCCCGTCGCCATGGTTCCGTCTAATTTCGGTGTCTTCTTGCCTTTTTAGACGCGCTTGCGCAGATCCGTCTTCTCCCTTCTTCTCCGCTCGGCAGCATCGGCATTTTGGCTCCGCCCCCTTGTACGCATCATCGCGTAGCTCCGCCCCATGACGTGTGCCGGTTCCAGCCTCCTGATTGGCTGGAATCGGCACATGACGGGGGCGGGGCTACGCGATGACGCGAAAAGGGGGCGGAGCCAAAACGCCGATGCTTCCAAGACCAGCCGAAGGGAGAAGATGCATCTGCGCAAGCGCGTCTAAAAAAGCAAGAAGACACCGAAGTTAGACGGAACCATGGCAACGGGGACGCCAGCAACGGAGCAGGTAAGTGAATAACTTCTGTATGGCTCATATTTAATGCACGATGTATATTACAAAGTGCATTAATATGGCCATACAGAAGTGTATAACCCCACTTGCTTTCGCGAGACCACCCCTTTAATTAAACTTTAGATTGTTATATTGTCTACACTTTTATAAAATTCCTGAAAATCCTTGTCAATTCTCCTAGCTTGCTGTGGGGAAGTACAGAAGTTACAGTAAAGGGGTTAGGGGACAATGTTCAGAACAAGTGCTTTGCTGATCTTCTTATAGCCGAAGAGGAGAATATGAGGTACGTGAGCCTTTCTATTTTTCTTTTTCTTCTTCCTCTCCTTGATTTACAGTAACTTTCCTTGTGTTATGGCACTCACTAAGACAAGTTTCGGTGCTATATAGTGTGTTACAGGTCTGTTCCTTCATTCATCAGTAGTCACTCCACTGTATGGCTACAATTTCAAGAAGGAATAAGACTTACTGGGCAAGATCCAACTTCTAAGCTTTCATACCTACTTTGAGTCTTCTTGCTCCTTAGCTATTAGTAGAGACTTCCAGTGGGTACAGAAGCGTAGGCATGGCCATCTCTACCTCTGGGCCCAGAGTGCAACTAATCAGGGCACTGACCAATTGGAAAGGGGAAGCGGAGGTCAGCCTGATGTACCGCCAATCGTGTAGTTATAGGGGTCGCAGTGGTTGCACTTCCAACTGGGGCCTTACGCTATTGGGGCACACAAGCCATCTTACTAAACTGACACTTCCTGCCCTGTTAGTCATTTTACAATGATTTGATTCCACTGCCTAAATCTACTGTGAGCTGTGCATTCACCAGTGTGGGAATTGTCAGTCATTGTGTTTTATCTGCACTACTCATTGGAGTAGAGGAGAGTGCAGACAGGAGAAGATGATTTCCGAAGATGATTTATGCCTACACGGCTCTGAAGTAAGGAACCAAATTAGTGTTAAATGATTAACAGCTCAACCAGGGAGAGGCAGAGGAACTTATGGAGGGCAATAAAGGATATTTAATACATGGTGGAGGGCCATAAAGGGGGGGGGGGGAGTTATTACATTTCTGGAGAGCAATAAGGGATCATTTATTACACAGGGTACAGAGAGCTCTATTATCTCCTGGCAGCACAGAAGGCACAATAAGTGAGCAATATTACATCATCGAGACTCTCTAAAGGGGCACTGTTTCTACATTGGGCTACTAAGGAGGCATTATTACAGGGGGCATCTGGGCACTATTAATTTGTGGGGGAACAGCCCAGAAGTCAAACAATTGCAGAAATATAGATCATATATGTGTAGCCTGAGAGGGGAGCATATCAAAGGTAAAACTAGCCTAAAAAAGGTGAAAATTTTGGTAGAAGCCTTTTTTGGATTAAAATATTGTAAACTGTTCAGAATTACGCCACTAAAGGCAGCTTCTAACAAAATAGGTGAGCATTAACAGGGGCGGATGTGGCTATCCAGCCCAACAGATTTGCTATATATAGTATAGGAGCCATACGCTTCTTAACATGTTGGATGCATCTTACTCCAGTGGAGTTCATATTGAGACAGGGATATGAAATTCCAGTCTTAATAACTTCCCCTAAGTAGTTAAAATCATTGTAATATGAATACAACTATATGTTAAAGGTTCTGGGAAAACTGATAATATGAACAAAAAGGGTCTCTCCAGGGAAGCTCCTAACAAAGTTTTAAAAAGTACCAGTAAGGGATGGTTGTAAGAAAATTTTTTTTAAATCCTTTGGAGTAGAATTTTAAAAAATGTCCACATTAACACCTTTGGTGACATTCAATATGCATGTATGTCAGATGCGCATGGGGTTTATATGGAGTGGGCTTAGGAGTCAAACCTGCACGATACACAGGGTATAGACACCTCGTGTCAAAAACTGCCAACATCCAGCCTCATCGGCCAGAATTGGAGATAATAGAGACCCTGGCCATTAACCCCTTACTTGCTGCAGCATTTAAATAGCTTGACAGAGGGAGGGGGGGCTACCTCTATCTCCCGGAGAGCACCTCAGTGAGGAGATTGTGTCATGCTGTTTGATTCCCCTGTGGTATGAGTTAGTAAGATGCCCTTAGAAGCACATTAGTATAGTATACAATGTAAATGATCAAACGTCTGCAACTTGTGGCCCTACGTAGGGAATATAAGAAATGTAAAAGTAGCGTAAAGATTTTTTTTAATTACTTAAAAAAAATATTAAAAGTTTAAACCCTCCCTTTTCCCATTTTTATTGTAAAAGCTAAAAAAAAGCATATTTGGTATTATGTCGTCTATAAATGTCCAGTTAATTAAATTAGCGTTATTTATCCTGCACAGTGAATGCTGTCAGAAAAAATTACACAATGCTTGAATTCAACAGAAAGCAATCAAAAAGCCATATATGAACAATAATGGAACCAGTAGGAATTACAGGTCATCCTGCAGCAAACAGCCCTCACACAGCCTGATTGATAGAACAATATCATTTCTTTTGGGGGTTATTTCTATTGACTTTTCTTCAATATTCTAAGTTGCTGTAAAACTGTTCTAATGCTTAGAGAAATACTGCAGTGTTCATGTAGTTCCTGCATTCTTCTGCTTCACAGTTACCTGCAGCATCCTCTTATCCTTCAGCTGTTAGCACTGTCTACATCGCCTTCTCTGGAGAGAACACAACTGGTGTTTGAGCGGGTCACATTTGGGTCCTTTTACAGCATTTTACATGAAAAGGTAATTTCCAGAAATGGCTCTAAGGCCTCATGCACAAGGGACGGATTTTTGCTGTGGAATCCGGAGTGGGCATCCGCAGCAATAACCCTCTATAGCATGCTATGGAAAAGTGATTCTTCATGCACAGAGCGGAAACCAGTTGCGGTTTCCGCTTGCAGATTAAAAATTGCAGCATGCTACATTGAAGTCTATGGAAGCCTTCCGACCCGCGGCCTGTTCACAATCGACATTGTGGATGGGCTGCAGATACCGCCGGAAAAGCAGGAGTTTAAAAAATAAATTAATCTGTACTGCGGCAAGCAGTGCGGACCATCTGCCATACAGAGAAGCCAGAAGAAGACAGGTATGCGCGGACGCTGGTGAAGAGGGCCGCCTGCACACACAGGTATGCAGGGTCACCCGCCATGGTCAGGGCTGGATTCTGTGCAAGATTCTGCAGGCGGAATCCGAACCTGTCGTGTGCATGAGGCCTAAGTCAGTGTGGAGCATGATGTTTTTTATTACTGTTAAAGCAGCTTTTATGGTTTGAATGCAAAATATGTGTAAATATAGATTTTCAGATGAAGTGATTAACGTTGCAACCTCCACAGCTGCTGTCTCCATCATGCCTCAGCCTTGTCTCCTAGATATGTCTTCTTCTCAACTCTGCAGAGCTCTTGGATAAGATTTAAAAGGACAGCCCAGTTTGGGCAATGTAGTTCCCGCTGTCTGCAGTTCATCACTGCTGGAAACCACGACTTTTGCTGATTTCGGAGAATCGTAGTGTAAATGTTTATCTGGCCTCCAATGACTCTACATGGAAAGTGAAGCATGGGACTGCTATTATATAAGGCTGTTAGCGCTCATGTAATAGTGCAAATTGCTGTGCTGCACTTGCAGGTTCAGCCTGACAGTTGTCGGGAAAATGCGAGTGCTAGCAGCAGCTGTGAGTGTTCGTATAATATCATGCATATAGGACGACCACTGATATCTTTGGCCTTTTCAGTGAACACCTGGTGTGCTCCAGAGCCAAGAACAACCTTAGTAGGGTAGATTTAAGCAGTTTAGCTTAATCCAACATCCTTCTTCTAAGGCTAGGGCTAAGCGATGACGTGTGTCACACAAAATCAAGTCTCACAAAAGTTATATGACAAAAAAACTTTATGGAGCTTGTCTGCAACTTAAGGCCCATTTACTCGGAGCGATGATCGCTCAAAGATCACTCAAATGACAGTTTGAGTAACAGCTTTGAGCGATCATTTTGCATAAACTATTAAGTAGCTACTCAGCTACTAATATCTATTTATTGTGCAAATGAAGCCTTTAGCTGAAAGCATTTAATAGCCCAAGAGCTCTTATCTGCTTTCAGTTTTTTTGTTCTCCGATGGGAAACAATGCTATCAGCACTACCCACGGAGAACTGCTGATAAGGCCGAACAACGATTTTTAGGTTGGCCTGAATTTAACGATCAGCTTGCAGTGCATGAAAAGTGCATGATGGGCGCGCGTTTAGACGCAATGATTATCGCTCAAACGATTGCTTTTTAGCGAGTTTTGAGTGGTCATGGCTCCGTGTAAATGGGCCTTTACTGTTATTTGACTGTGTTAGAACTGCAATTAAAAAAGACAGGTCGCAGGCAAGCCACGGTTGCATACTTTTTACATTGATTTCTGGTTTGGATTTTGTGGAAGTATTGTGTCGCAGTTGCGTTAGGTCAAAACGCAATCCCCTTGACAATCATTCGATTCAACATCGCATTCAAAACTGTGATCTTTATGTCGCACTACACATGTCGTTGTGTTACCCTAGCTTGTAATCAATAGTATGGCAGCTACACCAGTGCAGTGTATTAGCTATTGGCAGAAATGTGTAATTTTGCAACACTTTTTCGTACAATGAAATTAGCTGCTAGCTTTTCTGTACTGTTAATCTTGATATCTTCTGACATTTTCAGCGCTCAGAATACCCAATATTGCACTTAGGAACAATAGTTCACATACTCCTCCAGATGATTGAGGCGCTCGTATTTCTGCACTGGCGTGGATTCATCCATCGCTCCTTTTCTTCACATGCCATTCAGCTGGTAACAGCAGACAGAGCCAAGATAAGCAACTTTGAGTATATGGTAGAAAGGTAAAGAACATTTCTTATGTGTACATGTTCTGTTATAGTAAAGGTTATTAGTTTTGGCATGTATAGATATAAAGTCTGTCTTTGTTTTTTTTTTTGTCTTTTCCTAAAATATGAAAAAGGGTTTTCCCGTGAGGAACATTTATAACTCATTTACAGGATATGTGATCAATGTATGATCGCTGGGGTCTCACTGCTCGGAATTCCACAGATTATGAGAATAGGGGCTTCTGTGTGCCTGTTTTGAATGGAGCATTGGTAATGTGTGCACCATTGATCATAGATTTATCCCCTTTCCCATGGACAGGTGCTAAATTGTGTTTGTAGAGCTACCCTTTTAGGGCCTGTGTCACACAAATGTATTTGTGCAGCGTTTTACATGCAAAATATGCAGTGAATAGAACCCATTGAGTTTTGTTGGTGCATTCAATGCATTTTGTTTTCACAACAAATATACAGTATGCTCTATTATCCTGCGCATTGGCTCACAAAAATAGCACATATTGAACTCATTAACTTAATTGCCAGTTCAGTGAATGAGAGCATGGTTGTGTGCTTCAAAGCATCTGCAATAAGTACATTAAAACACGCGGATGTCCATGTAGATATGCAACACCCATTGTGCAAATATGCGGGGAAAATGTACTTACCCGGCCTTAGGGTAGATTTCCGCGTTTGCTCAGAAATGTATGTGACTATCCTGTTCATCTAAATGAGGCTTCCAGGAATCCATGCACCACCTGCAGAAATAACCAAATCTAAGAGTATGAATAAAGAATAAGGATGAGCGAGTATACTCGCTAAAGCACTACTCGCTCGAGCAATGTGCCTTAGCCGAGTATCTCCCTGCTCGTCCATAAAGATTCCGGGACCGCTGCGGCTGACAGGTGAGTCGCGGCGGGGAGCAGGGGAGAGATCTCCCCTCCGTTCCTCCCCGCTCTCTGCCGCAGCTCCCCGCTCTGCGGCGGCTCCCGAATCTTTAAGGACGAGCAGGGAGATACTCGTCTAAGGCACATTACTCGGACGAGTAGTGCCTTAGCGAGTATACTCGCTCATCCTTAATAAAGAACAATCACAGACATCTCTATAACAAATCTGCTGTGTGACCTCCCATGTGCCTCTTTGATATTGATTGTCACAATGAAGAATAGTTATAACAAAATGCAGTCCTATATTCAATCATCTACTTTACACAGATTTCATCATTGCCTACAAGTTTTACTAGAAGTTTGTCTAATATCAGTGTTACTGGTGCGACTATAACAACATCTTTTTGATGTCCTATTTCCAGTAGTTGCCCAGTTTATGAAATCTAATTCTTCTTCTCTTATAGAGATTTCTGCGTTGTGGATTTTGGGGCAGATTAGCTGCAGACAGATTGTGGTATGAACTTAATCCGCATGTGAATTGCTCTAACAAGTAGGGACTGTCCAAAACTGAGAACTCCTGTAAGAGTACTATACTAAGTAGAATTATTTAATGCAGGAAAGATTTTATTGAAATCTACAACTATATAGTAATTGTACAAGACAGTGAGGCTAATTCACTATTGGAAATTCAGCAATTTTCTGGTGCAAATTATGCCGGAAAACTGGGAAACATTCTTTGTGCCACATTTACTACACTATGATGACAAAAGTATCGGGGCACCCACTAATTCTGTGCTATCAGGCAAAAGGGATATGCAGATTGGTTGTGCGAGCATAAGGTATAAAGGAGAGCATCACACAGGCATATCCCAGGAACCATCAGAATACCACAAGGTGTAGAGTTAACAGACTTTGAACGGGGAGAAGAGAGTGTGGAAAATACTGGTGTGAAGGCGCAACACTCCAAGCTAGTAGAAGATTAAGGTCCAATATGCGATAGTGAAAGCACTTCTTTTTTATTATTTAACAAAATAAAAAAACAGCAAGTGAAAACGCATTTCGGGGACGAGCCCCTTCGTCAGTTCAGCTGTATTAAACACGACAGGATGCCTGGGGGTGACACATTTCCAATGTTTTTGGATGTACCACAGGTCCTGTATGTGGCAGGGAGACAGGGAGGAAAGAAGACTTTGAACAGCGTATGTAAGTATGTTGTCACCTGAGCAACCAATCAGTACGGGACATCGCAGCGCTTTTGTACCGTCCAAAGCCCACTGTTGGCAATGTTATTCGGATATAGAATATATCTGGTGTCTGCGGTGCAGTAACATTCGGGGAGCTCTCTAAACTGATAGAAAGTGGACAACGAAGCCTTGTACGAGCTGGAAGGCATCATGCAAATCATTTGCCAAAGCACTCACTCAGGTGGTCTCAGACTATTGGAAGTCTCACACACATTAGCACCAGAACCATCCGTAGGGAACTGCATGTGAAGGGTAACCATGGATGAGCGACTGCACACAAGCCCAACATCACAGCGTGAATGCACAGAGGCGGCTGTAATGGAGCTTGTTGTGAACTGTTGAATCGTAGTACGCTATCTTCTGACCAGGTGATCGCATTTGCCTGGATCAGATTGTCAGTGTGGCGGTTGCCTGGAGAGCGATTTCGACGTGACTGGATCGTCACAACAGTGACGTCTGGCAGGGATTCTGTTATAGAGTGGAGGACTTTCTGCTGGGAAGGACCAGGGCCATTGATTATAGTGAAGTCCATCCTCAATGTCGAAGGGTATTGTGACAGTGTGGTATTACCTACCCTGTGTCAATACCTTGGTTCAGCTCCGTGTCTCTACCAACATGACCGACACCATGCCATACAGCACGCAGTGTTGAAGCTTAATTTAAGGAGCAGGATGTCTGCAAACTGTACACATGACCGTTTATTCTGAAAAGTCAACTGAAATGACCGATACGCTTTAAGGTATTTTTTAAAATTTTTGTTTGTCTTCCAGCAAAGTTATGGCGCCGTGTGATGGAATCATTCATTTCCCAATACCTAAACGGTTGTATTGCTGGGCATCTCCTGAAATAGTTGCGGGAAAAACTGGTACTGTAAAGTCTGATCTTTACAGTTTCTGTGTAGTGATGCAAGAAAGTTTAACAGGTACATTGATTTGTGTTTGTTTCATACTGAGAGCATTTACAAGAAACCTCATTTTTAGTTTTATGTGACAGGATGTAGCAAAAGATTAGAGCTAAAAACAAAGGAAAAGATTTAGCAAACACACTTATTATTGCCTATAAATACATATTTTTCTGCATTTTTGGAATGATGTGTAAGGCCCCCTGTCCACGGCAGTAATTTCGCCGACGGTAAATCGCTGGCGAATCACGCCGTCTGAAGCTTTCCATAGCTTTGCTATGGAAAGCGCCGGCCCCATGTCCATGAGCGGAGAATCGTTGCAATTCTCCGCTCGCGGCCGGCAATTCGCAGCATGTTGTGAATTGCCCCGATTCTCCGCGGTTAGCCTATCAGATTAGGCTGACTGGCGGAAATTCGTCTGCGGCTGCTGCTCCCGGGCGGCAGTAGGGATACTGCAACGCCCGTGGACAGGGAGCCTTACACAGGAATGCATGTAAGTGAAGTTTTTCTGTCTTCAAACTTTTGGCCATGTATTATAACTACAGTGGGTATGGGAACTTCGGCCATCAGTGATGCCAACCCTTCTGGCATTCTTTAAAGATTTAAGATTTAAAATGTTTAACTTGAAATCTCCCATACAATGCTACATGACACAAGCCATATATATTATGGGTTTATTCACCCATTGCAGTAATGGGGCAGTTTACTCACAATTTTGGTATGAATAAACCCAAATGGTAAAAAATTCTTTCTGGACCTTTTGTTCTCGCAGTTCCTAATTTACGGATTATCTTTACATTTTAGACTCTCTGCCATGGAATGGGGTAGATGGCGAAGCAGTTAGGGATGCCATGGATTCTGGACATTACTTGACTGCTGATCCAGCTCTTTCGGAACCATATTATTCTTTAGTCAGCACTGGGATTCAGGCTAGACCTAAGGAACGGACAACACAGCTTCAGGATGTTGCATATATGCTGAAGAATGATGTGAAGGTAGTTGGATTATAGAATATATTCAATAGCCTTGTTGCCCATATTTTATATTGAGGGACCTTAAGACGGCACAGTCTTAACTTTTTTGTAGTGCGATCAAATAACTTTTCAATTGACGCTTATTGAAAAATCTTTGACCTGTGCATATAGTCTTCCCTCTCCCAGACAGCGGTCACATGGCCATTAGTAGTCTTAAAAATTGTGCTGCACAAATACGACACCAGATTTACTGGATAACGATAGAACGGCCACATGAAAACAAATTAAAAGTGAAGATTTTTTTTTTGTATAAAATTAAATTGCCAAATTGAATTTGAGTTCTAGTAGCATGGCCAATTTTAATAAATAGAAAACGCACTTAATCCCAGACAACCCTTTAACTGCTATTATACCGAGCCTGTAGAAAATGCTGGTATAGAATAATAGAAACGAATTGGTGGAGCAACCCAAGTAGATTATGCAAGTATGAAGTAGGAGACAATGTCCTCTTTTTGGAGAAAGATGAGTTAGGGATTTGTTTTCCATATTTTAAGAACCCCGGGAGGGATTTTCCATGAATGGAACGGGCAGCTCACCCCAAATCCTGTTGTGCCCAACTGAGTGAACGTTTCCATCTAATAAGCACTTCGGAAAACGTTGGCGCTATACAAATAAAGATTATTATTATTAAAGACAATTCTTAGGGTATGTGATGCAACCTCCAGGTGTAATCTAATTACATGAGATTAGTTATTGCCAAACTTCTCTATGTATTAAAACCAGTTTTGAGGTTAATGAACCTCTTCCTCAGTACTTGCTAGGATACACGTCTGGGAGCTGACGGTGTATTTTGCAGAGAGGGTTGGACAATTGCTGATGTAAAAAGTGCTGGGTATTTTGTGCTCTGAAGCCTGTGAATGGAGCCGTGGACTATAGTCATAGTAATGCAAGATATAGTTTCTCAAGATATGAAGTAAATGTCTCATAGGCAGACCACCACCTTATCAGATGGAGGGTCCCCTGATCCTCCTTCCACTAGGTGTTCTGGCCACATCCAGCTGCAGGGTGTAATACAGAGCTGACCGCTCATGTAGACGGACTCAAGTCTAGATCTGAGGAGCTTGGCCACTGTCATCTCTCCAGGAGAATTAATATAGACCGCTGGAGCCGCAGGGCATTTTACAGGTGAAGAATGTTTTTGTTTTTTTTATTACATTTCCTGCTGCCGGGTTAGTTTTTAAATCTCTCCAATAACCCTTTTAATCCTGCTCAGGCTGTCTCTGTGGGACTTTCTAGGGCTTTAATCAAATACAAGATATATTTAAAAAAAAAATCCCAATAGCAGTAAAATTACAGCATTTTAGCTCTAGCAACTGTCTGCACTGCCTTCTGTAAGCGTGGTTGATCTCTCATGTCAATATTCATTATTTTGCACTGCGGCTGAGCTAATCTGTCTTCAATATTTTCTGAATAACATGGAGACAAAATATATGTAGAATCATCTGGTGTAATGTTAAGGAGATAGTAAATAATTATTATACAGTCTAACACTAAGCAGATAGGCTGCATTTGTAGCCTATATTGGGATTTTACACTCGCTGTATTGAAAGACAGCTGTAAAAGATGATTCTGTTTACTACTAAAATTTTAGGAGTGAAATGCTTTTTGCTCAGTGCCAAACCCATATCTTCCCAGCCACACTATGGCCAGCGCTGCATGGCATGATATGCTTTTTCCGTTCAAAATATTTTTATGCGCATATTTTTACTGGCATTAACATACATTCGTCATTTGCTTATGGATTTGTATTGACTTGCAGTATCACAGACAAAAGTAAATCAATTCTTTACATTACAAGACTTTGGCTATGCGTCTTTTCTTTTCCTTCCTTCCTAATCAGGCAGTTGAATACTGCCCTAACTTATCAAAACTTAAACTGTAACGAAAACATAATTGACAGACAGGGTGGTATGGGATAGGTGGGGGGGGGGGAGGGGAGGGGTTAGGCTTATATGGGGAGCTGGGGGTGGTGGATCTCTGGGGCACGGTTTGAGGTGGTAGAGCCCATCCCCGGGAAGAGCCACTCTCAACCTCCGGGAGCTTTCTGGGATCTACCAATGTTTTCTACGGACGGCCCGTAGCTACCCAGACCTTAAATCGTTCAGTGGACCTGAATGTGGTCCACATCTGCCAGGTATGGTAGAATCTTTCCTGAGTTTCGCCCTCCTCCGCCCCCAGCTCGTCGAAGCGCATGAGGTCGTTTATTTCTTCTACCCACATCCCTCTTGAGGGGGGGTCGTGGATTTCCAGAGTCTGGGGATGACCCTTCTGGTGGCGAGTATGAAGAATCTAAGGACATTGTGTTTAATACTTTTGATAGTTCCTGGGAGGATTGAGAGGAGGGCCATCTCCTGCGTGAGTCTGAGATGTGACTTACAGATATGATTATATAGGTCAATAGTTTCCTTCCACAGATCAGACACTCCCGGGCAACTCCACCAAATGTGGGACATGCTCCCTATGTCAGTGTTACATCTCCAACAAGTTGGTGGTGTCTGGGGGAAAATTTTATGTAGGTGGTCGGGAGTTTTGTACCATCTAGACAAAATTTTGAAATTTAACTCTTGTGCTTTACCAGCAGAGGACATTTTGTGACATAGTGTCCAGGCTCTCTCCCAGTCCTCTCTTGGTAGGCTGTGACCTAGTTCCTTTTCCCAGGCCTCTATGTATGCAGGGTTTTGGTCCTCTGTCTCTCGATTCAGCATCAGCCTATATATGGATGAAATCATGTGCCTCTGTGTGTTTGACGACATGGCCATTTGCTCAAAGGGCGTTAGCGCGCCCGTTAGGTTCACCCGGGGAGCCAGGGACCCCACAAACCCCCTCAGCTGAAAATATTGTAGCCAATAGCCGGGACGGGATCCTCTCTCATCTATGAGCTCAGTAAACGGTTTTAAATTCGTGTTGGACATTACGTCTCTAATTCTTGGTAGTGGCGACGTGTGTAAGCCTAGTATGGACGTGCCCTCTAGGGTTGTCTTGAATTGTGGGGTTGTTATGAGAGGGGTTAGGGGGCCAGGGACTGAAACCATGCCTTTTTTTTGCCCGAACTCTGTCCATGTCTTGAGTAACTGACCTACAAACGGGGAGATGTTGGGGATCTCTTTTATGAGTTTAGGTGGGATCTATGCTGCTCCTCGTAGGGTTCCCGGGACCAGTGCATGTTCCGCAGCAACCCAGAGCTTATGACTGTTGTCTTTAATTAGGTCTAGCACACAGTTTGAGAGACAGGCTTTATGATAGAGGGTGAAATTAGGCAAGCTCAGGCCCCCTTTTTCCTTTTGTCTGGTGAGGAGCGAGAAGCGCATTCGTGGCTTCCTTCCTCTCCAAACGAACGCTGTAATGAGGGTTCAAAGCCGTTTTAGGTAGTAGTTTGGAAGTTTCACCGGGACCGCCTGACATATGTAGAGGAATTTCGGTAGCTAGTCCATTTTAATTACGTTGACCCTGCCATTCCAGGACAAGAACAATGAGTTCCATTTGTTAAGGTCCTTTTCAAGTTCTAACAGAAATGGGAGGAAGTTGAGTTTAAAGATCTGTGTGGTGTCTGCCGGGAGTTGAATGCCCAGGTATTTTATCGAGGACCGTTTCCATTTGAATGGGAATTGTGCCTCTAGTTGTGATACTTCGGTCTGCGGCAACGTTACGTTCAGGATCTCTGATTTTTGGGTGTTTACTTTGTAGTTGCTAACTCCGCCGAAGCGTTTAAACTCTTGTAGGATTACGGGGAGTCCCACTTGTGGATTGGACAGATAAATTAGCAGGTCGTCCACGAACAGAGCCATCTTGTGTTCAATGTTCCCGGTCAAGATCCCTCTAATTGAATCATTTTGACGGATTGCGTTAGCTAGCGTTTCCATGGTTAACACATAAAGAAACGGGGAGAGTGGGCAACCCTGTCTCGTCCCGTTTGTTATTTGGAAGTCGTCCGACAGGGAGCCGTTTACCCTAATTCTAGCTGAGGGATTTCGATATAGGGACATGATTCGGTCTTTTGTTTTCGGTCCCACCACTATTTTGTCCAATGTGGCCGAGAGGAAGGGCCAGCCGACCCTGTCGAACGCCTTCTCAGCGTCGACCGCCAGGAGACATAACGGGTCGCCCATGACCCCTGCTCTGGCCATCAACGATAGGGATCTAACCGTGTTGTCCCTGGCTTCTCTGCCGGGGACAAATCCTACTTGTTCTCCATGTATCAACCGTGGTATGGAGTATTGTAATCGTGTGGCTATCAGTTTAGCGAATAGTTTTATATCTATATTGAGAAGTGATATGGGTCTGTAGTTGCCGCAGACCGAAGCATCCTTCCCTGGCTTTGGAATAACTGAAATGTGGGCCATTAAGGATTGTGTCGGGAATGGGCACCCTCGTTCTACCGCATTAAAGGCTCTGAGAATTAGGGGAGGATTTCTCCTCTGAAGGTTTTGTAAAATCTGGCTGTAAAGCCATCTGGGCCGGGGCATTTGCCCACTTTTAGATCTTTAATGATTGTAGTGAGCTCCTCTTCACTGAAGTCTTTGTCTAGACTCGCTGCCTCCTCAGTTGTCACTCTTTTGGAGGCGTTTTGGGTCAAGTAGGCCTCAATTTCGCCATCTAGTCCCTGGGTGTCAGTCTTTGTTTGGTCTCTGATGTTGTATAGTTTAGAATAGTATTTTTTAAATTCTTCCAATATGTCTGTTGTGGCGTGCACGTGTCTTCCGCCCTCTATCCTTATTTTGATGACATGGGTGGGGGACGATCTAGGGTGGAGGGCTCTGGCTAACCAGCTTCCACATTTATCTGCATATCCGAATGTCCCTCTACGTAGTTTGTCTCTCTGAGCTCATGAACGTTGGTCGAGGATTTTAAGTATTTGCTGCCGTATAGAGGAGATTTCGGCTTTAAGTACGTCGCTTTGGGATTTTTTGTTGTCTTCTTCTTTGGTTTGTAAATTTAAAATAAGTGTGCGTAGTTTCGCTGAGTTTTCTTTTTTAAGTCTGGAACCGTGCGATATTTGGATTCCCCGGACGACGCACTTTAACGCTTCCCACTGGACTGGGGCTGGTGTTTGGTCGTTCTGGTGGTTCGCTATGAATCCAGTGATTGCATCCTTAATGTCTGAGACACAGAGGGAATCACGGAGCAGGTTGTCGTTGAGTCTCCACGAGGTGATTCCCGCGCGGCCTGGGCGTACTGAGAACCCACCGTACACTGGGGTGTGGTCTGACCAGATGAAGTCGCCCAGGGAGCACCTCGGGGAGCAATCCAACAGACTCTGTGAGACTAGGAGCATGTCTATCCGTGAGTACGTGTTGTGTACTGCCGAGTGGAATGTGTAGTCCCTGTTCCCCGGGTGAAGGATCCTCCACAGATCCACCAAGTGTAGGGCGTGTAGTGTTTTTTTGAGTCGCTGTAGTGCTGATCGGGGTACAGAGGTCCTACCTGATCAAGAGTCTATTTCTGGGTTCAGTACCAGGTTCCAGTCCCCTCCAAGGATAATTTTGGATCCGCTGGCGAATTCGGCCAAGTGCTTTAGGATCTTGGTAGCCGTTGGTACTTGTTCCTGGTTGGGAAGATAAATATTAGCCAAAGTATACAACATATCAGACATTTCTATTTTTAGGAAGACAAATCGGCCCTCTTGGTCTCTTGCGGTGTCCATTACATTGTATCTAAGGTTTCTGTGTAAGGCTATAGACACCCTTCCCGCTTTCTTTGTGGGATGTGGGCTGTGGTACCAGATGGGATATAGTTTGGAGTTGCATGCTGGAACATTGTCTGCTCTAAAGTGGGTTTCCTGGAACATAGCTACCTGAATTTTTTTCTTGTGGAGATGGTAGATTATCTGACCTCTTTTCTGGGGGGAGTTTAGGCCCCTGGCGTTGTATGTGCTACATGTCAGCTCAGCCATGGTTGTCTTCAGTGGAGAACCGCCTTCTCGTAGAGCCCCCACCGCCCCCAGGTTTGGGGAGGGAGTTGGGAAAAGAGGGGGGGGGGGAGTTGGGAAAAGAGGAGGGGGGGGGGAGACACATGGGGTAAATCAAGAAAAAACAAAAACAGCAATAAAAACAAATAACTGGTGGTAAACTGGTGTTCTATCATATTCCGATAGTTTGCGAGGGCTAACTTTGCCATCGCTTGTGCTATAGTAGCAGAAACTAACAAATTTACGAGCTTTCGCTCCCTACCCCTATGACTTTTTTACCTTGTTGTAGTGAGTCTGATTCCCAGAACCCCTTGGACCCCAAGAAACTCGCCTTCCCCTTTGCAACTTTGCCTCGCTCTGCCAAACAAGCGAAATGGTGGTTAAGTGTTCTTTTCAGGTTGGTTTTCCCGACTTGGATTTCTGAGGTTCCCCAGTCTCCTGGGGTCTCTCTCTTCGTTAGCGCGATCTGCGTTCCTCCGTCTGCCATTCAGTTCTTGGAGGTGGTGTCGGCAGGGAGGCTGATTTGGGCCAGTCCGGTAGGGACACAAGTGGCAGCTCGAAGGTCCCCAGGAAATTGGGTAGGTCTCCCAGGCTTCGGAATGTGGCTGTTTTACCTCCCTTGCTGGCGTGCAGCTGGAATGGGAATCCCCAGCGATAAATGATTTCTTTATCCCGCAATAAAGTGAGTAGGGGCTTCAATGCTTTTCTTAGCTGGAGGGTCCGCCGTGATAGATCTGTCAGGATCATTAGTGGAGTTCCTTTGTAGGACAGGTCGCTCTTTTTTCTAGCTTGGTGGAGGATTTGTTCCTTCAGCTTGTAGAAATGCACCCTGCAAAGGACGTCTCTTGGTCTGGTCGGATCAGTGGGTTTGGGTCCCAGCGAGCGGTGAATTCTGTCTATCTCTATTTCTGTGTCCGGTGGTCTCTGTAGCAGGTTGTTAAAGAATTCTCTTGCCGATTTGTCTAACTGGGCGTTGTCAATTTCCTCTGGGAGGCCTCTGATTCTTAGGTTATTCCTCCGGTGACAGTTTTCTAAGTCGTCAATCATGTTGTATAGTTCGGATATCTGGTATGAGTGCTGGGTGAGCTCTTGGGCGTGGTCGTTCATGGTATTAGTAACTATCTCTTGCTCCCCCTCAATCTCTTCTAATCTCTGACCTAGATGCCGTATATCTTGTTGTAAGGCAGCGATGTCGTTCTTGTGGGATGTTTCCATCTTCTGGAAGAGGCCGTTGATTTCGCTTTTAGTGGGGAGGGCTCGCAGGTGTTCCTTCCAGTCCCATTCCCCCGGGGGGGTCATGTCTCGGGGGCACTAGGCACATTACTCTGCTCGCACTCTTCTGCTTCGTGCTCATGTGTGGTGTGGTGCTTGTGGCGGGCAACAGAGAGGGGGGTGCGGAGTCTTCTGCGCTCGACCCTTCTGACGCGCTGGTCGCGTTTGCGGGCTCTCTTCTCCCAGGGCCGCTTACTTCGCCCCTTCTCTGTGTGGGTCTCTGAGGCTGGGGGGCTGCTGGACATGGGGGCCACTGCCTCCTGCTGCCATGTTTTGTGCGGCTCTCTCTCCCCTGTGGTCAGCTAGCAGGGTCTCTTCTGTCTCCCTGTCTCTTGTGCCCTGGACTGGGGTGTGGGACTGTCCCCTTTGGGTCTTGGGGCTGTGTGGTGTGGGAGAGTTGTCCTTACCCCAGTCTGCTGCCGGCTTCTCTGCCCCTGCTGCCGCCCGGTCCGCCTGCATCTTCCTCTCGGCTGCTCCTGTGTGCTGAGCTGCTGAGACTTGTTTCTCCGGCTCTGTGCTTCCAGCAGAGCCGGCACCCGCCGGCACTTCCTCCACGTGCGCTGCCCTCTTCATTGCCGGCGGCGCCATCTTGCCCGACGCATCGCGCTCCCCGCTGTCTCCCGCGGCTCTGAGGAAAGCCGACAGTCCGCTCCCCTGCCGGGTCGGCGTCTTCCTGGAGTGCTCCTTTGATTTTCCCTTCACCATCGGGCCGGTGAGTGATGTCCTGGGGTTCTTTTTAGGTCTGGGATTGCTGTCGGGGCCAGGAGCAAGGCGAGCGCACGTCTCACTCGCTCATCTGCTAGCCACGCCTCTGCATGATATGCTTTTTGACACGATGCAGTACTGCCATATAGTGTCTGGTTATTGGCTATAATGCATAGTGATAGTGATGATCCATTCATTGTTTCCTGTTATTCTATATTAAGGTTACCCTGATAGTAGGTAGATCCCAGCAGGAAGTTAGCCAACTAGCAGATACAAAAGGGGTTGGCCAGTTTACAATTAATATTAAAAATTATTTGGAAATATGCTTATTATTATTTCACTGATATACTTTTTATTTATACAGAGGTCCTTTGTACCAGTTTCCTATGTCACTTCCCTTTGTCACTTCCTAACTGCTCCTCCGTCCATTAGATGGCTGAATATGATGAAACATCGACCTCATTCAGCCACCTCTATTGTAAAACATGGCGCAGAGACGCATGGAAGAAAGATGAGTGATGTCGTTGGTCACATGCGTCTCTGCAATTAGCATCCAGCTATCATATGGAAGAGAGAACAGTCGGCAAAGGAGAGCGGGGGTTCATGAATTCAGCACAATGGACGTCCGTATGGAGAAAAATTACACTAGAAAGTTAATAACCACATTTCCAAAGCATTTTTACTATAATTGTAAATTGGCCAACCCCTTTAACTGCTGATCCCCACTAACACACAGCTTAAACTAGGACTCCAGAGAACCTGTCACTGTCACCTATGAGTCGGGGTGAAATTGTGCTATTACTTGTGAGCGCTCTCAAGGTTTACCTACGAAGAAAAAAGGGGCCATAGCCCTAATAAAGCCTTCATTTATTATATCCTGCTCTTACTTCTCATACAATACGTTGGCGGTATTTCCTTCAGCATGCACTTGTGTTTTCTATCGCCCTGTAACAACTTTATGTTTGATTTACGTACAGCACTTCATGGACAATGTTCCATGTACAGAAGATGCACCTATGGTTGAAGAGGCAGGAAGGGATATGAAAATGCAGCAAATAGAAGAGGAAATTCCACCAGGTACGTACTTTTTATAGGAAAGTTTTGATTGATTAGGCTTATTGATGCTTACCTAGATAGAATGACTTATCCGATTTACTAACCAACCGAGTAGAGGTGGTTTTGAAATAGGATTATTGAATAACATGAATGCTGAACTCCCCCAATGGCACTAAACATGTCAACTACTATGTTTTGCTTTGTTACAGACCTATTTTATAAAGGAACAAGTATTTCTAGTTACTGTTCAAGCAAAGTTGTTTCCTCCACTGAGTCACAGTCTGAAACCCTGTGTGACTCGGTAGAACACACTGATGAAATGATTGCCCACCTACACTCACTAGAGAAAGAGGGTCAAAACAAGGCGGGGGACTTCTGTCCACAAAGTATTAGCAGCCCATCCATTTCATTATCATCAGTCAGTAATTGTGAGACAGATACAAGTTCTAATTCAGAGGAAGAAGATATTGATTGCAGAAGCGTAGAAACAAATGGAAACTGGCAAGATGAATTGCAAATACTAACTAATAGATTAAATTCAATCCAGACGCATCACAAATCCACGCTTGACAATCTTCTCTACATACAGCAGTATTTTCAGGAGCACTACACTATACTTGATGGCGAAGAGGAACAAAAGCAGGCCGAAAACAAACCTCACAATGATGAAGATGAGGTTGATCAGGAGCTTCCACTATTCAAGAGTAAAACTTATGCTGAATGGTCTGCTGTAGGCCCCCCACCTTGCTATGTACCTCCTGAATGTGTGTCCTACTCCGGAACTAACATCACATCACCTACAAAGAGAATAGAGCGTGAGAGTGCTGTAGACATAGTGCAAAAGGGCTCAAAGAAGGGGGACTTGTGCACCAGCCTTGGCTCATTTAAAGGGAAGACTCTTGAAACATTGTCTACTGGTCAGGTAATACTTGCATAATATTATATATAAGTATATATTAACCAATGAGGAATTAAAGTTTATTTTTCTAATTTATTTCCTCACTATTCGCTAAAGTTAAACAATCTCGTTAAATGCATTTATTATTAAATTATGACAACTCTACCTACATTATGCCTGTTACCATATTAGTTTACCACTAAAGGGGTTGTGACAAGCTTTACGCTTATCCTCTATCCGCAAGATGGGTGATAAGTGTCTGGTTGGTGGGGGTCTGACCACTGGCGACTCCCATTAATAACAAGAATGCAGGCCCTGCACCCCTCATATGAGTGACACTGCCGCTCCATTAATCTGTACGAAACTGCCTGATAGATGACACTTATTCCCTATCTTATCAATTGGGTACCAGTTTAAAACTTGACACAAGCTTTTTAAATTTACTTGTTAAACTACCTAAAATAAGTCATTTATAAATTCTATTAATAAGAGAGATGGAACAATACCTCCACAGTGCCACGTATTGGATGGCAGCATTCCTTTAAGTCAATGTTAGACTCTTTATATAAGCCTTTTAACAATGACCTGGAATTGAAAGCAAAGCCGGACTCCATGCACAGACAGGAGTGTTTGCCCCTCATCAGTGTGCACTAGGATTCTGGCTTTGCTAGAGAGAGGCCTATGATGTGGGGTCAGAAACGCTATCTTTTCTCCTTTGTCTGGGTTCACACAGGGCGGATTTGCCGCGGAAATTCCGCCCGGCAAATCCGCCTGCGGACGCTAATCCCGTAGTTGGCCAGCCATGTGGACGAGATTTCTCAGAAATCTCATCCACACAGGATGGCAAAGCCGGCAGAAGCCAGCTGAAACAGCTCTGCCCATTTCCGCCACATGTAAACATACCGTAGCGGTAATAGTGACTCCCACGGCGGCCCCAGCGGTAATAGTGACATCCCACAGCTTCTCCAGTGGTAATAGTGACATCCCACAATGGCCCTAGCGGTAATAGTGACATACAACAGGGGCGTCAGCGGTAATAGTGACATCCCACAGCGGCCCCAGAGGTAATAGTGACTTCCCATAGCTGCCCCAGCGTTAATAGTGACATCCCCACAGTGGCCCCAGCGGTACTAGTGACATCCCACAGTGGCCCACAGTAGTAATAGTGACATCCCACAGTGGCTCCATGCAGTAATAGTGACATCCCACAGCTGCCCCAGCGGTAATAGTGACATCCCACAGTGGCCCCCAGTAATAATAGTTACATCCCATAGCGGCCCCCAGCAGTAATAGTGACATCCCACAGCGGCCCTGGCAGTAATAGTGACATCCCACAGCTGCTCTGGCGGTAATAGGGACATCTTACAGCGGCCCCAGCGATAATAGTGACATCCCACAGTGGCCCCAGTGGTAATAGTGACATCCCCACAGTGGCCCCCAGCGGTAATAGTCACATCCTACAGTGGCCCTCAGTAGTAATAGTGACATTCCACAGCGGTCCCAGCAGTAATATTGACATTCCGCAGCGGCCCCAGCAGTAATTGTGACATCCCACAGTGGCCCCAGAGGCAATAGTGACATCCCACAGTGGCCCCAGCGGTAATAGTGACATCCTACAGTGGCCCCCAGAGGTAATAGTGACATCCCACAGCAGCCCCTAGTAGTAGTGACATCCCGCAGAGGCCCCCAGTAGTAATATTGACAACCCACAATGGCCCCCCGTAGTAATAGTGACATCCCTTAGTGGTCCCAGTAGTACTAGTGACATCCCACAGCAGCCCAATTAATATTAGTGACATCCCACAGTGACCCCCAGTAGTAATAGTGATGTTACGGCACTCTGCCCCCCGAGCGCCAGATGGGGTGCCCTGATCTCCTGCACCCCACTGTCCCTGCCTACTTGCCTCGGCCCTGGCTAACCCCAGGCGGACAACTGGGCGGCAGTCCCTGCGCTGGCTAGGGACCTGGCGACTACCTGGATGGAACTACTAACAGGGGACAGAGTGCCGACAGGAGAGGCAGGTGTAACAGACCAACAAAACTACTAGGAGAATCAAGGCTGGAGGTGTAGCTCACAGGCAAACGAAAGGATACTGACAAGCAACTAGGACAGACTAGAATAGACCTGACTAGAGGCTAGCAGAACCAATAACTGGCAGTGAGTTCAGGTCACTGCCAGCCTTATAACTAAAAGCCTCCGCCCAGGGGCGGAGAGTGGGAGGAGCCGACTCTCCCACTGTTGCATAAGGGAGGTGGATGAGAGCGGGCGGCACCCTACGGGCGGACACGCCCACGCCGCAGCACGCTGGCTGCTGCACGCTGGCTGCTCCACGCCGCCGGGAGATCCCTGACAGCACAGCTCCGGGACGCCGAAGCCGAGCTCGAAGCGGCGCGCGCCGGCCGCGGGACCCAGCGCCGCCCTGCATGGTAACAAGTGACATCCCACAGTGGCCCCAGTACAAATAGTAACATCCCACAGTGGCCCCATTAGTATTAGTGGCATCCGACAGCGGCCCCCGGTAGTAATAGTGACATCCCACAATGGCCCCAGTAGTAATAGTGACTCTCACAGTGGCCCCAGTAGTAATAGTGACATCCCACAGCGGCCCCCAGTAGTAATAATGACATCCTACTTCGGCCCCCAGTAGTAATAGTGACATCCCACAGTGGTCCCAGTAGTAATAGTGACATCCCACAGCAGCCCCAGCGGTAATAGTGACATCCCACAGCTGCCCCAGCGGTAATAGTGACATACCCACAGTGGCCCCCAGCGGTAATAGTGACATCCCACAGTGGCCCCCAGTAATAATAGTTACATCCCATAGTGGCCCCCAGCAGTAATAGTGAGATCCCACAGCGGCCCTAGCGTTAATGGTGACATCCCCACAGCGGCCCCAGAGGTAATAGTGACTTCCCACAGCTGCCCCAGCGGTAATAGTGACATCCCCACAGTGGCCCCAGCGGTACTAGTGACATCCCACAGTGGCCCACAGTACTAATAGTGACATCCCACAGTGGCCCCATGCAGTAATAGTGACATCCTACAGCTGCCCGAGTGGTAATAGTGACATACCCAAAGTGGCCCCAAGCGGTAATAGTGACATCCCACAGTGGCCCCCAGTAATAATAGTTACATCCCATAGTGGCCCCCAGCAGTTTTAGTGACATCCCACAGCGGCCCTGGCGGTAATAGTGACATCCCACAGCGGCTCTGGCGGTAATAGGGACATCTTACAGCGGCCCCAGCGGTGATAGTGACATCCCACAATGGCCCCAGTGGTAATAGTGACATCCCCACAGTGGCCCCCAGCGGTAATAGTCACATCCTACAGTGGCCCTCAGTAGTAATAGTGACATTCCACAGCGGTCCCAGCAGTAATATTGACATTTCACAGCGGCTCCAGCAGTAATTGTGACATCCTACATTGGCCCCAGAGGCAATAGTGACATCCCACAGTGGCCTCAGCGGTAATAGTGACATCCTACAGTGGCCCCCAGAGGTAATAGTGACATCCCACAGCAGCCCCTAGTAGTAGTAATAGTGATATCCCACAGAGGCCCCCAGTAGTAATAGTGACAACCCACAGTGACCCCCCGTAGTAATAGTGACATCCCATGGTGGTCCCAGTAGTACTAGTGACATCCCACAGCAGCCCAATTAATATTAGTGACATCCCACATTGACCCCCAGTAGTAATAGTGACATCCCACAGCGGCCCCCAGTAGTAATAGTGACATCCCACAGCGGCCCCCAGTAGTAATAGTAACATCCCACAGTGGTTCCAGTACAAATAGTGACATCCCACAGCGGCCCCCGGTAGTAATAGTGACATCCCACAATGGCCCCAGTAGTAATAGTGACTCTCACAGTGGCCCCAGTAGAAATAGTGACATCCCACAGCGGCTCCCAGTAGTAATAATGACATCCTACTTCGGCCCCCAGTAGTAATAGTGATATCCCACAGTGGTCCCAGTAGTAATAGTGACATCCCACAGTGGCCCACAGTAGTAATAGTTACATCCCACAGTGGCCCCAGCAGTAATAGTGACATCCCACAGCTGCCCCAGCGATAATAGTGACATACCCACAGTGGCCCCCAGCGGTAATAGTGACATCCCACAGTGGTCCCCCAGTAATAATAATTACATCCCATAGTGGCCCCCAGCAGTAATAGTGACATCCCACAGCGGCCCTAGCGGTAATAGTGACATTCCACAGCGGCCCTGGCGGTAATAGGGACATCTCACAGCGGCCCCAGCGGTAAAAGTGACATCCCACAGTGGCCCCAGTGGTAATAGTGACATCCCCACAGTGGCCCCCAGCGGTAATAGGGACATCCTACAGTGGCCCTCAGTAGTAATAGTGATATTCCGCAGCGGTCCCTGCAGTAATATTGACATTCCACAGCGGCCCCAGCAGTAATTGTGACATCCTACAGTGGCCCCAGAGGTAATAGTGACATCCCACAGTGGCCCAAGCGGTAATACTGACATCCTACAGTGGCCCCCAGAGGTAATAGTGACATCCCACAGCGGCCCTGGCGGTAATAGGGACATCTCACAGCGGCCCCAGCGGTAAAAGTGACATCCCACAGTGGCCCCCAGTAGTAATAGTGACATCCCACAGAGGCCCCTAGTAGTAATAGTGACATCCCACAATGGCCCCTAGTAGTAATAGTGACATCCCATAGTGGTCCCAGTAGTACTAGTGACATCCTATAGTGGTCCCAGTAGTAATAGTGACATCCCACAGCGGCCTCAGCAGTAATAGTGACATCCCACAACTGCCCCAGCGGTAATAGTGACATGCCCACAGTGGCCCCCAGCGGTAATAGTGACATCCCACAGTGGCCCCCAGTAATAATCGTTACATCCCATAGTGGCCCCCAGCAGTAATAGTGACATCCCACAGCGGCCCAAGCGGTAATAGTGACATCCCACAGCGGCCCTGGCGGTAATAGGGACATCTCACAGTGGCCCCAGCGGTAAAAGTGACATCCCACAGTGGCCCCAGTGGTAATAGTGACATCCCCACAGTGGCCCCCAGCGGTAATAGTGACATCCCACAGCGGCCCCCAGTAGTAATAGTGACATCCCACAGCGGCCTCCAGTAGTAATAGTAAAATCCCACAGTGGCCCCAGTACTAATAGTGACATCCCACAGTGGCCCCATTAGTAATAGTGGCATCCCACAGCGGCCCCCGGTAGTAATAGTGACATCCCACAATGGCCCCAGTAGTAATAGTGACTCTCACAGTGGCCCCAGTAGTAATAGTGACATCCCACAGCGGCCCCCAGTAATAATAATGACATCCTACTTTGGCCCCCAGTAGTAATAGTGACATCCCACAGTGGTCCCAGTAGTAATAGTGACATCCCACAGCGGCCCCAGTAGTAATAGTGACATCCCACAGTGGCACCAGTAGTAATAGCACCCCATTGAGGCCCATATAGTTACCCCTTCCTCCTCGCCAAAGCGCCGCTGCTCTTCTGCTTGTCGCTGCTGCTGGTGCTGATCCCAGGTGCACACTGTGATGTCAGTATGCTGCCGGACGCCTCCTCCCCTGGTTTTGCGGAACCTAAGAAGAGACGTCAGGGGAGGGGGGAGGGGGGGGGGAGAGGATCCTGGGATTTACAGAATATGCAAGAGCATTCTGGAAGTACCAAGAAAAATGAATTAGTACTTTTAATTTTGGCAATTGTTGCTATATTTACTTGAACAGTGGGTTTGGAAAGTGCTCAGACCCTTTACATTTTTTACATTTTGTTATGCTGTATCCTTGAGCAAACTACAAAAAATAAATAAATAAATTCTGCACACAATACACCATAATGGCAAAGTGGAAACATGATGTTAGTTTTTAATTTTTACAAAAAGATTTGTAACATTTTGTATTGACACAAGTATTCAGCTGCTTTTTGGTATGACACTTGAAATTTTGCTCTGGGGGCCTCCAACTTCTCTTGATCATCTTTGAGAGGTTTCTACACCTTGATTGGAGTCACGTGTGGTAAATTCAGTTAATTAAAAAAAAAACACCCCTGTCTATATATGGTTTCATAGCTCACAATACATATCAGAATACTAAACCATGTGGGGGAAATAGAGCTCAGAGACAGGATAGTGTGGAGGCAAAGATCAAGAAGGCAACAAATATTATGTTTGCACTAAAGGTTCTCAAGAGCACAATGGCCTCCATAAATAGAAGAAGTTTGAAACAACCAGGACTCTTTCTACAATTGGCCAACACACCAAGCTAAGTAATCAGGGGGAGAAGGGCCTTAAGAGAGGTGACCAAGAACCTAATTGTCACTCTGCTTGATTTCTAAAGATCCTGGGTGCAGATGGGAGAAACTTCCAGAAGGTCAACCATCACTGCAGCACTCCACCAATGTGGGCTTTACAGCTGAGTGGCCAGAAAGAAGCCTCTCCTCAGTAAAATACACTGGATAGGCTGCCTGTAGTTGGCCAAAAAGCACCTAAAAATTCTAAGATTGTGAGGAAAAACATTCTCTGTTCTGATGAAACCAAGATTGAACTTTTCAGCCTCATTTTCATGCGTTATGCCTGAAGGAAACCAGGCTCTGCTCACCACCTGCCCAATACCACAGTGAAGCATGGTGGTGGCAACATCATGTTGTGGGGGGTGTTTTTTAGTGGCTGGAACAGGAAGACTAGTTAAGGTTGATGGAAAGCTGATTGGGGCAAAGTACAGAGATATTCCTAATAAAAATCTGATCCAGAGCACAAGGGACCTCAGACAGGGCAGACAATGGCCCTAAACACAGCCAAAACACAGGAATGGCTTAGGGACAACACTGAATATCCTTGAGTGGCCCAGCCCGAGCCCTGACCTGAACTCAATTGAACATCTCTGGAGAGACCTGCAAATAGCTGTCCACAAATAGTCCCCATCCAATCTGACAGTGCTTGAGAGAGGTGAAAATCCCCAAATCCAGGTGTGAAAACCTTGTGGCATCAAGAAGACTAGAGGCGGGAATCACTACCAAAGGTGATTCAACTGAGTACAGGATCTGAATACTTATATTAATGCAAAAGGTTAGTTTTTCATTTTTAAAAAATTTACAAAGATTTTTAATATTCTGTTGTTACTTTGTCATTATGGGGTATTGAGAGCAGAATGATAGGGAAAAGCATAAGAAAGTTTAAAAAAATTGAAAGGATCTGGAGACTTTCCTGAGCAACTGTATAAACATTGGAGATAGAAATGTTGATCAAATTGTGAGAGCCCATCTGCCCTGGCAAGGGGATTTCTTCAAATAGGACCCTACACTAACAGGTTCTTCTCTTTGACCCCAGGCCTCCAAATTAACTTGCAAAATTCAGTTTTAATTAAAATCAACCCATTTGTCAAACTCTGAATAACATTTAGGGAAAAGCCACACAATGTAAATCAAAAAATGTGCAGCAAATCCGCAGAAAATCCACAACCGCAAAAACCACAATAAATTATGTGTTTTTTGCATGTTGCACTTTTTGCATTTGCAAAGGATGAAATCAGTGTTAAAAATCTGCAGGATAAAGAGACACGCAGATGTAAAATCCACACCTCCAGTCAATGTACGCTGTGGATTTTTTGTTATTCTGTAAAACAATGTGGATTTTCTGCAGGCAATTCTGCTTCAAAGATATGTTGCTTTTTAAAGCCCAGTGCACACAGGTGTATTTGCATTGCTTAATCCAGAGCGGGCGTCCGCCTCTGGATTCCACAGCAAATACTGCCCATAGACATGCTATGCAAAAACACTTCCTTATGTCCACGAGCGGAAATCAATGGTAGCATACATGGCCTTATATGTCTCCTCACTCACTTTCTTTGTGCTCTGCCAAAGATGTTACTCCTCCCGACTCATGTCATAGGCCTCTCACTAGCCAAGCTAGGATCCTACTGCACACTAATGAGGGGCAATCACCCCGAAACAGCTGTCTGTGTATGGATTCTGGATTGGCTTTTAATTTCTAATCATTGCTCTACAGACCTCTATAAAGGGTCAAGCATTGATTTGAAGGAATGCTGCCATCTAATAGGTGGTTTCATCTACCTTATTTGCACATAGATTATTAAAGCATTAATAATAATGTGTGTTATTTGATTGTTACGTGGAATATTGTGAATACATGAAAGGTATGTAATGTAGTGTAATAAGAAAACCACTACCAATAAAATGTTTCTTCTCATCCCCACAGAATGTCTTGCAGATAACCAAGAGAAGCTCCAAGAATAGTCAAGCAGATTCTGATGATATGATGAGACATCAGTGAGTTCCACACAAAGTGTTTCATAAGCAGAACAAGTCATTCTTCACTAAAAAGCTCAATAAGCATTGGCACATTTATCATCTTCTGTTTATCCTAGACACATTCATTAGTGAGGATTAGTAGACGGCACGTGGAATATGCACAGTCTTGTCTACAGCACGGTCTGTGAACATGAAGCTTTCCTGCTGCTACTTACCTGTGATCAGTGTTAGGGAATTAAAGTGCAGTCCATATTTCAGGACTGAAGCATGACCCACATTCAGTCAAATGATCTGTTCCAATTATTCACTTTAAGGAAGACTGAGAAAAGTGTAGCCAATCAGAACGTTGATAGACAAGCCAGTTGCCCAGTACATATGTTCTTTGTGGTCAATGTTACACAATTGTGCAAATCAGCTGTTTATACATATGGATTTTCTTGCTTTTCAGCAAAGATGACCGAATGCTTCTCTTACTACCTGATACACACTGTGTATTAGTATGCATCAGTAGTCCAAGACACTACATGGTGACTGACCCGCACTGCTCACATGGGCAGCACTGGTTAACCCCTTCGTAACCAAGCTTTTTTCAGTTTTCCCATTTTCGTTTTTTCCTCCCCCCTTTTAAAAAATCGTAACTCCCCTTATTTACCCTTCCACGTAGCTGTATGAGTTTTGCCTTTTGCGGGACGAGTTGTATTTTTCACTGGTACTATTTAATGTACCGTATAATGTACTGAAAAACTTTTTAAAAATGTAAAAATTTCTTTCGGTGCGTCTCGTTTCTACGGCGCACAAACTACAGCAAAAATAACATGATAACTTTATTCTATGGGTCAGGATGATTACTACGATACCAAACATATAGCTTTTTTTTGCTGTACTACTTGAGTTTTTTTTCAAAGATATATCTATATATATATATATATAGATATATATTTCTTTTTTTCTGACACCACCTTCTGCGCACAATTATTTTTTAATTTTTCCGTTGACATAGTTGTGCAATGGCTCATTTTTTTGCGGGATATCCTGTAGTTTGCGTTGGTACCATTTTGGAATACATACGACTTTTTGATTGCTTTTTATTGGGTGACCAAAAAAGCGCATTTCTGGTGTTCTTTATGTTTTTTCCTGATGAGGTTCATCGTACAGGGTAAATAATGCGTTACTTTGATAGATCAGACTTTTACAGAAGCAGCAATACCAAATACCAAAAGTTTTTTTTTTTAACTTTTATTACTTTTTTTTTTTTAATAATTAGTAAAACTTTATTCGTATTTTTACTTTTTTTAAGTCCCCAAAGGGGACAGCAACTTGCAATGCTTTGATTGCTCCTGCAGTATGATGTATTACATCATACATCATTACATCATACTGCTATCGGGCAGGTAGTCTATCAAGCCACCCCACCGCATGGCTTGATTGGCATTCTGCCATGACAGCCCTGGGGCCTCATGGCTCCCTGCAATCTCATCACAAGGGGAGCTGTACGGGCCCCCTGAACATTGTTCTGGGCATTTAAAAGGTTAACAGTTCCTATCAGCTGCGCGGCTCATCGGAGCTGTTGCCGCCGGGTGTCTGCTGTAAGAAACAGCCGGCACCTGGGATGTATGAAGAGAGATCACTGCACGATCTCTCTTCATGCACAGACCGCCGATACAGGCCGTCAAAAGGCGTATCAGTGGTCACTAAGAAATCACAGTGGTATAGAAATCTATATGTTTTATATTCGAGACCCTTCACAGATATAGATATTAAAATTACTGACTTTTATTGGATAATTCTAAAAACATGGGCTCACAAGTGACACTTACAAACATAGATCAAACAATAAAAAGAAGAAAGAGGCAAGGAAGTTGACCCTGGTTCAAGATTGAATGGGGGAACTCAACTGCTATAAAGTTCGCGGAGTTGGTTATAATTTTGATAGTCACTCGTGATATACCGTAAGATAGGAGCCCACGGACTCCCTTCTGCTGAGTGCTATTGCAAGCTTTTTCTTGAGCTGCTCTATCTAGCACCACGGATGTGCAAGAGCCCTTATGTTAGGGACCTAGATACTTAAATGCACAACAACTAGGTACCAAAACTGAATCCTGTTTTGCTCTTTATCACTTATATGCAAATTACTATCGTGGCATAACTGGGGACTCACCCTAAGACCGCATATATATCTAAGTGATTTTTCACCAATCACCTAGAGGTGGATATATACCCCGATTAGCGGGAAAAGGCGGGATTTAGCTATATAGCAAACCTGCTTCTCAATTTCCATCTCCACCAGGAGTGCTCTGAAGACTCACACTCATCCATATGCGACGTCTTCAGATATATCGCGAGTGACTATCAAAATTATAACCAACTCCGCGAACTTTATAGGAGTTGAGTTCCCCCATTCAATCTTGAACCAGGGTCAACTTCCTTGCCTCTTTCTTCTTTTTATTGTTTGATCTATGTTTGTAAGTGTCACTTGTGAGCCCATGTTTTTAGAATTATCCAATAAAAGTCAGTAATTTTAATATCTATATCTGTGAAGGATCAGTGGTCACTAAGAAGTTAATCAAAGCAGGTGCAGTGTCTTATACTAATGATGCATACTAATACACAGTGTGCCTCAGGTAGTCAGAATAGCTGGTGCGGCCATCTTTGTTTCTACAGGCCTAGAGGGTCACTTTACCACAATGGCAAAACCATCAACATATATTAAGATGTATTATTCTTATTGGACAGATATCCAAGTTCAAGTTTTGCACCAGATGGGCCATCAAAGATATTGGAAGGAGAAATGCTGCATCCTTCTTCGTGTAAGTTTTTGCTTTATATTTTCCAATATAAATGCGGCAGAAATTTAAAGCAACTGCAATACTTGTATACCAAGACCATATAGATAAAACACGGGTAATCATAAGTACTCCTAATCACCTTTATTTGTATTGCCTATGCATAGCACATCACTTGATTTTGGGTTCTGTCCACACTGGGGCTCACAATCTACATTCACCTATGTGTATGTTTTGGAGTGTGGGAGGAAACTCATACAAACACAGGGGGAACATACAAACTCCATACAGATATTGTCTTAGTTGGATTTGAACCCAGGACGCCAGGTCTGTAAGACAACAGTGCTAACCATTGTGCTACTCTATAAAATCTTGTTATATCTGCTAAATCTGTACTCTGCATCGGCAAGATGTTTATTTCCTCATTTCAACAATGCCCCAATGTTTCACGGACTCATTCCTCCTATTCTAGAATGTCTAATATAGGACACTGTGGGCCATGCTAATACTCCCTGGAACTTACATGACATCTCATATAATGCTTTTCCAGGCATGTAAATTTTTTTAAGGGGTTGTCTGACAAAAAAATATGGTTTTCTGTCCTGGAAAATAATGAAGTATATACTCGCTTCTCCTGGCTCCCAGCATCTCCCGCCCTAACAGCTCTGGTCACGCTTGTGACATAATGTTTACAGGCTGCAGCAGCCCGTGTATGGGATGTCACAGACAGCAGCTGCAGTTGATCACAGACCTAAGCACTCGAGTGATGAGCTCTGCGATTGGCTGCAGTAGTCTGTGATGTCCATACACAGGCTGACTGAAGCCTGTAAACGCAGACCCCGCGTTGAGGATGGAGTTGCGTTGCTGAATACGCAGGAGGCGAGTATACACTTCTATATTATCTTCCAGTACGGGGAACCCGTTTAAAAAAAGAGAATAAAAAATTATATCAGACAACCCCTTTAAACTATATTCCTAATATTAAGCAGTTCATCTAGTCCTAGATCTTTTCTATTGCCAGGATATGGAGACATTTATAAGCTACTAGAAGTTCTGAAATTATCCACACGGTGTCGCTCTCTAAGGGCGAGCACCCACTGGCGTTTGCGTTTTCCGCGGGAAAAAAACGCAGCGTTTTCGCGGCGCTTTTCGCGGCATTTTCGCGGCGTTTTTCGCAGCGTTTTCGCGGCGTTTTCGCGGCTTTTCCATTAATTTCCATGGAGAAAAATAAGGACACATATGCAACTGGCAGTTCCTATGTTAAAAACGCAAACGCAACGAAAAAAAAACGCCAGTGGACAGGAACACATGTTATCTCTATGCCTGTGCAGGAAAAACGCAAAACGCAGGTAAAAAAACGCCAGTGGGTGCTCGCCCTAACTGTTCAATAAATCAGTATGGTAGGAATGTAATTATTGGAAAAGATATACCATATTTTTAGCTCTATAAGATGCACATAGGTTAAAGAGAAGGAAAATAGGAAAAATATATATTTTGAACTCCCCCAGACCAGGCCGTGAGGGAGGTATTACAGGAGGAATAACACACATAGATATTTAGTGCATCTTAGGCCTTTTGCCCACTTGCACACACGGATACCACTGCTGAATCCCGCAGCAGAATCCGTGCGTGCCCGCGGACATGGAGAGGGAAAGACAGTTTCTTACCTCTCCTGATCCAGCATGGGTCTCCTCTGAGACGGCCTGATCTTCTTTCTTTATCACGGCAGATGCGTCCGGGAGCGTCTGGTGATGCGCATGCACGGTGTTTTCTTTTTTGTTCTTGAATGTCTTGCTTTCTCGCGGATCCGTGGCACAGCCACAGTGACAGCGGCGGGTGTGCCATGGCGGGGACGGCTTCCATTGACTTCAATGGAAGCCGTCTCTGCGGGATCCGCAGTAAAATGGAGCATGTTGCGATTTTTTTTTCCTGTGCATGTGATCCGTACGCCGGGAAAAATCATATCCGCATGTTTTTACCTGTCATGTGGATGCTAATGCATCCCTATGAGCAGCAAAAGTTGCGGATCTCCCGCACAGGAGACACGCTCAGATTTTATAATTAAAATCCGCCCATGGACATCGGACCTTAGACATTGTATGCGTAACATTGTTCCAACTCTCGTAGTGTACACTGTTGTCTGATAATGACTCTTATTAAAAGTAGCATTCGTTGTCTAGATGTCATTTCCATGTAGGAGAAGACCCGTTAAAGGAAAACATAAGTGGTGGTAATAGAGCTGCCTGCAGAGATCTCGTTATACATCTTTAATAGAGATGAGCGAACGTACTCGTCCGAGCTTGATATTCGTGCGAATATTAGGGTGTTCGGGATGCTCGTTACTCGTAACGAGCACCACGCGGTGTTCTGGTTACTTTCAGTTTCCTCTCTGAGACGTTAGCGCGCTTTTCTGGCCAATTGAAAGACAGGGAAGGCATTACAACTTCCCCCTGTGACGTTCAAGCCCTATACCACCCCCCTGCTGTGAGTGGCTGGGGCGATCAGATGTCACCCGAGTATAAAAGTCGGCCCCTCCCGCGGCTCGCCACACATGCCTTGTGACTTAGCTGAGGGAAAGTACTATCGTGCTGGTGCTGCTGTAGGGAGAGCGTTAGGAGTCAGTGTAGGCTTCAAGAACCCCAAAGGTCCTTCTTAGGGCCACATCTACCTGTGTGCAGGCTGCTGCTAGCAGTGTTTTTTTTTTTTTTTTTTCTCAAAATCGGCAGTGCAGAGCATTGCACCCGGCATTAGGGACAGAAGTGGTGCATAGGCAGGGAGAGTGTTAGGAGTGAGTGTAGCCTTCAAGAACCTCAACGGTCCTTTCTAGGGCCTAATTTAAGCGTGTGCAGTACTGTGCTGGCTGCTGTTAGCAGTGTTGCATTTTTTTTTTTTCTAAAAATCGTCTGTGCAGAGCATTGCACCCTTCACTGATACTACAGGGACAGAATTGTGTAGGCAGGGCCACAACACAGTTATTGTTCATTGAATATACGCAGTGGGTCCTTCCCTTTGCAAAAAAGGAAAAGAAATTATATTTGGCCTGCCTGTGTCAGTCCTAAGGTCTTCGTGTACGTGTGTGCTGCGTGGACAACGTACAAAAATCAGACGCAACCAGCTACGGTTTACTGCAGGCTTGCGCCATTGTCTTTCCTGACTGGCAAATACCTGCTCTGCTAGAGTTAATAACTCTGCTACACTAAAGTTGTGTGTCACTTTTTCAGGGCCACACTACAGTTCTAAAAGTTATTGTTCATTGAATATACGCAGTGGGTCCTTCCCTTTGCAAAAAAGGAAAAGAAATTATATTTGGCCTGCCTGTGTCAGTCCTAAGGTCTCCGTGTACGTGTGTGCTGCGTGGACAACGTACAAAAATCAGACGCAACCAGCTACGGTTTACTGCAGGCTTGCGCCATTGTCTTTCCTGACTGGCAAATACCTACTCTGCTAGAGTTAATAACTCTGCTACACTAAAGTTGTGTGTCACTTTTTCAGGGCCACACTACAGTTCTAAAAGTTATTGTTCATTGAATATACGCAGTGGGTCCTTCCCTTTGCAAAAAAGCGAAAACATTATATTTGGCCTGCAGGCTTGCGCCAATTTATTTCCTGCCTGGGAAATCAAATCACTGGTAATACAGCATGCTGAGGGGTAGGGGTAAGCCTAGAGGACGTGGACATGGCCAAGGACGCGTAGGCCCAAGTGAGGGTGTGGGCACAGGCCGAGCTCCTGATCCAGGTGTGTCGCAGCCGACTGCTGCGCGATTAGGAGAGAGAAACGTTTCTGGCGTCCCCACATTCATCACCCAATTAATGGGTCCACGCGGGAGACCTTTATTAGAAAATGAGCAGTGTGAGCAGGTCCTGTCCTGGATGGCAGAAAGTGCTTCGAGCAACCTATCGTCCAGCCACAGTTCTGCGCCGTCCACTGCTGCAAATCCGAATCCTTTGTCTGCTGCTCCTCCTTCCTCCCAGCCTCCTCACTCCACTACAATGACACCTGCTCAGGAGCGGGAACACTCCCAGGAACTGTTCTCGGGCCCCTGCTCAGATTGGGCAGCAGTGGTTCCTCTCCCACCAGAGGAGTTTATCGTCACTGATGCCCAACCATTCGAAAGTTCCCGGGGTCCTTTTCTTCCGGGGGAAGAGGCTGGGGACTTCCGCCAACTGTCTCAAGAACTTTCTGTGGGTGAGGAGGACGATGACGATGAGACACAGTTGTCTTGCAGTGAGGTAGTAGTAAGGGCAGTAAGTCCAAGGGAGCAGCGCACAGAAGATTCGGAGGAAGAGCAGCAGGACGATGAGGTGACTGACCCCACCTGGTGTGCAACGCCTACTCAGGACAGGTCTTCAGAGGGGGAGGCAAGGGCATCAGCAGGGCAGGTTGCAAGAGGCAGTGCGGTGGCCAGGGGTAGAGGCAGGGCCAGACCGAATAATCCACCAAGTGTTTCCCAAAGCACACCCTCGCGCCATGCCACCCTGCAGAGGCCGAGGTGCTCTAAGGTCTGGCAGTTTTTCACAGAGACGCCTGATGACCGACGAACAGTGGTGTGCAACCTTTGTCGCGCCAAGATCAGCCGGGGAGCCACCACCAACAGCCTCACCACCACCAGCATGCGCAGACATATGATGGCCAAGCACCCCACAAGGTGGGACGAAGGCCGTTCACCGCCTCCGGTTTGCACCGCTGCCTTTCCCCCTGTGCCCCAACCTGCCACTGAGATCCAACCTCCCTCTCAGGACACAGGCACAGCCGTCTCATGGCCTGCACCCACACCCTCACCTCCGCTGTCCTCGGCCCCATCCAGCAATGTCACGCACCACACAGTCCAGCCGTCGCTAGCGCAAGTGTTGGAGCACAAGCGCAAGTACGCCACCACGCACCCGCACGCTCAATCGTTAACCGTCCACATAGCCAAATTTATCAGCCTTGAGATGCTGCCGTATAGGGTTGTGGAAACGGAGTCCTTCAAAGCTATGATGGCGGCGGCGGCCCCGCGCTACTCAGTTCCCAGTCGCCACTACTTTTCCCGATGTGCCGTCCCAGCCCTGCACGACCACGTCTCCCGCAACATTGTACGCGCCCTCACCAATGCGGTTAGTGGCAAGGTCCACTTAACTACGGACACGTGGACAAGCACAGGCGGGCAGGGCCACTACATCTCCCTGACGGCACATTGGGTGAATTTAGTGGAGGCTGGGACAGAGTCAGAGCCTGGGACCGCTCACGTCCTACCCACCCCCAGAATTGCGGGCCCCAGCTCGGTGGTGGTATCTGCGGCGGTGTATGCTTCCTCCACTAAAGCACCCTCCTCCTCCTCCTCCTCAACCTCTGTCTCCAATCTAGATGTGTCAGCAGCAGCAGGACGTCGCCAGCAGTCGGTGTCGCGCGGCGTGGCAGCACAGCGGTGGGCAAGCGTCAGCAGGCCGTGCTGAAACTACTCAGCTTAGGAGATAGGAGGCACACGGCCCACGAATTGCTGCAGGGTCTGACAGAGCAGACGGACCGTTGGCTTGCGCCGCTGAGCCTCCAACCGGGCATGGTCGTGTGTGACAACGGCCGTAACCTGGTGGCGGCTCTGCAGCTCGGCAGCCTCACGCACGTGCCATGCCTGGCCCACGTCTTTAATTTGGTGGTTCAGCGCTTTCTGAAAAGCTACCCACGCTTGTCAGACCTGCTCGTAAAGGTGCGCCGGCTCTGCGCACATTTCCGCAAGTCACACACAGACGCTGCCACCCTGCGCACCCTGCAACATCGCTTTAATCTGCCAGTGCACCGACTGCTGTGTGACGTGCCCACACGGTGGAACTCTACGCTCCACATGTTGGCTAGGCTCTATGAGCAGCGTAGAGCTATAGTGGAATACCAACTCCAACATGGGCGGCGCAGTGGGAGTCAGCCTCCTCAATTCTTTTCAGAAGAGTGGCCCTGGTTGGCAGACGTCTGCCAGGTCCTTCGAAACTTTGATCAGTCTACCCAGGTGGTGAGCGGCGATGCTGCAATCATTAGCGTCACCATTCCTCTGCTATGCATCTTGAGAAGTTCCCTGCAAACCATAAAGGCAGCCGCTTTGCGCTCGGAAACAGAGCTGGGGGAAGACAGTATGTCGCTGGATAGTCAGAGCACCCTCCTGTCTATATCTCAGCGCGTTCAGGAGGAGGAGGAGGAGGATGAGGAGGATGAGGAGGATGAGGAGGAGGGGGAAGAGACAGCTTGGCCCACTGCTGACGGTACCCATGCTGCTTGCCTGTCATCATTTCAGCGTGTATGGCCTGAGGAGGAGGAGGAGGAGGAGGAGGAGGAGGATTCTGAAAGTGATCTTCCTAGTGCGGACAGCCATGTGTTGCGTACAGGTACCCTGGCACACATGGCTGACTTCATGTTAGGATCCCTTTCTCGTGACCCTCGCATTCAACGCATTCTGGCCACTACGGATTACTGGGTGTACACACTGCTCGACCCACGCTATAAGGAGAACCTTCCCAGTCTCATTCCCGAAGAGGAAAGGGGTTCGAGAGTGTTGCTATACCACAGGACCCTGGCGGACAAGCTGATGGTAAAATTCCCATCCGACAGCGCTAGTGGCAGAAGGCGCAGTTCCGAGGGCCAGGTAGCAGGGGAGGTGCGTAGATCGAGCAGCATGTACAGCCCAGACAGTGCAACAGTCTTTAAGGGCCTGGCCAGCTTTATGGCTCCCCAGCAAGACTGTGTCACCGCTCCCCAGTCAAGGCTGAGTCAGCGGGAGCACTGTAAAAGGATGGTGAGGGAGTACGTAGCCGATCGCACGACCATCCTCGGTGACGCCTCTGCCCCCTACAACTACTGGGTGTCGAAGCTGGACACGTGGCCTGAACTAGCGCTGTATGCCCTGGAGGTGCTTGCTTGTCCTGCGGCTAGCGTCTTGTCGGAAAGGGTGTTTAGTGCGGCTGGGGGAATCATCACAGATAAGCGTACCCGCCTGTCAACCGACAGTGCCGACAGGCTAACACTCATCAAGATGAACAAAGCCTGGATTTCCCCAGACTTCTCTTCTCCACCAGTGGACAGCAGCGATACCTAAGCAATACGTAGGCTGCACCCGCGGATGGAAGCTACGTTCTCTCTCACCATCCAAAACGGGGACATTTCTGCTTCATCAATCTGTGTCTAATATTCCTCCTCCTCCTCCTCCTGCTCCTCCTCCTGAAACCTCACGTAATCACGCTGAACGGGCAATTTTTCTTAGGGCCACCAGGCTCACTCATCTAATTTTTCGAAACAATTTTTATATGTTTCAATGCTCTTAAAAGCGTTGAAACTTTAACTTGAACCAATTTTTCGTTAAACTGGGCTGCCTCCAGGCCTAGTTACCACTTAAGCCACATTAACCAAAGCGATTAATGGGTTTCACCTGCCATCTTGGTTGGGCATGGCCAATTTTTACTGAGGTACATTAGTACTGTTGGTACACCAATTTTTTGGGGCCCTCACCTACAGTGTAATCATAGCAATTTGTATGTTCTTCACCTGCACTCATGGTACAGAAGTGTGTGTGGGGTTGGCCTACACTTTAGCTACATAAATGTAACTTGGGCCTTGACTATACTGCAGCTACTGAAATGGAACTAAGACTGCGCTCCCACTATACTGCTGCTTCGGAATTGTTACTGGGGCCTGTCTTGAGTGCTACTATTGCTGACATGGAACGAAGACTGGGCTCCCGCTATACTGCTGCTTCGGAATTGTTACTGGGGCCTGTCTTGAGTGCTACTATTGCTGACATGGAACGAAGACTGCGCTCCCGCTATACTGCTGCTTCGGAATTGTTACTGGGGCCTGTCTTGAGTGCTACTATTGCTGACATGGAACGAAGACTGCGCTCCCGCTATAATGCTGCTTCGGAATTGTTACTGGGGCCTGTCTTGAGTGCTACTATTGCTGACATGGAACGAAGACTGCGCTCCCGCTATAATGCTGCTTCGGAATTGTTACTGGGGCCTGTCTTGAGTGCTACTATTGCTGACATGGAACGAAGACTGCGCTCCCGCTATAATGCTGCTAGTGATATGTTAGTGGGGCCTGTCCTAATGCTACGGCTGAAATGTTACGAATTCTGGGCTCTGCCTATACCGCTGCTAATGGTATGTCTCTGGGGTGTGGAAACAGAGGCTTCCCAAAGACATGATGGCGGCGAGGCCATTTCCCACCAACGCGGTTAATGTTAAGGTGCATATAACCACGGACACGTGTAGAGGACACGTAGTGCCTCAAAAACATCCCCCTCCTCCTCCAACAGGGAAAACAAACATTCTTGGCAAATGCCTTTGCATTGGTTCGTCTGGTGGCAGTCCAAGAATTTCACCTTTACTGACACTACAAGAGAGCCCCCCCACCATCCCCCCGCCACGGCCCACTTAATCCTGGCCACATTCCGAAAACCAACAAAATAAAACCGCGCTACTAGGTCCGCAGTCACCACCACATTACCACCAACGCGGTTACTGTTAAGGTGCATATAACCACGGACACGTGTAGAGGACACGTAGTGCCTCAAAAACATCCCCCTCCTCCTCCAACAGGGAAAACAAACATTCTTGGCAAATGCCTTTGCATTGGTTCGTCTGGTGGCAGTCCAAGAATTTCACCTTTACCGACACTACAAGAGAGCCCCCCCACCATCCCCCCGCCACGGCCCACTTAATCCTGGCCACATTCCGAAAACCAACAAAATAAAACCGCGCTCCTAGGTCCGCAGTCACCACCACATTACCACCAACGCGGTTACTGTTAAGGTACATATTACCAGTCTGACTGGGGCATGCAGAGACACCTTGACAGAATAAATAGTGTGTGGCACATAGGTTCCCCATTGCTATGCCCACGTGTGCAGCTCCTGATGGCGGTGGCACAGGATTCTATTTCTCATTGCTTCTGTACAGCATTGTGGGCTATCGCCCCACCACTTTTAAAGAGGGTCGCTGCCTAGCCGTGCCAACCCCTCTGCAGTGTGTGCCTGCGGTTCCTCCTCATGGCAGACGCACTTCTAAATAGACATGAGGGTGGTGTGGCATGAGGGCAGCTGAAGACTGCGCAGGGACACTTTGGTGTGCGCTGTGGGGGGGAGGGGGGGCGGTTGGGCAGCATGTAACCCAGGAGAAGTGGCAGTGGAGTGTCATGCAGGCAGTGATTGTGCTTTGTTGGAGGTAGTGTGGTGCTTAGCAAAGGTATGCATTGCTAATGAGGGCTTTTCAGAAGTAAAAGTTGTTGGGAGGGGGGGGGGGGCCCACTCTTGCCGCTATTGTGGCTTAATAGTGGGACCTGTGAACTTGAGATGCAGCCCAACACGTAGCCCCTCGCCTGCCCTATCCGTTGCTGTGTCGTTCCCATCACTTTCTTGAATTGCCCAGATTTTCACACATGAAAACCTTAGCGAGCATCGGCGAAATACAAAAATGCTCGGGTCGCCCATTGACTTCAATGGGGTTCGTTATTCGAAACGAACCCTCGAGCATCGCGAAAAGTTCGTTCCGAGTAACGAGCACCCGAGCATTTTGGTGCTCGCTCATCTCTAATCTTTAACATTCAATGTCATGCTGGAGGCTTTAGAAGTTATGTCTTTCCTTTAATGATTGCACATGTCTGGGCCAACTTTCAGATTGCAGTTATCCATGTTTCCGCTGTTGGATTTGCAGTAAACTGTAGCTATGAAGGTTCATGTACATATGCATTTTATACCAATGAGAGTATATCATACAACGTGTGTACTATGAATAATATTAACACTAGAGTTTGCTATCACACAGGGTCTGCTCGATAGCAGGGGAGGGGAGGAGAGCTGCCCGTACTTACAGCTGATTGGTGGAGGCGGAGGAGCAGCAGTCGTTCCTGCCAACACTGACCAATCAGCTGTACATACGGGTGGCTCTCCTCCCCTGTTATGGAGTGGACCGGCCAGGTAAGAATTTCGGCATGTTCACTCTATAAGACACTGACTTTCCCCAACACACACTTTGGAGGGAAAAGTGCATCTTACAGACCAAAAAATAGGGCATTTTATATACAGAACTTATATTTTTATTAGGTAAAAACTTATTCACCTACCGTGTTTCCCCCAAAATAAAACCTCCCCCGATAATAAGCCCTACCCTGGCCCCGGCTCTGATTGGCTGAGCCAGCGGCACTCGTGATCCAATCACAGCACTCTCTTGCTGGAGACGGGGTATTCATAGCCCCGTTAGTTGCCAGGGAGAGAATGCTGTCAGCACTGAGGACACGGCAGCCTGCCGCAGCGCCGGAGACCAGCGCGAGGCACCGGGACGTCGGCGGCTAGGTGAGCATAAGACACCCTCTGAAAATAAGACACTGTGCCTCTTTTGGGGCAAAAATTAAGACAGTGTGCTATTTTTTTTTTCCAAATAATTTTTATTAGTTTGATTCCACAGTTACAAGTATATAACATTAAGCAATCAGTATATGATGATACATTACAATATCTTTATCATGAAAGTTGTAGATTTAATGGTTATCTCATGAAACTTTGCAAATATGGAATTTTTTTTTTTATATTTAAAGCATCAAAACACTTGAACTAATAAACTACAACATCTGTCGTTTTGTCAAAAAGCGCATCCACAACTTCCATCTAGAGTCAAAATTGTGTCTGTCATTGTTGTTGTTTGCAAAAATTTTCTCATATATATAGTGGTTATTGATAGTTTCAATTAAAGGGGTTGTCCTGCGCCGAAACGGGTTTGTTTTTTTTTCAATAGCCCCCCGTTCGGCGCGAGACAAACCCGATGCATGTGTTGAAAAAAAAAAACGGATAGTACTTACCCGAATCCCCGCACTCTGGTGATTTCTTACTTACCTTGCGAAGATGGCCGCCGGGATCTTCACCCTCGGTGGACCGCAGGTCTTCTGTGCGGTCCATTGCCGATTCCAGCCTCCTGATTGGCTGGAATCGGCACACGTGACGGGGCGGAGCTACGAGGAGCAGCTCTCCAGCACGAGCAGCCCCATTCAACACGGAGAAGACCGGACTGCGCAAGCGCGTCTAATCGGGCGATTAGACGCTGAAAATTAGACGGCACCATGGAGACGAGGACGCTAGCAACGGAACAGGTAAGTGAATAACTTCTGTATGGCTCATAATTAATGCACAATGTACATTACAAAGTGCATTAATATGGCCATACAGAAGTGTATACCCCAACTTTGTTTCGCGGGACAACCCCTTTAATTCAGTAGAGCTAGGGGGACTAGTGGACTTCCATTTTCTAGTTAACCCCTTAATGACATGGCCTATTTTGGCGTTGAGGACCAAGCGATTTTTTGGTATTTTTCCATCTCCATTTTTCAAAAGCCATAACTTTTTTATTTTTCCGTGGACGCGGCTGTGTAAGGGCTTGTTTTTTGCGTGGCGATCTGTAGTTTTTATCGGTGCCACTTTTGGGTATATAGACAATATCGTAAATTTTTTTTATTTTTTTTTTAATGATAACAGGGAGAGAAAACGCATCAATTCTGCCATAGATTTTTTTTTTTTTTTACAGCGTTAATCATGCAGCATAAATGACACACTAAAATTTTTCTGCGGGTCGGTACGGTAACAACGATACCAAAATTGTTATATTTTTTTTAGGTTTTTACACTTTTTTGCAATAAAACCCCCTTTTTTTGGAAATCTTTTTTTTTTCTCTATAGCTGCATTCAAAGTCCTGTAACTTTTTTATTTTTCTATGTACGGAGCTCTTTAAGGGCTTATTTTTTGCGAGACGAGCTGTAGTTTTTATTGGTACCATTTTGGGAAATGTACGGCTTTTTTGATCACTTTTATTGCATTTTTTGTGAGGCAAAATGCTAAAAATTAGCATTTTGCCTCTGTTTTTTAGCGTTTTTTTTACGCTTTTTGTCGTACAAAATAAAAAGCGTGTTCAACTTTTTGTACACGTCGTTACGGACGCGTCAATACCCAATATGTGGGGTTTTAGTTTTTTTTCCCTTTTTTTATGCTAATATTAGAAAAAGCATAAAAAAGGGGTTTTTTACATTTTTTTTTTTACATTTTTCTTTTTTTTACACTTTTCTTTTCTTTTTTTTTATACTATTTGAGTCCCTCTGAGGGACTTACATCACTGTGCCTTTGATCGCTGTCATAAGGCAGGGCAGAGCTACTGCTCTGCCATGCCTTATCGCTTGTACAGCGATTATAGGCACAGGCAATACAGGACGCCAGTGTCTGGCGTCCTGTTGCCATGGTGACAGGCCGGGCTCTCGCGATAACATCGCGAGTTCCGGCCGGAGACACACAGGGATCGCGATCCCTCTGTGAACTCTTTCCCTGCCGCGATCTACTTAGATCGCGGCAGGGAAGGGGTTAACAGAGGCGGGCGCATCTCCGATGTCCCCCCGCTGTTGGAGCGGGACGCCGGCTGTGACTGACAGCCGGCTCCCGCTGCGGGATAGCGCGGGATCACATGTGATCCCGTGCTATCTCCAGGACGTACCAGGTACGTCATGTTGCGGGAAGTACCAGGCTGCCATGACGTACCAGGTACGTCCAGGAGCGGGAAGGAGTTAATATTAATTTAGCTGTGAGTAAACAGTGGCATACCCATTTTCTATGTTCGTTGGGAATAAGGTTACAATTCAGTAGTAATAGTCCCAAACCTGGGTTGTGAGGGATCTTCATACCAGTTACTTCTTGGATCATTAGGAAAACCTCTTTCCAGTAGGGTTGGACCAGGGGGCACTCCCAAAAAATGTGAAATACGGTTCCCTCTCCACCACAGTCCCTCCAGCATTGGTTGCTTATTCCAGGAATTCTTCTGGCCAGTTTAGATGGGGTGTAATACCACCTTGTAAGTAATTTGTAGTGTACCTGGATAACGTTTGCGTTTAGGGTGGCTTTATTTACCCACTCGAAGGAAAGCAGCCATTGTGGTATTGTGAGGCTTTCTTTTATGTCTCTTTCCCAATTGAGCAGATGGCCTTTTTTTGTTTCGCCCATATTACCTGATAAAGTGTTATACCATTTCCTCGTAGCCTTCTCTCGGGTAGGTAGCGGTTTGGAGAAAATTGAGGATAGTTCGGACGGAACCATACACCTTTCCAAGTGGTTTTTATCTATAAATGATCGTATCTGGTAGTACGTGTAGATGTCATTAGTTGAAAGGTTATATTTTTCTTTAAGTGTTTGGAATGGTATTATCTTTTGATCTTCCATAAGGTCCAAAATAAACTTAATGCCTCTAGCAGACCAACCCCTGATGAAGATGTCGGGGATAAAGTAGGTGAGTATCTCTAGTGGGGTTTTGGTAAATATCTTTTTCGGAGATTTTATAAGTTTGTAGGTGTATAAGTTCCAGGCCTGTAGAGATATCAGCATAGGAGGAGAAAAGGACTGCACGTCTAGGGACAGATGGAGGTTTGGGTTGCTGACACTAAGAATTGAGGCTTGTAGAAGGGTTGCCAGAGATCTGTGTCGGTTAATATGTTTTTCTATGTGAGGCCAAGGCAGCTTCTGGGTGTCTTCAAGCCATAGGGTCGAGTGTTTTATACTGATTGCTTGATAGTAAGACCATAAATTGGGTACCCCCAGGCCACCCTGTCTGCGATTGAGGTATAAAATATTAGCTGCTACTCTAGGTCGTCTCTCTCCCCAAATAAAATTTAATAATTGTTTTTGGAAGCTGTCTATAGTTTTATATGGGATTGGATATGATAGGGTTCGGAACAGGTATAGTATTTTTGGTAATATGAGCATTTTGTACCATATAATTTTGCCAAACCAAGATGGATCTTTCTTTTTTAGCAAATCCAGGTCTGCTTGAATGGATGCATGGAGAGGATCAAAATTTAAGGGGATGATATCTTTTAGTGGGTAGCATATTTTTATGCCTAGGTAAGGTATCGAAGGGAGCCACTGATAAGAAAATTCTTTTTGTATGTCCATTCTTAGGTTCGAGTTAATATTTATCCCTAATATTTGAGATTTACTTATGTTGGGGCTGTAGAGTGAAGCATTTCCAAACGTTTCAATGATTCTTGACACTTCTCTCAGGGAACCCAAGGGGTTTGACAAAGTTAAAAGGACATCGTCTGCAAAAAAGACCTATTTTATGAGATCTGTTTCCCAAGGGAATTCCTCTAATTTCAGGAGAGGTTCTAATTAGTTCACCCATGGGTTCCATTGTTAATATAAATAGTACGGGGGACAAGGGGCAGCCCTGCCTGGTCCCATTTGTAATGTTGAAGGAAGCCGACAGGGCACCGTCGATCAAGACTCTGGCAGAGGGGGCAGAATACATCGCCTCGACTGCACCGAGAAATTCTTTGTTAATTCCGAACTTTCTGAGAGGACTAAATGCGTACTCCCAATGGAGTCTATCGAACGCCTTCTCTGCATCCAGGGCAAGGAGGAGAGAAGGCGTCCGACTCGTCCCCATCTCCGCAATCAAGTTCAGCGCTCTTCTAGTGCCGTCCGCTGCCTGTCTACCTCCAACAAATCCTACCTGGTCACTGTGTACAATGTCAGGCAGGACACGAGAAAGTCTTGTGGCTAGAATTTTGGCGTAGATTTTTATGTCTGCATTCAATAGCGAAATTGGCCTAAAGTTTGCCGTAGTCTGTTGATTTTCCTGGTTTAAGGATAGTAACTATAGTTGCTTGTAGCATCTCTTTCGGGAATTCTCTTTTGGAGATGGCTTCGTTTAATGTCGTTGCTAGGTGTGGGGATAATGTGGGTAAAAATAACTTATAGTATTCGTTAGAGAAGCCGTCAGGGCGGGGTGATTTGAAATTTTTCAAAGTTTTAGTGATTTTTTGAATTTCCTCTATGGAGATGGGTTCATTTAGTGTTTGGTTGTCTATTTTGGGGAGGTTCATTTTGTTTAGGAAATTATCGATTATCGCCGAGTTTGGTTGGGATATTTCAAATTGTAGAGTTTGGTGTAGAATTTAGCAAATTCTTCTGCAATATCTTGTGGGTGGGATAGTTTTGTTTTGTGATCTTCAGCTTTTATTACGAATGGAATTTTGGATTTGATTTGTCTCTTCTTTGCTAGATTGGCCATCAGTTTAGAGGGTTTGTCAAATGAGGAATAATAATTTGCCCGCATGAAGTCTGTATTTTTGTTATGTTCTGCAAGTACAGTAGTCAGGGACATTAGAGTTCTCTGTCCGTCATCTGTCGCTTGATTTTGTAGTACTTTTTCTTGGTTTAGTATTTGGGTCAGAAGGTTATTGATTTGTGACCGTTTGTATTTTTTATGTTGGGTGCTTATTTTTATTAAGATTCCTCTAATAAAGGCCTTGTGTGCGTTCCAAATTGAAAAAACGCTGGCTTCTGAATTAGTGTTTAGCTCGAAATATTCTTTCAAGTGGTTGTTGATTACAGATGTGTTATGGGGGAGTTTAAGAAGTGCTACGTTATTTCTCCATATTTTAGCATTTCCTTGACTTTCACCCAGATTGATAGATACGTTATCGGGGCGTGGTCCGACCAAGTGGTCAATCCTATCTCAGAGGAGATAATTTTAGAGAGCACCCACCTATCAACTAGGAACATATCATCAATTCGCGAGAATGAGTTATGTCGTGGTGAGAAGAATGTAAATTCCCTTGAGGAAGAGTTTAAACATCTGAAGGAGTCATACATCGATTCTTTGTGTAGCCATGGGAGTAGTATAGGGGCTGATCTGTGTTTAGCTGTAGTGTCAATTGTTTTGTCAGAAATTAAGATCAGATCTCCGTTCTGTACTCTTCTAATTTTTCTAATAATTTTGTTTAGAAATGAGATCTGACCGTTGTTGGGGGCGTATATGTTTACCAAGGTGATATCTTTTTCGTTGAGTGTGCCCACCAGAATAAGAAATCTCCCCATTGTATCTGCGATTTGTTTTGTTGCTACAAAATTTATATTTGCTCTGAATGCTATCAGCACTCCAGCATGTTTTTTCAAGGCGCTGGCCATGTAGATCTGGGGGTATTGTTTGTTGGAAAATTTTGTTTTCGCTTTGTGGAGAAAATGTGTTTCTTGGACACATAATATATCCGCTTTAATGCCGTTAGCATCCCTCCATCTAAGTGACCTTTTAAATGGAGAGTTTAGCCCTCTAGCGTTCTGTGAAAGTATTTTAACTGACATGGTGAATAAAAAATAGGTGTGAAGTTGTGGAAGATTGAAAACTTACTGCGCCTGGATAAGGTATAGGAGTTGTCGTGACAAGAACATCAACAAAAGGAACAAGATTGTCAAGAAAAAGAGCAGATCCGCCGTCGATGAGTAGTATCTTCAACATCCTGCAATGACACTGGACGGCGAGCTGAAAAAAGAAACAGTTCAACATAACAAATGTTAAAGGGGTTGTCCCGCGAAAGCAAGTGGGTCTATACACTTCTGTATGGCCATATTAATGCACTTTGTAATGTACATTGTGCATTAATTATGAGCCATACAGAAGTTATCAGAAGTTATTCACTTACCTGTTCCGTTGCTAGCGTCCTCGTCTCCATGGTGCCGTCTAATTTTCAGCGTCTAATCGCCAGATTAGACGCGCTTGCGCAGTCCGGGTCTTCTTCTTTGCTGAATGGGGCCGCTCGTGCCGGAGAGCGGCTCCTTGTAGCTCCCCCCGTCACGTGCCGATTCCAGCCAATCAGGAGGCTGGAATCGGCAATGGACCGCACAGAAGCCCTGCGGTCCACCGAGGGAGAAGATCCCGGCGGCCATCTTCAGCAGGTAAGTAAGAAGTCACCGGAGCGCGGGGATTCAGGTAAGCACTGTCCGGTTTTCTTGTTTAACCCCTGCATCGGGGTTGTCTCGTGCCGAACGGGGGGGCTGTTGAAAAAAAAAAAAACAGTTTCGGCGCGGGACAACCCCTTTAAAGCAGGAATTATTGCCTGCATTTCGTGGAAGGCGATAGTAATAGTCCACCTGACAGCGTCCACCTTTATAAGTAGGTGTTCTCATTTTATGTGTCCCAGCTGTTTAGGGTTGATAATTTGTCTGGCTTATATCAGCGAGGTTAGATATAATCTCTTTCACATGGGATTAAATTAAGACCACTCGTTGATGATCCTCTTTGACCTCTGCGGAGGTGCAAGATTCTGATTGTTGACGATTGGTAATCCCCATTTTGTTATGAGTTTTTTTCCTTCTTCAAGTGAGGTTATTACACGCAAGATGCCGTCTCTGTGTATCAAGAGCTTTGTAGGAAATCCCCACTTATAAAGGATTTTTGCTGCACGCAGGGAGAGCGTAATGGGTAGTAAGGCTCTTCTTGCCTGCATGGTTGCAGGGGATAGGTCTGCAAAGAGATGAATGTTGGAGTAAGGCGAAGGTAGCGGGTTCGCCTTACGTGAAGCATGCATCAAGGCCTCTTTCACGTGGAAGAAATGAATTCTCGCAATAATGTCTCTTGGTAACTTTTCTGAGATGTGGCTAGGTTTGGGGAGTCTATGGATTCTGTCAATTATAAGTTCCTGCTGAGGAATATTAGGAAGCAGAACAGAAATAAATTTCGACAGGAATTCTTTTAATTCGCTCTGGGTAACACTTTCAGGGACTCCTCTCATTTTTATGTTGTTACGCCTGCTTCTGTCTTCTAGGTCAGCCATCTTGTTTTTTATAGCCACAACTTCCTCTGTCAGTGAGTAATGTGCATCTATCAGAGAATTATGTGATGCGGTTAGCTCTTTCATTTTGTTTTCCATGTGGTCAGTACGATCTCCTAGTTCTTGTAGTGAGGAGTTGAATGCTGCAGACATGGTAGATATATCAGTGTGTAATGACCCCCTCAAGGCAAGGATCATGTTTTTTTATAAATTCTTCTGAAGCAGGTTGCTTAGAAGTAGGGACACTTAAAATGGGGTCTTCTTCTGTTAATGTATGTTGGGGTAGCTTTAATTGTGCTTGCTTAGTAGTTGGGGACTTAGGCGACATCCTTAGTTTCTGTTTAGCTGGGCTTGCAGAAGGAGTTGTAGTGGCTGAAGGAGGGTGATCAGGGGTCGGCGCCATTTTGTTAGGAGTGTCGGGGCTGGGGCGCGCTTCTGCACTGAAGTGACTTACCCCTTCCTGAAGAGATGTTCGGCTGTGCAGGTCATCTGTGCCGTCTGCCGTGTTTGCGGCTCCCTTTGAGAGGTGAAGGGAGTCGGGACGCTCCGGAGTCTTGTCATGCGAGGCTGTAGGAGAGGGAGACCCGCGGCTCATCTCAGCATGCTCTCTGTCGGCGCCGTGCGCCGAGAAGAAATCCTTCACCCACTGCGGTTGTGGCTTTGGAGGCTTCCTCTTCGACATTGCTCTCAGCATTGGAGGTTCTTCTTGCGGTAGGTGCTTTTTCTAACCTCTGGGACACCTTTAATGTCGCTTTGTAGGTAGTTGCTGGACGGAGCTTAAAGTTTTGCTGCCGTCCCGGCTGAAGTCAGGCCACGCCCCCGACAGTGTGTTATTTTTGGGGTAGTAGTAGTAAAGTAAATCTGCATGCTTAGGATAGGATGTCAGTATTAAATCAGCTCTTTGAGCGCTCTGACAAGTTCTGCTTCCCCTTCAGTGTTTACCAGCTGTAGCTTTAGTAGCGGCTGTGCCTTATTACAGATCACTGCAGCTTTGTCCCATTCAAGTTAATGGGACTGAGCTGTAATAGAAGTCACGACCCCTACCAAAAGTACAAAGCTGTGTATTGTAAACAGTGATGGAGATGCCGCACTCACCAGAGCCCCTTCTTTTCGGTTTGTATCTGCCTTGCTTCTTATATTCAGCTCTGCTTAGTTGGCTTCTCTTATCTCTGGGTCTTTGTTCTCTCTCATTGTTTGTCAGTGTCAGTGTTTCAGTTAGTTTCCATTAGAGATATAAGGATATTCAGTGACAGTAGTGTCTGGTTAGGGTCAACATCTGGGATAGATTAGCGTTAGGGTACTTCTACACGGGACAGCTAAGCATCGGACAGCCGTCCCAACAATTTGCCCCCTATGCTTTAATTTAGGAGCAATAATCACTCACTGAATGAAAGCATTGTGTGTCAGAGATCTGTTCCGGCTGCCTGCCTTCATTTACCTTGAACAGGCAGTAATATATAGATAACCGACTGCCTGTTTATACGGGCCAACAGTTGCTTGGTTTTTAGGTGAGACAGAGATCAATCACCCCTGACAAGTGAGGGAATCTCACTCACTTGCTTTGTTAGGTCCCGTGTTTACATGCGGTTACAGTTGCCTGTAATGACTTTTTTGAGTGATCATTCTGGCAACTATCAGCCATGTAATAGTATCCTAAGGCTCAGTAATTTTCAGTTTGTTATTATTTGTTCCATCACCTATCTACTCTGTTATCTGACAACCATCTTCATCATCAGTTTGTGCCATCATCTGATTGCTATCAGCCTTCTGTTACTGTCTTCTACTTGCTATTAAGAGTTTGCAAAATTGTATTGATCTTGATTAGAGATGAGCGAGCATACTCGCTAAGGGCAATTACTTGATCAAGCATTGCCCTTAGCGAGTACCTGCCCGCTCGGGAGCAAAGATTCGGCGGCGGGCGGGGAGCGGCGGAGGAGAGCGGGGAGGAACGGAGGGGAGATCTCTCTCTCCCTTCCCCCATCGCCCCCCCTTCCCCGCTCACTCTGCTCATGACCGCAACTCGCCTGTTACCCACGCCGGCAGCCGAACCTTTTTTTCCAAGTGGGGAGATACTCGCTAAGGACAATGCTCGATCGAGCAATTGTCCTTAGCGAGTATGCTCGCTCATCACTAATCTTGATTTCTTCCCATATTTAAAGTGGTTTTAAACCCTTAACACCACAGGGCGTAACTGTACGTGCTAAGAAGGTGGTACTTAACGCAACAGGATGTACAGTTACGCCCTAGGGATAGTGCGAGATCAGGAGAGATCCCACACTCTCCGGCTGTCACTGATAGCTGGCCTCCCGATGCATCAGGACAGCGACCCCCACTTGTAACCCCTTCCCTGCCGCGATCTATGTAGATCGCGGCATGTAAAGGGTTCACAGAGGGAGTGCACTCCTCTGTGACATCATCGGACCCTCTGCTATGTAATTGTGGAGGGCCGTCAAGTTACCATGGCAACAAGACGCCAAATACAGCCGTCCTGCATTGCCAGTGCCTGTGATCGCTATAACAAGCGATAAGGCATTGTAGGACAGAAGTCCAGCAATGCTTTATCACAGCGGTTATAACAGCTATGGTACAGGTCCCCCACAGGGAAACAAATAGTGTGAAAAAAAAGGTTAAAGAAACCCTTTTTTGTGCTTTTTTCTCTATTAGTATAAAAAATGTAAAAGAATTTAAAATCTGACATATTTGGTATCGTCATATCCATAACAACTCGCACAACAAATTGAACACTAGTTTTGTCCTGCACGGCAAAAAGCATGAATAAACCCTCTAAAAAACAGTCAAAATGCTTATTTTCTTTCATTTTGCCCCCTCCCCCCAAAACAGCTATAAAAGTGATCAAAAAAGCCATATCTACCCCAAAATGGTACCCATAAAAACTACAGCTTGTTACACAAAAAAATAAGCCCTCACAAAGCTCCATCCATGGAAAAATAAAAGTTATTGGACTTGCAATATAAATATTATAAAAACAAATCGTTTCCAAAAAGTAAGGGTTTTTATTGTTGGAAAGTAGAAAAACATTAAAAAAAATAAATTTTTGCATTGTTGTAATCGTACCGACCCGCAGAAATAATGTATTATGTAATTTTTGCTTCATAATTAACGCTGTAAAAAACACACAAAAAACAATGGCAGAATTAATCTGTTTTCTCTCCCTGCTATCAAAAAAATGAATGAAAGTTTTACAATACGTTATATGCACCCAAAAATGGCACCATTAAATTACAGTTTGCCACGCAAAAACAAGCTATGGCTTTTGAAAAGTGTAGATAAAAATCGACCCAAAAATCGGTGTTTCCTCAACACCCAAATAGGCCAAGTCTTTAAGGGGTTAATTGAGCAACAAGAACATATAATTTAAAATTGTGAATCACTAAACCACATTAAAACTTGTGTAGCTACAGTATACATACTTTATACCCCGGGCTGTAGCTGGAGGTTTATGGGCTCTGGTGCAGACGTTCAACTTGGGCTTCCCTGTTCTGTAACTTCTCTTCATGGCTGCTGGCTGTAGCTCATCTTAAAGGGGCTTTTCCACGAAAATCATTTTATCATCTATCCCCCAGATAGGCAGTAAATATATGATTGCTGGAGTTCCAACTATCGGGAAATTACAAAAAAGTGATTCTGACATTGTTTTTTCGTCAAAGTTGTACTTCATTTAGGTTGTAAAAATAGACCGATATAACTTGTGTATATTTATTAAAAGTGCCAATATTGGGAAAATGTTGAAAAAATTGTCATTTTTTTCACATTTTCAACTGTTGTATCTCAAATATGGGCAAACATACTGTACAAATTTTTGCTAAGATATGTATTTCCATCTGTTTACTTTATTCTGGCGCACATTTGAAAAACTCTCGCTTTTTTTAACCATTTAGCAGCTGTACAAATTTAACATTATTTTTCAGCATTTTGAGGAACACTTTGTTTTCCTACACCAAGATGGCAAAGACTCATGGGTGTCAGAATGATAGATACCCCCACAAATGACCCCATTTTAAAAACTACCCCCCTTTGTGTATTCACTGAGGGGGGTCCTGCCCATTTTGACCCCACTGTTTTTGAATGAATTCAAGCAAAGCAAAAGGCAATTCTGTTAATTTAAAAACAGCTTTTTTTGTATAGCTCACATATGAATGAAGACTTGCACCCCAAAATGGATACCCCTGTTTGTCCTGTTTTCAGAAATATACCCATTATGGCCCTAATCTTATGTCTGGATGCACAACGGGGCCCAAAATGAAAGGAGTAGTCGCTGGTTTTTAGAACAGAAATTTTGTTTGCGCCTTAATGACCAAGCCAAATTTTGGTAATCTGACATGTGTCACTTTAACATAGAATGACTCTGTAAAGGTTTTCATATCCAAGTGATTCTAACATTGTTATTTTTCGCCACATGTTGTACTTCATTTAGGTGGTAAAAATAGTCCGATAGAATTTTGTGAATATTTATTAAAAGTGCTAAAATTGGGGGGGGGAAATAATTATCATTTTTTTTCACATTTTCAATTACATTATCTCAAATATGTGCAATCATACTGTTAAAATTTTTGATATATTTCCATCTGTTCACTTTAATCTGGACGCACATTTAAAAAACTTTCGTGTTTTTTTAACCATTTAGGAGACATTTTTCAAATTTCTATTTGACATTGTTTATCAACATTTTGAGGAACACTTTGTTTTCCTACACCAAGCCAAGATTGCAAAGGCTCATAGGTGTTAGAATGATAGATGCCCCCACAAATGACCACATTTTAAAAACTACACCCCTTAAAGGGGTTGTCCCGCGGCAGCAAGTGGGTCTATACACTTCTGTATGGCCATAATAATGCACTTTGTAATATACATTGTGCATTAATTATGAGCCATACAGAAGTTATAAAAAGTTTTATACTTACCTGCTCCGTTGCTGGCGTCCTCGTCTCCATGGTGCCGACTAATTTTCGCCCTCCGATGGCCAAATTAGCCGCGCTTGCGCAGTCCGGGTCTTCTCCTGTTCTCTATGGGGCTCCGTGTAGCTCCGCCCCGTCACGTGCCGATTCCAGCCAATCAGGAGGCTGGAATCGGCAATGGACCGCACAGAAGAGCTGCGGTCCACGGAGGAAGAGGATGCCGGCGGCCATCTTCACCGGTAAGTATAGAAGTCACCGGAGCGCGGGGATTAAGGTAAGCGCTCCGGTAAGCTTTCTTTAGGTCCCTGCATCGGGGTTGTCTCGCGCCGAACGGGGGGGGGGGGGGGGTTTGAAAAAAAAACAAAAAACGTTTCGGCGCGGGACAACCCCTTTAATATATTCACTGAGGGGTCAGGAGTATTTTGCACCATCATTTGTTTTCAGGAGTTAATGCAATTTAGAAGAGAAAAAATAAAATGTCTTATTTTTGCAAATATCTCATTTTGAAGGCAGATTTTGTAGTGCACATGAAAATGAGAATTTACACCCCAAAATGGATACCCCCTTTTTGTCCTGTGTTCAGAAACATACTATTGTGTCCCTAATCTTCAGTCTGTATGCACAACGGGGCCCAAAATGAAAGGAGCAGCTGGTGGCTTTCAGAACAGAGATTTTGCATGAAGGTGATTCAGGCCCCATTGCCCACTTGTAGAGCCCTTGAGCAGCCAAAACGACAAAGAACCCCCACAAATGATCTCATTTTGAAAACTAGACCCCTTAACAAATTCATCTAGGGTTACACTGCGTATTTTTACCCTACAATTTTTGAATAAATCTAAGCAAAGCAGTAGGAAAAAAATTACGATTTTCATTTTTTTGGTAATGGTGTCAATTTAAAAACAGGTTTTTTGTACAGTGTACATAGGAATGAAGACGTTCACCCCAAAATTGATACCCCTGTTTGTCTTGTGTACAGAAACATACCCCTTGTGGCCCCAATCTACTTACAGGACACATGGCTATGCCTATAATGAAAGGAACACCCACTGGATTTCAGGGTACAACTGAATAAATTCCAGGCCCCATTGCTTACTTGTACAGAATAAAAATGGACTCCCTAAAAATAATCCCCCCAACCCCTCCACACTTTTTTGGCGTTCCCCAAATCTTAGATAAAAGTAATAATGTTAACTGTGTGGTATTTCCAAAGACAGGAGTAATTATGGGTGCCAGGTTGAAATGGATATATAGGGCAATAAAATCAGGTATCCACCCTCCTCTCATGCTTTTTGGGGGGTATTTCTTGACTTCAGCAGCAGGGATGGGGTGTTAAAAGTGGCACTCTGTGAGGTTTCGTAAGCTTGCCGAGGTGCGGCGGTCTCACACAGAAGACTCTCAACAAGCTGCTCTTGGAACTGCAGGAAGGCGAGCGGTCTCGGGGCTTCCTTTAAATTACGTATTACAGGTGGAGGCCACAGCGGATCTTAGCTGTAAACTCGGCCGTGGCGCTGCATACGGCCGCGTAATGTACTGCACATAACTGCCTTCTCACACAGGCGGTCATGCGCAGTACACCTTTTCTTATTCATATTTCACCCGCCGTTGCTCAGCGATGACACGGATACCCGCAGCCCGTACACAATGTAGTTATGTTTGGGCTGCGGGTATATCCACGACCATGAAGCGCAATGGTCTCTATGTTGCTGATATCCGCTGTAAAATAGAACCTGCTGCGTTTTGTTTTCTGCAAGTGGATTACGTAATTCCGATCCGCTAATGTGAGCGGAACTGTGTAATCTGTGCATTTGATCAGTTTATTACCACGGACGCAACACATGCAGAATCCTCTATTTCTTTTCGGTCGTGTGAGACCGGCCTAATGGTAGACCTTTTTATCAAGTGACCGGGGACCGCTCAACGAGGCCACCAATCACTGCTCCAGGCTCTCAGGTACCTTTGGTAGCCAGGAGGTAGGAGATTTTAAATTTCCCAGGCCCATCCCAGCTCCTGCGCATGTGTCCAGCATTTTTCTGGCGGGGACATGCGCAGGAGTTGGGGAAAGGTCCGTGTAGGATGATTGCGTCGGGGTTCAAATGTGGAGGCCTCCTGTAAGAAGTTTAATCTCCTCTAACTGATCTCATCGGTGAGGAGAAATGAAACTTAAACTTTTATTAAAAATGTTTACGTGATCGCCGTTATCCACCGCAGTCCCCCAGTAAATCTCCAGGCTCTCGGCTACCTATGGTAGCCAGGAGCAGGGAGATTTTAAATTTCCTTGGCAATCCTTGACTTTTGCGCCTGCTTCCACCATTATGCTGACGTGCGCCTGCGCCGAAGCTACAGTAAGGTCCACGGATAAAGATCGCATCTAGGGACAAATCTGGGACCTTGGGTATGTCATTTCATCTCCCCTCACAGATACGATCCGTACGGGGAGATGAAACTTTAACTTTTTAAACTTTTTTTACACTTTTTAACTTTCCATGATCACTGTTATCCAATAGATAACAGTGATCATGTAACCGGGAACCGCATACAGCAGTCCCCAGTGACATCTCCCTGCACTCGGCTATCTTTGACATTTTAAGTTTGCCAGGCTCTTCGAACTTCTGCGCATGCGTGCCAGATCGGCGCATGCGTAGAAGCCCACTGCAAGTCCCGATAGCCGGGGGACATCACGGCAGACCGGAGTGAGTATTTTCACCTCCCCTAATGGATTCATGAGGGGAGATGAAACTTATCCATTGGATAACAGCAATTACGGGCCCAGGGACTGCTCACCGTGACATCTCCTGCCTCCCAGCTATCTTCAGGAACCGGGAGCAAGTGGATTTCAAATTGCCGGAGCTCCCGGCCTTCTGCGCATGGGGCTGACGTAATGATGCCTGGGGCACTTGTGCAGATGGCCGGCATCAGGTCCTGGAGGACTAGATCACCGCCAGACAGCACAGAGGACCGGGGTGAGTAATGTCAGCTGCCCTGATGGATCCCATCCATCAGGGCAGCTGAATCTTTATTTTTCTTTTACTTTTTTGCACTTTATTGCGATCGGTGCTATTCATTGGATAGCGCCAATCGCATTGCCGGGGAAAGCTCCCCGTGGCCCCCATGACAGCTCCATGTTGTCGGCTACCTCTGGGCACCAACAGCATGGAGCTGTCACATCCACAGCCCACGTGTCTTCAATCCCCACAGGAAGCATGTTTTTACGTCCTCGGGGATTAAACCCTTCTTGGCTAGGACGTAAAAACACTATGGGCTGGTCACTAAGGGGTTAAAAGGTATGGTAGAATGATGGGACAAATGGGGAGATAGTAATACTACACTAAAAGACTAGTTGTGAATTTCAAATGAAACACCAATAGACAGACTCTAGCATAATTTTTAGGTGTAGGGAACTTACCCTTGTGTTGGCTATTGGTACGTGGCAGAGATGTGTGTGCGCCTTCTTCCCTGGTTTATAAAGTAATAAAGGCCAGAAAAAAGAAGTTTCCCTCAGAAAATCATTTCACCATAACCTTTAATATTGCTTATCGCATCACAGTACTTTTAACCCCTTAGTGACCACGCTATAGTGTTTTTATATCCTGCCGTTGCAGGACGTGTATGGAGGGAGACAGCGCTGCTATCTCCTTCCATACATTGTAGGTGTCAGCTATTTATTACAGCTGACACCTGCAGGCAACAGATCGTTCAGCTGCCCGGCCGATCGGGACTGTTAACAGTTTAAATGCCGCTGTCAAATCTGACAGTGGCATTTAAATCCCCCGAACATCGTCCTGTACGGCCCCCTGCGATGAGATTGGGGGAGCCATGCAGGTGTCATGGCAGCCGGGGTCCTTCTGAAAGACCTCAGGACTGTCATGGCAGAATGCCTATCAAGCAATCCTCGTGGGGTGGCTTGATAGGCTGCCTTTCAGAATGCAGTATGATGTAATGCTATGGCATTACATCATACTGCATAAGCGATCTAAGCATCACTAGTTGTGGTCCCCCAGGAGGACTGAAATAAAAATAAGAACAATAAAGGTTTATTAATTATTTAAAAAATAAAATAACTGTTTAAAACAAAAACCTTTTGCCGTATTTACAATGAAAAAATCTGAATAATAAAACAAAAATACATATTTAGTATCGCTGCGTTCGTAAAAGTCCGTTCTATCAAAGTAATGCATTATTTACGGCGCACGGTAAATGTCGTCCGAAAACCCCCCCGCCAAAAATGCCTTTTTTCGGTCACATTGTTGCCAAGAAAAAATCTAATAAAAAGCGATCAAAAAGTCCTATGTATTCCAAACTGGTACCAACGGAAACTGCAGGACGTACCAAACAAAATGACCGTCGCACAACTATATTGACAGAAAAATAAGAGTTATTTTGCGCAAATAGTGCAGAGGGGCGGAGAGGAGATAAAGAGTGGGCGGGAGCTCAGTTCCTGCTCCTGGCTCTTCCATCCCCTTCCCCCTGCAGATGAGGACGACGTATATCGGCTCGGCGTGAAAACCGAGCCGATATACGTTCGTGTGAATGCAGCCTTAGTATCGTAGTAATCGTACTGACCCATAGAATAAAGTTATTATGTCATTTTTGTTGCAGTTTTTGCGCCGTAGAAACAAGACACACTGAAAGATGGCAGAATGTCGTTTTTTTTCCATTTCTCTCCACTTAGTATTTTTTAAAAGTTTTTAAGGACATTATATGGTACATTAAATAGCACCATTGAAAAATACAACTCTGCCCGCAAAAAACAAGCCCTCATACAGCGACGTTGATGGATAAATAAAGCAGTTATGATTTTTTAAAAGGGGGGAGAAAAAAACAAAAATGGAAAAAAGCAAAGAAGTGTGGTCACTAAGGGGTTAAAAGTCATTTTAACATACACACATTTTGTCTTTTAACCACTTAGTGACCGCCAATACGCCTTTTGACGGCTTGTATCTTCGGTCTATGTATGAAGAGAGATCGCAGGACGATCTCTCTTCGTACATCCTGGATGTCGGCTGTTTGTTACAGCCGACAACCAGCAGCAACAGCACCACTCAGCCAAGTGGCTCATTGGAGGTGTTAACCTTTTAAATGCCGCTGTCAAATCTCCCAAACAATGTTTGGGTGTCCCGTTCGGTCCCTCACGATGAGATCGCAGGGAGCCATGCAAGTGTCATGGAAGCTGGGGGCCTTCTGAAAGGCCCCTGGGCTATCATGGCAGAATGCCTATTAAGCCACCCCCCTGGAGTGGCTTGATAGACTGCCTGCGCGATAGCAGTATGATGTATTGCTATGGCATTACATCATACTGCAGGAGTGATCAGGGTATTGCAAGTTGTTGTCTCCTGCGGGGACTTTAAAAAAGATAAAAATGAGAACAATAAAGTTTTACTAATTATTAAAATAAATAATAAAAGTAAGAAAAAAAACTTTTACCATATTTGTTATAAAAGAATCTAAATCATGAAACAAAAATACATATTTGGTATCGCTACATCCGTAAAAGCCTGATCTATTAAAGTAATGCATTACCGCCCGCACGATGAATGCCAGAAATGTGCTTTTTTGGTCACCTTGTCTCCAAGAAAAAATGCAATAAAAAGTGATTAAAAAGTCGTATGTATTCAACAATGGTACCTACGCAAACTACAAAACGTTCCGCAAAAAATGAGCCTTCATGCAACTAAGTCAACGGAAAAATAAAAAGGTGTTGCACGCAGAAGATGGTGTCAGAAAATAGTTTTCTTTAAAAAAAAGAAAAAAAAGTAGTACAGCAAAAAAAAAAAACTATGTAAGTTCGGTATTGTAGTAATCGTACTGACCCATAGAATAAAGATATCATATCATTTTTGTTGCAGTTTGTGCGCCGTAGAAACAAGACGCACTGAAAGATGGTGGCATTTTATATTTTTCCATCTCTCTATTTTGAATTTTTTCAGTACATTATATGGTATATTAAATAGCACCATTGAAAAAGGCAACTTATCCCGCAAAAAACAAGCCCTCACACAGCGACGTCGATGGATAAATAAAGGAGTTAAAATTTTTGAAAAGGGGGAAGGAAAAAACGGAAATGGAAAAAAGCTCAGTCACTAAGGGGTTAATGGCTGCTTATTAAAGTTAGTCGCAATATATTTCTCCACCATAGGCCAAATACACATGGATGGAAATTCCGCACAGAGATTTCCCGCAGAATTTCCGCCCATGCTCGCTGCCATAGGATTGCATTAGATAATGCAATCCTATGCAGACAGCTGCGATCTGACTGCGTGAAGACTCGCACGGTAAGCAAATCACAGCATGTCCTTTTTCTGTGCGAGGACAGAAATGTCACCGGTGACGCGCCGGCTCTGGTCTGCGCAAGCGCGGTTGTGCAACAACCAGCTCAGAGCAGAGCGAGACACCGGGAGGAGGTGATCGCCGGTTCACTGAAGGGAATCTCGCAGCAGCATTCGACCCGGCCGTCTGCAGGAAGCCATACAAAAAATCACCACCATAGTTGTTATTATATTACATTATTTTATATTTATTGTATTACTGTGTCCTAGAACAGTGCATAATGCTTTATTGTATGACTGACATATTTTTCCTCTGTGTTTTCTTTTTCTTTTTGTTCTTTTACTTACTTTTTATCCACTATAATTATTGTACACACATCTTTCCTTTTTTTAATATGTTACAGTAAACCATTGAGTAACGTTGCTTTTTAGTAAATCTGTTTTCAATTAAAGTCGATGTGTCAGGGCAGCGGCGGTCCCTCAAATATACTTGCATTCCTCAGATAAGGGCGCTGACTTCTCCATGACCCCGGGTGCCGCTCAGTGAGCCGGCGCGCAGCTGATGCCAGTCACTTCCTGCTTCTCCTGCATCAGCGTGCGCCTACTCCTCCCCCTTCCCTCTCCACAGTGCACAGTGCCGGCTGAACGTTGCTGTGTCTGCCTGCCTCCTGACGCAGTACAGCAGCTGAATTCCCAAAGTGCCGGCTGAGCGCTGCCTGCCTCCTGAATCCCCACTGTACTGCAAAATGTAAGTACTGTACAGATGAGTACAGTAAAGAAATGTTTGCAAATAAATACTGCAGTCCTATGTCAAAGCACAGATAACACAGTGATAATCTTTTTATTATAAAAGTAAAAAACATTACAGGGCGTAATAACAAAAATAACAAAACAGAAAAATTTGCCAAATACATTCGCAAGAAGCATATATATACACACACATTTACAAAACAGAAATATTTGCAAAAATAACCGAAAATAACAGAAATATTTGCAAGAAATAATAGCCAAACATTCATATTTACAAAATTTTACAGAAGCTGTACAGGAGTGAAAAACCGGTCTGGCCGCATCCCCAATCTCACGCGTCCCATTTACACTACAAATTTTACATAAGAAAACATATCACAACAAAAACAAGACAACCTATTCCATAATCCCGCGGTGCTGCATATTCCAACCTACTAAACAGAGAAAAAACACACATTAGTAAAGCAAGAATATATATAAATGTTTTTTATTTGTTTGTTTTTTTATTTTATTTTATTTTTTTACATTTTTTTATAATTTTTTAATTTTTTTTTTTTTAATATTATTTAAAATCCCCCCCCTCCCCTCTAAACTACACACACATTACCCTCTACCCATCCCCTGGTCCGCTGACAATACCTGCCAATCATGCTTATGAACATATATACATTTTTTTTTAATTATTTTTTTTTTTTAAATGTATTTATTTATTTTTTGTAAATACACAGAACGTAATACTAACCCCCCACAAAAACTCATAATACCACCCATGAAAACACATAATACCACCCATGAAACAAAAACAAACATAATACCACCCACAAACCCATATAATGCATAATAATCCACAGCCTAAATATACAGAAAAATATATAAATAACAAAAATATAACCATTACCTCCAGCCCTGGTTCGGGTCCCGTAAGCCTTTTATTCAACTTTTAACTTAAAACAAAACAAAAAGCTAGGGTGAAAGAATCCAGCCCCTCACCGGGAAACAGTTCTGCAGGCTAGGGAACCCAAAGCAAAAACCCCTCCAAAGGAAGGCTGCTCGAGGCCTACCCAACCTTTCAAACTCCAGAGAACGCACCTTCACCAGGTCACCGAGAATATTCCTACTTACCTCGTCCTCGAGGAGGATTTTATGCTGCGTCGATACTACACACCGTGCGCTCCATGTGTGATACCTAACCACTAGACTTACTAAAAATAAAGTGCAGCGGTCCCTGCCACCCAGATCTCTGAATGCTCCATAACACCACTCAGTGTAGGTAAGGTCAGCCAGCCGAGGCCAACCGATGGAAGCCCCTACCCTCTTGTATACCTCTATATTGAAGGGACAATGAAGCAGGAAGTGGTCCATGCTCTCCAGAGTGTTGCCACATGCCTCCCGGGGACAACCTCTGTCCTCGGTGTTCTTGTGCTTCAAGTTGTCCCCCACATATAGCTTACCATGGAAGCAGCGCCAGGTCAAGTCCCAATACTTTGAGGGGATTCTTCAGAATTTAAAAGAGACAAACTCACCCTCAAATCCCCACCTGGGCAGTCTCTGAGGGCCAATGGTTTCTGAAAGTGGGTTGCCAAGACCCTCTGGTCCAGCACACGCCTGGCCAGCGTCCTGACTTCCCCCACGGTCAGCCCCCATTGGCGTAAAACCTTCAGAACCGGTGCAACGTAAGCCGGAAGATGTCCGTGCGGTGTACGAAAGTCCTTCACACGCCCTCCTGTCTCCCACTCCTGGAAGAACGGCCGAAACCATCCCTTACAGGAGGATACCCACGGAGGATCCCTCTCTTTCCAGAGGTTTGCGATATTAGCTTTCAAAAAGGTATTCACGAGGAATACCACTGGGTTGACCATACCCAACCCACCTAGTCTCCTCGTACGGTAAGTAACCTCCCTCTTGAGTGGGTTCAGCCTATTTCCCCATAACAGCTGGAAGAACAGGCTGTAGACCCGTGACCAAAGAGGTTCTGGCAAAATGCAAACACTTCCCAGGTACATTAACAAAGGGAGCAGGTAAGTCTTGATCAAGCAAACCCTTTCTCTCAGGGTTAAAGACCACCCTTTCCATTGATCCACCTTTTGAGCGGCATTCCTCAATCTGCCTTCCCAGTTTTTCTCGGGATAATTCCCTTGGTCGAAATCGATGCCTAAAATTTTAGCGGAAACTTGGGGTTCTGGGAGAGCGTCCAGAAGATCAAAAGCAGGATCTCCCCCTCCCAGCCAGAGACTCTCACACTTTTCCCGATTGATCTTTGACCCGGAGACCTCCGAGTAGCGGACAACTTCCGACATCACCCACCCCGCCTCCTCCTGAGAGGAGACAAAGATAGTAACGTCATCAGCGTACGCCACTGTCCTCAAGGCCAGGTCCGGGCCCCCGGGTCCATCCTCACCCCTGCCAACGGTCCCCCATCTACCCTTCTGAGGAAGGGATCGACAGCGAACGCGTAAAGCAAGGGGCTCAGAGGGCATCCCTGACGAACTCCAGACCCGACTACAAAAGGACGGCCAACCCAACCGTTCACGAGCGGGAAACTCTCAGCCCCTGAATACAATGTTTGTAACCATTTTACGAACCCCACCGGCAGACCGTATCTCAAAAGGACAGACCAAAGGTACTCGTGGTTTACTCGATCAAAAGCTTTAGCCTGATCCAGGGAAAGTAAAAACCCCTTCCAGAGACCCGCCCTGCCCCGTTCCACAGCCTCCCGGACACTCAGCACGGCGCTAAACGTGCTTCGACCGGGAACAGAGCAGTGCTGAGCCCCAGAAAGGAGCTGGGGTGCAAATTTCACCAACCTACTGAACAGCACTTTTGCCAGAATCTTTCTGTCCGTATTGAGGAGCGCTATGGGACGCCAATTCTCAATGCGGAGCGGATCTTTACCCTTTGACAGAATAATTAGGGCCGACTTCCTCATTGACTCCGGCAGAACGCCCAAGGATAGACATTCATTAAAAACCTCGGTCAAGAGGGGAACTAAAATTTCCTTAAAGGCTTTATAAAACTCAGATGTTAAGCCGTCTGGGCCTGGCGACTTTTTGGACCGGAGCCCATCAATCGCCAGTCCGACTTCATCTTCCGTAATTGCTTCTGTCAAAACGCCAAGAGAGGGGTCTACTCCTGGTTCGGGAACGGTTTCTGCCAGGAAAGTCGAGATTCCGTCCCGATTAAGTTCTTTCCCGCCCAAGAGATGTGAGTAGAAGGATCTGACGACCTCCAGGATCCCTGATCTGGACCTTTTCAGGGAGCCTGTACTGTCTAGCAGACCCGTAACCAATTTACAACTCACTGACATCTTACAGTTCTTGTAGGGGTCAGGCGAGCGGTACTTCCCAAAGTCCCTCTCAAGAACCAAAGATGCGTGCCTATCATACTGACATCTCTTGAGCAAGGATTTCACTCTGGAGATCTCCTCGCGGCTACCTCCAGTCGAGACCAAATGCTCGAGTTTCCTCCTCAGGCTCTGATACATACGCTTTCTGTTCAGGCTTCTGAGGTTGGAGATCTGTCGGAAGAACCTTCTTACCCGATGTTTGAACATCTCCCACCACTCTGACTTACTGCTGCATAGGCCCAGTAGTGGTTCCTGGCTCTGAAGAAAATCCTCAAAGGACCGTCTTATTTCCGCTTCTTCCAGGAGTGACGAAGTCAACTTCCATAAACCTTTGCCCATCCGAGGGGTCTCTGTGACATTCAGAGAAAAAAGAATCATACAGTGGTCGGAGAACTCCACCTTCACCACCGATAATGGTGAGGAGACGGCTTCCTCCTTTAAATAAAACCTATCTATCCTAGACCTGCAATAACTACCTCTAAACCAAGTGAATCCCGTGCGCCCTGGGGTGTGCCGAATGTGGACATCCACAAGGCATGCTTCACTAACTACTCTATTTAACTCGACGCTATCATAGCCTAGCTGGTTATTGGAACCTCCTCTATCACAGAGCCTTGTGACATTATTAAAGTCTCCTCCAAAGACCACTTGCCGGCTTGTAAAAAGGAAAGGCTTAATTCTCATAAAGAGGTCTTTGCGCCCCTCCTTTGACTGGGGTCCATAGATGTTAATAAGACGCAACTCTTGACCTCCCATGAGAATATCCAAGATCAGGCACCTCCCCATTTCCAGCTCGATAACCCGTCTGCATTCTACCTGTGCGGTCTTAAAAAGGACCGCCACCCCGCTATACGGCTCGGCCGCAAGAGACCAATAGGAGGCTCCGTACCTCCACTCACGCTTGGCTTTGTTCATGACCGACAAATCTGTCAGCCTGGTCTCTTGCAAAAATAAAATGTCAGCTTCAACTCGGCTGAGAAAATCAAAGGCCGCAAACCTAGCCGCATCTGACTTAATGCTGACAACATTAATGGATGCCAGCGTCAACAGGGTGAGTGCCGCCATCATTGGTGATCGAGCTGGATGGCTTTCCTCTTACTCTCCCCCTCCTCCCTGTCGGAAGAAGAGGTCTCTCCTTTATTTCTTTTTAATGAAATTGAAACATCCATATCACCACTCTCATCCTTACCTTCACCTTCCGGCTTCAGGGTGGCCCCCTTCCCGGAAGAAACCGGGTCCCCCACAGAAAGAGACCCAGCGTCCCCCGGGGTTCCTTCCTCAATTATCTCCGCCACCACCTCCGGTACCTCACCCCCAGCCTCTCCCCCTGGCAGGGAAGAGGAGGTGTTATTGAGAGCTTGGTACCGGTTAGAGAGGTCGACCGTAAGGGAACTGATGGGGCCTTCCTTTGGTATCTGCACCAGAGTGAGTGGGACCGAGTCATCCCACTCTAGAGAGGAAGAACCCCTATTTTTCTCTCTTGTTCTTCCCTTACCCTTTTTTTTCTGCTTTTGCCATTTCTCGCTTTCCTCGTCCGCAGTTTCTTCACGGGAGGATCCGGCAGAACTGGCAGCCACCTCCTCTCTCTCCATCCTTCTGGTTTCCTCATCCACATCGCTATCCCTTGGGGCCTCAGCAGCTCGACTCCCCTCCTGCCCTGGCTGGCCAGGCACCCCGCCGAGACCCTGTAGCCCTTCCTCCTCCCTGCTGCCACCAGCTTCGCCCCCGGAGCGACGGGCCCGCTGACCCTCTGACTGGGCTCGGCCGATGTTGGCAAAGGATAAGGGACAACGACTGAATGGGTGCCCTAAAGCACCACACAGGTTACACCGAATGCTACCACAGGAGGAGGATGGGTGGTCTCTGCCCCCACACAGCGCACACACCAGCACCTTACACTGTGCGCTAAAATGTGTGGGGTCCCCGCACCTGTGGCAGACCTTCGGCTGCCCCTGGTAGAAAACCAGAATCCTGTCCCTTCCCAGGAACGCAGAAGAAGGGATGTGGGTAACGGAATTACCTGCACGTTTCAACTTTACCATGAAAGTCCAGGCCCCTGACCAGATACCGTGTGCGTCCCTGTTTTTCTGGGGAGGATGGAGAATCTCCCCATACCTGCCCATCCAGGTCATGATGTCAACATAAGAGAGAGACTCGTTACTAGTCAGAACGGTCACTCTCTTAGTGTCATTCTGGCGGGTAATTGCTTGAACTGCAAAATCCCGCCACTCGGGCTCCGTCTGAGCCAGCTCGTATTTTGACCAGAAGAGCTCGAGCCCCTCTGGTCTCACGAAGCGAACATCAAACAGGGAGGTCCCAAAGGGGTGGATCAGGGCAAAGATGTCACTCACCCTGAATTCCATCCCGAGGAGAAGCTCCACCACCCTAGCACGGTTAGGGCAGGCTTCACTGCCTCCCCATCGGAGACGAACAACATTCCTTCTGGACCCCCCCTGCCCGGCTGTAGGAAGCGACCATGCCTCTTCTCCCTGCCTTTGCTCTCGGAAGGCCCCTGTGCCAAACCTATCTATCCAAAAAGATAGGTCGCGCTTTTCACCCTCTATAGTGACCGACCTCTCTCCCCTCTTTAAGGCGGATAGGAATAGCTCGTGTGACCTGGGGTCCCTGAAGCCGGGAGGTGAAGGTCCCCCACTTACCCCGGCAGCAACACTAGCGTAGCTTCTAGGAGCAGTCACCGCCGGGGCGGCAGCTGGACCAGGGCCCCCACTCCTCCCCAAACCACTAGACACTCCACCCTCACTTGTGACTTTTGTAAATTTACCTGTACCTCCCTCCGATACTCCTCCACCAGCAGACACCCCAACATTTAATCTTGTATTATTTAGATTCCCCACACCCCTGGACTGTCCCTCACGCACACCTCTCACCATGATGTTGCTCCCTTCATCCCTTTCACACACCTCCATGCCTTCCATACTCTCACGCTCATCATTCTCCCTATTCTTTGCGACCAGACCGGTAATGGCTTCTCTCTTGGCCGGAGGAGTAAGGGGCACCTGGCGGCCCGGAGGTTTCCCCGCCGCTCCCCCCTTGCCTGCAGGGGAGCAACCCAGGGTGGGTTTCTTAAATATAGTCCCCTCCGAGCCTCTAGGCCCACCCCCCTTAGCACTGGGGGGAAGGGGACTTCCAGCCACGCATTCACGACCTTTGGCTCCGACTCCTGCCATCATATTTCGTGTAACCCCAGCAAAAGAATTCCGGCGTTTTGGGTCTCCACTTTTTTTAGGGTCCACCGCAGGGCCCTTATTGGGGCCACCCGACGCCGGATGGCCCCCCAAACTCCCAGGATGTTTGGGATCACCCGACGCCGGGCAATACCCTTTATCCAGGCCCATCGCAGGGCCTTTCTGGGGGCCACCCGACGCTGGATGACCCCCCACCTTCCGTGAACTTATGGGATCACCTGCTGGTGGGTGACCCCCCTTACTTAGGCCCACCGCAGGACCTTTCTGGGGGCCAGCCGATGCCAGATGACCCCCCATCTTTTCCTCCACCTTCCCTGAACTCTTGGGATCACCCGACGCCGGGAGACCCCCCCTTACTTAGGCCCACCGCATGGCCTTTCTGGGGGCCACCTGATGCCGGTGCACCCCCCCCCCCACCTCCGCAACCTTTTTTGTCATTGTACCTGGATCATCCGACGCCGGATGACCCCCCACCTTTGCAGCCTTTTTTGACATTTTACCTGGATCATCCGACGCCGGATGACCCCCACTCTTAGGAATCTCACTGTCAGACATCAGCTTCTGCCCGTCACCCCTCCTTTTATTACGAACCGGGGGGGTGTTTGGATCAGGATGCCTAGTACTCTCCCCCTTCCTTTGCACTGAACCCACATTAGCAGAGTCCAGGCTGGGTCGGACCCGGGGGCTACCCATACAGCTACCCCCCTCCCCTGTTTCAGAGGCTTGCCCAGGGAGGCTGACGTACCTGTACTCCACCTGGGTGATCTTTTTGCCACTTTTCTTCTTTTTAGCCTGGGGGTCTCGCTTAGGAAGGTCATTGCCAAAATATAGACCCTCCAGGCCTCCAGGGGATTCCAGGTGACTTATGTACGCCATTAGTTGCCCCCCCGGGCCGCTGTCCTCGCCCTCTTCCCCAGAGGAGTCTGAGCTTGAAATAATAGTAGCTTGCCCAGCTGGAAGGTCACTGCACAGGGACTGCTGACTATCCGTTGTCTGCAGTTCTCCAGCAGGGGCCTGCTCCATCTTGGACACTAGGCCCTTCATATCCTCACAGACCCCAGCCAGAGCCGGCGGAGACCCTTCAAACCGGTCACCATTCACCAACTTCTCTGCGAAAGGACCTGCACCCCTTAAGATGTCCGCCCTCCTCTCAACCAGGGTGAGGATCTCGCTTTTCAATTCCTGGACGGCCTGGTTGTATTGGGCCCTCCTTGACCCACCTGAATTGTTGGCCAGGGACCTGGCTGCCTTTAACTCCTCCTGAAGCCTTCTGATGGTGCCGCCGGCCTCACGGTACTCCTGGGTCCTGGAAGCGAGCCTGGCAGCAAAGACGGTAACATCCTCCCTAGGCCGCAGTGTCCCCCAGTGCTCGATGGTAGGAATGGGGTCTCCCCCAGAAGTACCTGGCCTGGCTCCAGGAGGGCCTTTGCTGGAAGTCCCAGCAGCCGAGGTCCCGGAGGGCCGCCGTCCCTCACCCTGGCTAGCCCGACGGCCACCTCGGGTGGTCTCCAGGAGGGGTGCAGGAGACACATCGCTGCGTCTCCTGCTAGATCTCCTCAGCCCCTCCTGGGTAGCCGGTTGTGAAGCATCCCCATCCTCCGCCGGCTGGCTCCGGAGAGTGGGGGTAGTGGTCCTCCCTCTAGCCATAGCCCAGGACCTCACTCCCTCCTGGGTAGGAGAGAGCAAAAGTCCCAGGCCCTGGAGGAGAAAGAGAGAGACCTGGAGCTGCTAGCACCTGCTCACAAGTGAACCACACCCTGCAACTGGAAGTGAAGGGGTGTGTCCCTGCAGTGCTATGTCAAACCACAGATGACACAGTGATACGTACTGCTCTAATGTTGTCCCTGCAGTCCTATGTCAAAGCACTGTATGCTAAATGTCCAAAAATCTGTTAAATGTTAATTTATTCTTTACAGTTGTGTTTTATATTCATTCAGTATTAATGACGTTAGTTGAGGTTCTACTGTACTTGTAATACTGTATCCTCAGCTATAACTGAGGAAGGGGCATTGCCCCAAAATGCGTCTTTATGCTGGTTTAAAATAAAACAGAGAAGCGAGCTTACTTCCTGTATTGTGCTGAACATTATATTTCGGTCAGCTGCTCCTACACCCTTCACATTTTTTTAATCACTAATCCTTGGTGTGAGGACACTTGCATTAGCGATTTATATGTATGAAAGTTGTGAGTGGGTTTCCCAACATCCTGGTGTTTTGCCTTCATGCATTATGTGTGGTGTGTGTCTGTGCAGGTGACCGGACATGTGTTTGAACAGTGATGTGTTCTGTTGGGTCTGTGCTGGTGGCCAGACGTGGTATGAACAGTGATGTGTTCTGTTGGGTCTGTGCTGGTGGCCGGACATGTGTTTGAACAGTGATGTGTTCTGTTGGGTCTGTGCAGGTGGCCGGCCATGTGTTTGAACAGTGATGTGTTCTGTTGGGTCTGTGCTGGTGGCCGGACATGTGTTTGAACAGTGATGTGTTCTGTTGGGTCTGTGTTGGTGGCCGGACATGTGTTTGAACAGTGATGTGTTCTGTTGGGTCTGTGCAGGTGGCCGGACATGTGTTTGAACAGTGATGTGTTCTGTTGGGTCTGTGCAGGTGACCGGACATGTGTTTGAACAGTGATGTGTTCTGTTGGGTCTGTGCTGGTGGCCGGACATGTGTTTGAACAGTGATGTGTTCTGTTGGGTCTGTGCTGGTGACCGGACATGTGTTTGAACAGTGATGTGTTCTGTTGGGTCTGTGCTGGTGGCCGGACATGTGTTTGAACAGTGATGTGTTCTGTTGGGTCTGTGCTGGTGACCGGACATGTGTTTGAACAGTGATGTGTTCTGTTGGGTCTGTGCTGGTGACCGGACATGTGTTTGAACAGTGATGTGTTCTGTTGGGTCTGTGCTGGTGGCCGTACATGTGTTTGATCAGTGATGTGTTCTGTTGGGTCTGTGCTGGTGGCCGGACATGTGTTTGATCAGTGATGTGTTCTGTTGGGTCTGTGCTGGTAACCGGACATGGTATGAACAGCTTTTGTTGTAATAACAATTATGACTTTGTTTATCTCTAACCTAGTGAAGTCAGGCAGTCAGCACCTACAAAACAAGACATTGTGTGAACATGGCTATAATAACAACAATAAAGAACACACCCAGCAAGAGCAGAAGCAAAACAAGGCTGCTTGTGAGGAAACTAAGCTGGAGAAACTATTTCGTCATTTTGCTGGTTTGATTTTCTTTTTACTTGAAACTTCTGTCAGAAATGTAGACAAATATCATTTTGCTATGTACTGCTTGGTTTATAATTTTACTAACTACTCTATACAGCAGTAAATTGGTATGCTACTGTTCCAATAGAATTTATCTGTAGATTGTTATGTTAAAGCAACCCTCTGGTTCCACATAAAAACAACCTGGGGAATGTAAAAGTATAGTAAAAGTACCTGGTGGCCTCCTTTTTAAAGTCTCTTTTACATTCAAAGGTAATTTTTCGAAAGACTAAAAGCAGGAGTGGACTAGGAATTAGTAGATTCACTGCAGAATGATTCAAAAGAAGGCCACCAGGTACTTTAACTATACATTCCCAAAGTTGTTTCAATTTTAGGACGAAGCCTATGTGCGCAAAAAAAAGCATGTCTCAAAATATTCGCACCTGTACGATATGCGTGCAGATGCAAGGTCACAGTGTTCAGTGATGATGGGACTCCCCACAGAGACTAAAGAATCCCCTGCTACAGCTGTGGCAGAGGATCGTGATGTTCTCCCACTGCTTTCAATGTGGCCAGCGCTGCAGCCGCCCTATTGAAAGCAATGGGATGTAGGCAACCCCTGCAGTGATTTTCAGGGAAGGGCTTGAAATATAAGCCCTTCCATGAAAATCATCCCTATCTGCAGTAAAAAATAAAAAAATACACACCACCTTCCACCGCTGTCGGGGCCCCAGCCCGTCTTCTCGCTTGGTCCTCACAACTGCTCTGAAGCATTTTCTGCTGGCCAGGGATTTAAAAATCTCCGCCTCCAGACACTGCTGGGTCTGATTGGCTGAGCGCTCAGCCAATCACAGGCAGCGTTCAGCCATTCATTGAATGACAGCTGAGCGCTGACTATGATTGGTCACAGCGCTCAGCCAATCAGAGGCAGCGCTCATGAATTCATTGAATTCAGCCCTTCCCCGAAAATCACTGCAGGGGTTGTCTGCATCCCATTGCTTTCAATGAGGTGGCTGCAGCGCCAGCCCCATTGAAAGCAATGGGAGAAGATTGTGGTCCTCTGCCACAGCTGTGACAGTTGTGGCAGAGGATCGCGATCTTCTCCATATGTTTTTAATGCGCCAGCCCCATTGCATGGAGCTACAGGTTTCTATTTGATTCTTTTCTGTTGTCTTTCCATCCAAAAAATAGAAACCTAATGCTGCAGGCTGCACTATTTTTTTGTCAAAAAATAACAGAAGCCCAACAGAATGGAAGCCAACGGGAACCTTTCTGTTTACTTTTTTGGATTCTTGAAAACACATTAAAATCAATGGGTAAAAATCTTGATATATTTTTTACATTTTGTTTTTGTTTCTCTGTCAAAAATGGAGCCGAGAGACAGGGCTTAGTTAAGGGTTTATAACACAGGTGTGAATTCACCCAAACTCTTCTTTTGGCATAATTGATAGTCGACAGAAAGGGATTTGGCTATTCCCTGAAGCATAAATAGCTATGTGCGTATAACTGGAAGACGTGTATAAAGAATTACTTCACATGTTGAAGAGCCATGTAAAAAGGCCATGGCAAGGTTACAAATGGGAGCTTGTAGTTTACTAGTTTCTCACTGTAGAAACCATTATAATTAAGGACTTTATCTGTCTATGAGGATAATTTGTCATGACTTACAGATCTATAAGATGCTCAGCATATGGTTTGCATTCTTTTATTTAAATGTGAACACCATATGCTAATTAGAGTATAGCTTTAGACGCACCTTTTTTGCTGAAAGGAGTCGCAGTCACAACCATCAAACTACTAACAACCACTTGTCTGTTTGCATGTATGTACATATGAGTGAGTGAATCTCATAGCTCGATTTCCCGCTGCCGTCATAGCTCTGCCCCCTGGCGCCGTCATAGCTCTGCCCCCTGGCGCCGTCGTAGCTCTGCCACCTTCCAAAAATCCACCAGGAGAGGCAGCAAGTAAATGGGATCCTTCATCCAGAAAGCATACAGAGTCGGGTTAAAATAACCTCCCAATCTTTATTGTTAAAAGACTGGCATTCTACAGCGACGTTTCGGCCAAGATCACTATGGCCTTTGTCAAGCTGTCGTAGCTCTGCCCCCTGGCGCCATCGTAGCTCTGCCCCCTGGCGCCGTCGTAGCTCTGCCCCCTGACGCCGTCGTAGCTCTGCCCCCTGGCGCCGTCGTAGCTCTGCCCCCTGGCGCCGTCATAGCTCTGCCCCCTGGCGCCGTCATAGCTCTGCCCCCTGGTGCCGTCATAGCTCTGCCCCTTGGTGCCATCATAGCTCCGCCCAGTGGCACCATCATAGCTCCGCTCTCTGGCACCGTTATGGCAGGTCCTAACACACTGAGAATTTAACTAAGCTGTTATTATGTCAGACACAACTCAGCAGTCCTGACAGAAGACACTGACCTACCGCCACCACAGAGAGTCGGCAGGCTAAAGGACCTGTGGTGACGTCACTGCTGTGGGAGGAGCCATTCTGGAGTTTGGTAGTACTGTACTGTATACTAGATAAGCCGACAGAAAGTACAGGACCTGTGATGATGTCATCATCATGTGATTATGCATGTGCGTGGAGTCAGGGATGACTAGGGGCTCATCATTGTATGTAGTAGAGCTGCGAGTGGCTGTTTGTTTAATGTGCTATGCGTGTAATGTGTATAGTCAGCATGGATGTATGTCATGTACCAAAGCTGTGCCTGTGACTCGCATGTCATGTAGCAGAGCTGAGTTTGTAACATGTGCATGTACTGTGGCACAGCTGCATCTGTCACGCGCATATAATGTAGCAGAGCTGTGTTTGTACCATGCACATGTTATGTCTGTCAGGCGCATGTCGTGTACCAAAGCTGTGTCTGTCAGGCGCATGGCATGTAGCACAGCTGTGTGTGTGCAGAACAATAATGCAGAACACTTCCCTCCTACTATCCACCATCTGGGACAAATCATTCCCTTTTTTCTGGAGTCTTCCAAAGTTTTCTTCCCTCTTGGGCAGGTCTATGGTATTCCATGGTCTCCCTCTTTCCCACACCTGTGTTGGGGAGAGGACTCCTCTTTTGCCACCTTCTTCCCTCCTCTACTTCTGATTTAGGCCTCGACTTCTCAGGCCTACACAGGCTGAAGCTGGAGGGTGAGACTTCCTGTTGGCGCCCTGGGAGGGACGGGACTTCCTCCTTGAACTATATGCAGTTGACCAGGTCCTGCTCCACCCCCTCTGCCCCAGTTTCTTTCTTCTCCCCTGTTACCTGTTCTCACAGCAGCCCCGTACACTCTGGGACTCATCTGGATCTGAGTCCCAGATGTTCCTGTGCTGACAGCCTTCCTAATCAGTGTCCACAGGAGTTCTTCACAGAAAGTCATCCTAGTCCCAGATTTCCCTGTGCTTATAGCCTTAAAAACCAGTGTCCCAGGAGCTCTTCACAGAGAAATAGTCGTCTAAGTCCCAGATCTCCCTGTGGTTATCAATCACGATATGCAGCTATGGTTTGCACCAAGCTCCCTCACTAATGAATTACATGGGATGAGTCATTGCATGACAGCTGGACACGGTATTTGTCATGATAGTAAATGCAGCTATCGGGCCCCCATATCATCATGCCTTCTAAAGAAGTAGATGCATTACTGCTAAGCTCAGCATTTGACATGATTTTGCAGTGCATAGAAATATAACGCCCTTCTCCATAGAAGGAATAAGTATTTTACTGCTAAACTCGGTATTTGAAATAATAGAGTGACTACAAGTCCCAGACTGCCTCGTTACCCCTTTCTACAGGATTTGTACTAATATGTTTGTTAGACTCTGTATCTGACATGATTAGGTGGTGAATGCAAGAGTCAAGCCGCCTTGTTTTCTCTTTCATAGGAAGAAGGGTGTTCGTGCCAGATTGTGTGTCCGACATGATTGTGGGGTGATTGTGAGCATAGGCTGCCACTTGCCCCCTCCTCCATAGGATCAATAAATGCATGACTGCTGGATTCTTCTGATTACATTGTGCTTGCAGGTATCCACCAGACACATACAATGGATATCTGTGTTACTGCTGGACTCTGTATAGGACATGGTTGCTAGAATCAGGCGGTCACATTACATGCAGCATCTCTGTATTACTGTGAGACGCTGCATCAGACGTGATCTACAGCACTGCTTTCCATAGGACGAATATCTGCGTTAGAACTAGATTCTATACACGATGAAAGCAACTGGACAGGCATCAGGTTGTTTCACGGGTTCATCCATTTAAGCATTATTCTCCGTCTTGAATGTATTTTCGCAAACCGTCCTATATGGCCAGTCTCTATTTAACCCCTTAGTGACGGAGCTTTTTTGCTTTTTTCCATTTTCATTTTTTCCTCCCCCCTTTTAAAAAATCGTAACTCCTTTATTTATACATCGACGTCGCTGTATGAGGGCTTGTTTTTTGCGGGATGAGTTGTATTTTTGAATGGTGCTATTTAATGTACCATATAATATACTGAAAAACTTTAAAAAAATTCTAAGTGGAGAGAAATTGAAAAAAAATGACATTCCTTCATCTTTCGGTGCGTTCTGTTTCTACGGCGCACAAACTTCAACATAAATGACATGATACCTTTATTCTACGGGTCAATACGATTACTATGATATCAAACTTTTATAGTTTTTTTTTTCTGTACTGCTTATATATTTTTTTAAAGACATTTAATTTTTAAAAATTATTTTCTGTCTCTATTTTCTGCGCACAATAACTTTTTAATTTTTTTGGCGACATAGTTGTTTGAAGGCTCATTTTCTGCGGTATGTTCTGACATTTCCGCTGGTACCATCTTTGTATACAAATGACTTTTTAATCGCTTTTTATTACTTTTTTTCTTGCAGACAGGGTGACCAAAAAAGCGTATTTCTGGCGTTCTTTTTTTTTTTTTTTCGGACGACATTCACCGTGCGGGGTAAATAATGCATTACTTTGCTAGATCGGACCTTTACAAATACATATTTTTGCTTTTTTATTTAGATTCTTTTATTTTTATTTTTTTAATTAGTAAAACTTTCTTGTTTTTTTTTTTTTACACCTTTCAGTTCCCAAGGGGGACCGATGCCTTGATCGCTCCTGCAGTATGACGTATAGCATTATGTCATACTGCTTTTGACAGGCAGTCCTTCAAGCCACCCCACGGGGATGGCTTGATAGGGAGTCTCCTAAGGCACCCCTAGGGCCTTTCAGAAGGCCCCCGGCTGCCATGACACCGATCTGACCGCGGGGGGCCGTAAGGGACCCCCGAACATTGTTCAGGGGATTTAAATGTCGCTGTCAGAATTGAAAGGCCGATTGCAGCTATTGCCCGCGGGTGTCAGTTGTAATAAACAGCTGACGTCCGCGCTGTATGGAGGGAGATAGCGGCCTTATCTCCCTCTATACACGTCCTGCAATAGCAGGACGTAAAAACACAATTGGGCCGTCACTAAGGGGTTAACATGGTTTTATAACGGTCACAGATGTCCATCAATCAATATCTTCATGGCCACACTGTTATGACGAGTACCAGACGGCTCATTTCCTCCTTCCGCAGAACAGGTTATACTTTTGCTGCTTAACTCTAAGACAGTTACTCTATTGTCACAACCACCATACAGCATCAGTAATCTCTCCCATAGGGGACAGTTAGTTATTCTCTGTACTAGACACAATCATGCAGCTATTCCAGTTTATGCTTGTCCCTACCCACCAGAGGTGATTGCAGACTGCCCTCTCCTGTCAGGTCATGTGTATGGCATTGATGGCAGTCAGCGCTAGTATTAATCAATTCCCTCTATAGTCAGAATATCTGCACTAGGGTCTGGAAACTCTCGATGACACCGTAGCCAAGGCTGCAAGACATGCCGGGAGAGTCCTGACTTAAAGCCCAAGCTGACACAGTTTCTTACAGTATTTGTCCTTTTTGTACTGAAAGATTCTTAAGGCCTTCAGGTCGGTATGTTTACCCGGTGAATGCCATCTCATTGCTCTCAGCTACTCATGCTAGCCATTAGCGGAGAGATTTTAAATCTTCCAGGCATCCAGCCTTCTGCGCATGCGCCCATCATTTTCCGTCTGGCACACATGCGCAGAAGACAGCGTGGGGTCCTGGAAGGACCAGACTGCACTAGGACATCATAGAGGACGGAGGTGAGTATTTTCAGTTCCTCTCATGGATCTCATCTGTAAGGGGAGCAGAAACTTAAACTTTTATTTCACTTTTTATTCATTTTTATGCAATCACTGTTATCCGGCCGTGTGAAATAAGGTACAGCTAGTGAGGCCATCAAAAGGCATATCTGTGGTCACTAAGGGGTTAATGGGATGTACCATCAGGGTGCTATTATACCAGTGCTAGAGCTCACATCTTCCCCAAATTTGGCAGGCTAAATTTTCAAGCGCAGGTGCAGCCCGGCAATTAGAGCTATGACCTGAGCATTTTTGGGAGGTCAGTGTTCACCTACTAACTAGATATTTATCTACACAGTTGGACAAGTTCAAGGTTTAACAGGGAACTCATAAGCATGCCCATGCCTTCTGTAGCTTCTGTTCTATGATATAGTTCATTTGTTACCTTATACGCCTTGTTACAGAATAATACAACTTTATTTAAAGGGAACCTCTCTAAACCGAACATCACCATATATAATTATGATGCTGCTCAGTGAGGTGGGGCCGGGGTCGGGGAGGTCATTTTTTATAGTCCCTTCTGTGAGATTGTGTGCGCACAGTGGTCCAGAAAGAGTCAGACTATCAGACTGCGAGTGGACATCATTAGCGAGCACCGCGAAAAGGTGACTATTAAAAAAAAGACTTAGTTTTTGGTGCTGTTTGGCACTGAGAAGTTTCCTTTAAGGCTGGGTTCCCACAGAGTGGATCCCACCGGAAATCTTGCGGTTTGGCCGCAGCGAAAAACCGCAAGATTTTCCCCCAGAAAGCGCAGCTTCAAAACCCTCGGCACTTAACCGCGGGTTTTGGAGCAGCTTAGCCGTATGCTTTTCCATTGTGACCGGCACTCCCATAGAGGAGAGCGTGGCCGCAACAGATTGGCCGTCCCGTGTGGACAAGATTTTTGACAAATCTCGTCTGCATGGCTGGCTAATCCCGGGATTAGCGGCCGCATGGGGATTTGCTGCAGAGACCGTTCTGTGCAGAAAGAAATGCATGGATACTTCTTTCTAACAAATAAGGTGCGGGTGCAGATACATATCCTTCATTGGTTGCTACAATTTGAATGTACAAGTGGGTCAGTGTTTAATGTGTGGCACCTGACCCACTTGTAATGCTCAATGATGGCGCAATAACTGAAGCGGACAACGTCAGTAATGAAGAATACTTTATTCCACAAGAGGCACAAAGCATAGCAGTCAGTGACAATCTTTATATGAAGTATATACAGTTTGATGTCCTTTGAGTGGAAACAAAAAGCAGAACTGTCAACAGATCATATCTTCTTACTCTCATATCCTCTTCTATCGTCACATGCAGACCCACCAAGTACAGCAGCCCATTCATTCTCATGAACAGTTGGAATCCCAATGGCAGACCAACACCAATCACATACTGACGCACATGGAGGCAATATGTATTATTACACAGGACCCCAGTAAATGGGATTTTACTATCATACACAGAAATAGAAAAAAATGACTCAGACCAAATATAGTAAGTTAAATAATGTAAAATTTATTTCATTATATGTGTTTTGGTTGTTACCTCCCATCACTCACAAGGAGGGTACAGCAACACGCAGGACAGGAAAAACCCCCTGTGGAGGAAACCTGTAGGGAAACCATGGCTGCTGTACTGCCCTTCCTCTGGGCATACTAAGGGAGGGTAACACTATAAAATGTATGCAAGGTAGGGGTGTGTGACTACCTACAGTGACTGCATGTGACTATCTACAGTGACTGTGTGCGGGTGTATGCATGTGTACATGTATGAATATGATCCATCAATATGTGACACAGTGTCTCTGTGAATGTGTAGGAATATAAAAAGGTTACCGGTCTTCATCGGTCGCCGCTGACGTCGAGATCGTTGTAGAGATCTTCCTGTGCCTGGAAGGCTTTTACCATCGATGGATTCTGGTGAACGAACTTGCAGAGGGAACAGGTTGGTCGGTTGAACTGTGGGCCGCTGATGGTGAAGTCTTCAGCGCCTCTCCTGAACATGTGAAGAGCCCAGCTGTGATGGCTCTGCCGCTCTCTTGTCCACGCCCAATGGGAAGGGGCTTCTGCCATGACCTAGAATTAAACAGAGTATGAATATCATTATCACCACAGATTTTTCATCAAAGACTGGAGTATTTTATATTATTTCTACTAACGAGATCACAAGTGGTTCGGTCCACCCAAGTTCTAAATCCCATCCGGATAAGTAGCTGGTTTCGTTGCTTGAAGAGTTGCTGTCTGTTCTCCATCCAGGTCGGTCCAAAGGCCCAGGGGAAGATCTCCCATCGGAAGCAGAATTCCTCTTCCATCTGGTTGGCTAAAAACCTGGAAGAAAAAAGGAAACTGGACGATGAACAAGTCAGAAGAAGAGAGAACTGGAGAAAAGGGGCGATCGAATGAACACTCGGTAAAGTCATGGGATCCTGGAGTCTTCTCCATATTTTATTTTCATTTTCCTGTTACTTATTTTAGTATTCATTAGATTTATACATCAGTCTGTAAATACAGATCTGTTATAATAAAGCAACTCACAAAGCGGGAAAGAAGTTGTTTCTATATTCCTCGATGTGCAGTCCGGCTCTCCTGAAGTAGATCATCACCATCGCCAGCAGATACTAGAGTGAGAAGAAGGACAGTTAGAGGCTGCGACTACTAACAAGTAAAGAATAGAACCACATATTCCACATTTTTATATTACCTTGTCGGATATCATCATGCAGCTATCAGATGCGAGAAACGTCCAGTGTTGTCCATAATCTAGAACAAAAAGGAACTATTATCAATTTTTCTTTAATAAATGAATCAGTTTTATGAATTAGTTTAGTGACTGCAGTAAAGTTACATAATCTCCTCCATCATGTAACACTGAAAGAAGCAGCAGAGCAGGAAGAGCCATCAGTTCTGTACTTCTACAGGAGCTCTACTGAAAGTCATGGACATCACATGTGACCGTATCACAGAGACAGTGATACAATAAGGCCCCATTCACATCTACATTTAGGCTCCATTAGGGCATTCGGTTTCTATCTTCATTTTTTAGAATAGAGAAACTGAAGTTAACCTGAATTCAAACAGATCAATTTTTTCATATTGAAATCAATTATAGAAAAAAAATGGAAATACTTCTGTTTTTATCCATTCTGTTTGGCTTTTTTTCTTTAGGGGACTAATAGCGCAGCAGACTAGATAAGTAGGTTAGACATATCACATCCAATCTGGCATTCATTTCTGGTATAATTTATGCCAGTTTGTGGCATAATTTATACATAAATGTGTCGGTCCAGGAGGCCACACCCCTTCCCACCAAGCCATGTTACCTTGCTGGGTGGGGGTGTGATGAACATCGGCGTTCATAGTGATGAACATTGGTGTACATAGTAAAAAATTACAATTTTTCTACAATTCCTTACTTCTATAAAGAATTACAATTTTTTTGTATGCCAGAAATTGGCATAAAACCTTTTCTGAATCTCCCCCAATGCATCTTACCAAGAACTCGGAAGAAAGCTGCCATTTCCTCCTGCTGTTGGGCTGGGTCATGCCTCCTCCTCTTCTGGGGGTCTTCCTCGCAAGGGCTGGGATCTCGCTTCCTCTTCCGCCCTCTGTCGTCTCTTCGGAACAGCATACGCAGGAATCTCACTACACCGTCCATGATCCTTAACAGGGGAAATAAAAAGGGGTTATTATTAGGACAAACACTTGATCGTTTCTGTGTCCAGTGTAACTAAGTTATACATATAGATCCCAGTGCAGTCCCTATAGACCTGTTGTTACATTATGTGTATATGTCCCATCCCTCTCTGTATAGTAACTGACCCCCTATAGTGAACGTCATAGCTTACCAGGTGCTCACGTCGTCTCTTCTACACAGAAAACAAGAAAAGAACATGTTAATATTGTTCATTAAACTACAATAAAACAGTTATTAACACAGCGCCATATTTATTCCTCGTCACCCAAATATCTCTGTAGTTATTCCCAGATACAATTCCAGGAGAAAAGAGCAGCGCCGAGTAAAAAAGTCCAGGCAGCGAAGGGATGCCAGCATCCCAAAATCGTGAAACTCCCACAATGTGATCACGGGGCTTCTGATGGGTTGCTATGGCTTGAATGTGGTCACTGGGTCTGCCAGCTATGGTGGCTTATGAGACTTAGCCACTGGCTGATCTTCATAGGCTTTGTAATACACTGCTAAAATGAAGCATAGTACTATATTCTAAAAATGATAAAATATGGTGACATTCAAGGCCCCCTAGTGGGAGAGATTGGCTAATTGAGAACTAGAGTTCATCCTGCAAAAAATAAGCCCCATAGAGCTCCGTCGATGGAAAAATAAAAATGTTATGGTTTTTGGAATGCGGCAACACAGAAGCAATGTTGAATGCTGTAAAATTTGCAACCGAAAACAAATGGCAGAATGTTTTTTCCCCCAACCCCCCTAAAAGCAATTTAATAAAAGGTATACAGTACATTATATGCACCCAAAAATAATTTTATTAAAAAACACAACTTATCCCGCAAAAGTGAACCTCTGCACCAGGGTCTGTAATAATAGATTAGGGGACTGGCAACTAACTGAATGAAGACATGCACACGTATGTGAAGTAAAATGTACATACAGTATATTGGGAATAATACAAGAAGATTCATCATAGATGCATATACAAAACACAGATAAAGTGCAAATACATACAATAATACAAATAAACTGTCCAATACAAGATACATTACATACAAAAGCATGATAAATACATAAATAATACAAATAAACTGTCCAATACAAGATACATTACATACAAAAGCATGATAAATACATAGATAATACAAATAAACTGTCCAATACAAGATACATTACATACAAAAGCATGATAAATACATACAATAATACAAATAAACTGCCCAATATAAGATACATTACATACAAAAGCATGATAAATACATAGATAATACAAATAAACTGTCCAATACAAGATACATTACATACAAAAGCATGATAAATACATACAATAATACAAATAGACTGTCCAATACAAGATACATTACATACAAAAGCATGATAAATACATACAATAATACAAATAGACTGTCCAATACAAGATACATTACATACAAAAGCATGATAAATACATACAATAATGCAAATAAACTGTCCAATATAAGATACATTACATACAAAAGCATGATAAATACATAGATAATACAAATAAACTGTCCAATACAAGATACATTACATACAAAAGCATGATAAATACATAATACAAATAAACTGTCCAATATAAGATACATTACATACAAAAGCATGATAAATACATAATACAAATAAACTGTCCAATATAAGATACATTACATACAAAAACATGATAAATACAATCATGTCCATATTTATTCATAGTCATCCAAATATCTCAGTTTATTCAATATCACCATTATATATTCACTAACCCAAATATCTTCATATTAATAATCATAAAAACTCTCCATATTTATTAACAATCACCCATTTCTTTCAAATTCTGATTAAACCCACTGCTATAATTTGCTCCTAATAAGCAGTGATGTAGATCCGGGTCTCAGTCGAAGAAAGAAGTGTTTAAAGTCGCTGAAAAGTCGCTAAAATCTCTTTAGTGGGAGCAATAGGGAGCCAATCTGAACTCTGAAAGAGCAATCGCTGACTGGCACCAACTGTCGTTTTCTTGCTCGGCTTGAAAGCAAATCCTGCGATCCTATTGGCTGTTGCTGGTGGCACCTGTCACAATGGTTCACACAGCAGTAAATGTAGAGGGAGGCCGCACTCCCATCATCTCACCTTCCAGGCTCATATATTATGGTTTTCAATGGATACTTAAACCTTTCCTTATATTTTCCATCTTTATCCATCTAGTGCCATTTATAGCTGCGTCCATTTTGTTCTCTGGGGTGAGATACAATTTGTCATACTGTACATTCTTGAACTTGGATATATTACTACTTGGATAAATTACCTTTTTAACCCCTGCACTTTCTATTGGTTCAGTTAATTTGGCATTTTGTCAGTTTTGTCTTCAGATTTATATACAGAGATGCTGAGGATCGGCAATGGTAATATGACAAAGAATGCAGCGTGTCCTATTTTGTCGTATATTACGCACCAATTCAGGCTGGGGGGTTAGCATACACAGCTAATACATGTGTGCTTCACATTTTATGTGCTTGAAAAGTACGTACATAATCGATGAGATGCATATGTCCATGTGCGTGAGCCCTTAGGTCTCTTTCACACAAGCAGCATTCTGACACAGAGTAGGCATGTCAAAAAATTGGATCTAAAAGAACCAGCGGTTTCCTATGGGTTCATTCAGATGAACGATTTTTTTGCTGCACAAAGATAAGAAATAGGCTCTTTTTTTAAAATTCTGACATTTCTCTCTGTCAAAAGATAGGACAAGTACTATCTTTTGGTGACACCACGCTAGCCGCTCTCGTAGATCCCTATGGGATCTGGCTGGCAAAGGGAGGCGGATCTGCACACTTAAAGGGGTTGTCCCGCGCCGAAACGTTTTTTTTTAAAAATTCAATAGGCCCCCCGTTCGGCGCGAGACAAACCCGATGCATGTGTTAAAAAAACAAAAACGTTTAGTACTTACCCGAATCCCCGTGCTGCGGCGACTTCTTACTTACCTTACTAAGATGGCCGCCGGGATCTTCACCCACGATGCACCGCGGGTCTTCTCCCATGGTGCACCGTGGGGTCTGTGCGGTCAATTGCCGATTCCAGCCTCCTGATTGGCTGGAATCGGCACACATGACGGGGCGGAGCTACGAGGACCAGCTCTCCGGCACGAGCGGCCCCATTCACCAGGGAGAAGACCGGACTGCGCAAGCGCGTCTAATCGGGCGATTAGACGCTGAAATTAGACGGCACCATGGAGACGAGGACGCTAGCAACGGAACAGGTAAGTGAATAACTTCTGTATGGCTCATAATTAATGCACAATGTACATTACAAAGTGCATTAATATGGCCATACAGAAGTGTATAACCCCACTTGCTTTCGCGGGACAACCCCTTTAAGCGACGTTTAAGTGTTTTACCATGTAGCTGACCCATCCTCTACCGGGTAGCTGACCTATGCTGTACCATGTAGCTGACCCAGCCTGTACCATGTAGCTGACCCGTCCTGTACCATGTAGCTGATCAATGCTGCACCATGTAGCTGACCCGTCCTGCACCATGTAGCTGACCCGTCCTGCACCATGTAGCTGACCCATCCTATTCCATGTAGCTAACCCATCCTGTACCATGTAGCTGTGTGCATGTGAGCCATTCTGGGGTTTGGTACCATACTGTATACTGGATAAGCTGACAAAGTACAGAATCTGTGATGACATCACCATCATGTGATCACCCATGTGGGTGGAGTCAGGGATGACTAGGGGCTCATCATTGTATGTAGTAGAGCTGCGAGTGGCTGTTTGTCTAATGTGCTATGCGTGTAATGTGTATAGTCAGCATGAATGTATGTCATGTACCAAAGCTGTGTATGTGACTCGCATGTCATGTCGGAGAGATGAGTTTGTAACATGTGCATGTACTGTGGCACAGCTGCATCTGTCACGCGCATATAATGTAGCAGAGTTGTGTTTGTACCATGCGCATGTCATGTCTGTCAGGCGCATGTCGTGTACCAAAGCTGTGTCTGTCAGGCGCATGGCATGTAGCACAGCTGTGTGTGTCTGTCACATGCCCATGTACTACAGCTGTGTGTGTGATGTGCATGTAGCAACGCTATGTAGCGCATTGCGCCACCAGAAACACTGGTACTGTAATTTCCTAATAATTGGTAGTATGGTATATATTGGCCAGTTAGCATACAATGCACAGTCTTGATCAGTAGCAATGGCTGTGGCTGCAGCACATTGCTTTGAGCAGCTTGAATAGTTTTGATTGAATGTTTTTCCATGAAATGTTGTAGACAATTATGGAGTTGAATCACTAGCTCTTTGCAGAGTTAGGCCACTGGTACAAGATGCATTAGATATCATATATGAGAGATGATCCTTTAGTATTTCAACAGAAAGTAATATTTAAACATTACCTTTTATGGTAAATGTGTAATGCTCTTAGTACATAATATACATCTGTATGCAATATAATATACCCCACTTCTAAGGTCCAGTTGATATACTAATTGCAGATATAATAAAACACATATCATTCTGTTCAACTGAGTTTTCTTTCATCCAGGTGCATCAAAAAGGAGGAGGAATCATTTATAGCAATGTATAGAACTTTTCAAAGATGTACTATGCAAGCATACACGGGAAAGAGGAGCAATGAGGACATTAATGCCCTGCAGCCAATACCTGTATAGTACTGATGAGGGGTTGCTAAAAGGTGTTTACAGGGGGTCATAACACCTCTAGGGCTCATTCACGTGGGTTTAGGCAATTTTGATTCATGACAAAAGGACTGATTTCACTGTATGTGTGTGTACCAAATATATTTTTTGAGTATGTGTTTCTTGTCTGTGTCATTGGGGGACACAGCAAGACCTTGGGGTATAGCTGCTATCACTAGGTGATGGACACTTACTACACAAAGTGTTAATTCCTTCCACCTGCTATGCCCCTCCTGTGCGTACTAAGCTAAATCATCTTCAGCTTAGTGTCAATAGAAGGTAGATCTTTTTTTTACATTTTTTTTACATTTTCTAAATCGGGAATAATGGAGGGTGAGGAAGGAAAACAGAGTGGCTCTAACCTCTCTATTGCCTGTCCTACCTACAGAAGAAAAGGAAGCACAGATGAGCCCTAACTCCTCTGTGGCCTACCAGTAATAGGGTCCCCCCAATATGGTGATCTTCACTAAGGTGAGTTGAGTCAGAGGGACTCTTACCATCCAGGCCAAGATCCTTATTTCAGAAATAAATATCCCAGGTATGTATGGGAACATCCCTTCCATCCACCATGTTGAGACTCTTTTTTTCATTCTCAGCCATCATCCAGAACACTATCCTCCTACTATCAACCATCTGGGTCAAATCCTTCCCTTTTTTTCTGGAGTCTTCCAAAGTTTTCTTCCCTCCTGGGCAGGTCTCTGGCATTCCCCTTCCTCCTCATTCTTTATCTAACTCTTTAGGGCACATCCATGGCCTTCTCTTTCCCACACCTGTGCTGGGGAGAAGACTCCTCTTTTGCCACCTTCTTCCCTCCAGGGCTTTTTTTCAGAGCTAGTAGCACCTGCCCTGCAGTCCTTTACTTCTAATTTCGATCCCAGGTTTTCAGGCCTACACAGGCTGAAGCTGGAGGGTGAGACTTCCTGTTGGTGCCCTGGGAGGGACGGGACTTCCTTCTTGAACTATATGCAGTTGGCCAGGTCCTGCTCCACCCCCTCTGCCCCAGATTCCTTCTTCTCCCAAGTTACCTGTTCTCACAGCAGCCCCGTACACTCTGGGACTCATCTGGGTCTGAGTCCTAGATGTTCCTGTTCCTTCCTAATCAGTGTCCACAGGAGTTCTTCACAGAAAGTCATCCTAGTCCCAGATTTCCCTGTGCCTATAGCCTTAAAAACCAGTGTCCCAGGAGCTCTTCACAGAGAAATAGTCATCTAAGTCCCAGATCTCCCTGTGGTTATTAATCATAATATGCAGCTATGGTTTGCACCAAGCTCCCACACTAATAAATTACATCGGATGAGTCATTGCGTGACAGCTGGATACGGTATTTGTCATGATAGTAAATGCAGCTATCGGGCCGCGATATAGTCATGCCTTCTAAAGGCATGAATGACGTAGGCTCCATTGAAAACAATGGTCTTCCGGCACCCTTGCATTCTTTTTCAGGGAAGGGCTTTACATATAAGCCCTTCCCTGAAAAAGAAAAATTTTAGTGTAAGATATATATATATATATATATATATATTTATATATATATATATATTTATATATATACACATATAGACTTACCTCTCCGCCGCTGCCGTGATCCCCGTGGGGATGAAGAACACATCTACCGCATGCGGCAGATGTTTCCTTCATCTCTGCTAGTTAAACGAATTCCCTGCTGCTACATCTGCAACATCTGTGACAGATACAGCAGAGGAATTCTTCAATTCTCTACCGCAGCTGTCACACATGTCACCCGCGGTAGAGGATTCTGCTGGCAATTGATTTCAGGGTTTCAGAAATCTTGTCCACACGGGACGGCAAATCCGCTGCGGCTAAGCCGGCAGAAGCCGCTGCTGCGATACGGATTTGCCGACCTCAACATGTTATCTTTTTTTTTTCCGCTGCGGCCGCGATCTCCTCCGCGGGTTTTAAAGCAGAGGTTCTCCTGGTGGAAATCTTGCGGTTTTTCGCTGTGGCCAAACTGCGGGATTTCCGTCGGGAATCCGCCCCGTGTGAACCTAGTCTAAAGTAATATGGACAGCACATGGACAAAAAATATGCACCTGTGAATGAGCCCTTAGGAAATAAGCACGCCGGCAACGAGGACTGTTCTACCCAGATTTTAACGTACATTAATTTTTCGCAGTGAATGTTGTTTTTTTATGTCTTTAATTAGGTAGAAATGACCAGTTTGAAGAGAATGAAGACTATTGTGGGATCCCATTGGGAACAAAGGCACTCCAAGTAAGCATGATGCAAAAAAGTCATGTCCTATCATGTCCTTTATTTTGTCACATTTATTTGTGTTTAGGAAAACTTATTAAAATACTACCCTACTGTGAGAAAAGCATTGATTTCTAGCAGATCAGAGACTGCCACTAGTCAGACCTCCTTACATTACCACGTTCATTAGATACACTAGTAACCGTAATGTTTGCATCTGAGCACAATCCTGTTAGTGTTCAAAGCGCTGTATTTTGTTTATAGCGGCCCTTTTGAGTAATACGGACTTGTCCCATTGAAATGAATGTGGATACATAAGCATAGATTAATTATCTATTTATTTACAGGATAATTCCAGAGACACTGACGATTCAAATCTTAGCGCTGGAACAAGTTACTTTACTCCAGAAATTGATATTTCAGTGGAGAAGACGGAACAAGAGGCATGTTATACCCCGCTGTATTATGAAAGCACATCCTTGATATTTACTAGTTGTTTTTTGTACTCTGCAAGATGGTTCTTGTCCATATTTTGCTACTGTCTGTCTTCCTTTGGCCTCCTGCTCACGAATGGAGCCGGATACACCGGCGGTTTTACGTTGCGGGCATCCCGTGGGGAAAACAAAAAAATGCCCGCTGGTGATCACTGAAAAACGTGGTAAAAAGCTATGAGTTTTACTATACTATATTAATGGAGATCACCCGCCGCGGAAAAAAACGCCGTAAAATAGAACATGCCACAATTTTTTCCTGCGGCAGAATCCCGCATGTGAGGACTGAGCCATTAGGTTCAATAGAACCTAATAGCTGCGTTATTCCGTCACAGGGAACACGGCATTAATCCGTCCGTGGGCATTAGCCCTTAAGCAGGGGTGTTTTATTAGTTGGAAGAGCACATATTCAGCAACTGTGATTATGCTTGCTCCAGGGGTTTTGTGTATGTGCACCCTAAGCTTCTAGCTTTGAGGCCAATGTCTACGGGTGGATTTGATTTGCGCAAATCAAGCCACCCATAGGGAAACAAGAGCATCTGCAAATTTAAATAAAGCATGCGGATTTGATTTGTGGACCTTTTGAAGTCAGTGGAAGCCGTCCGATCTGGCAATTGAATTGCAGACGGGCCACGGATTCTGCAGGGAAAGCAGGGGTTGAAAAAAAAAGTACTGTGCATGTCGGCTAGCACTTCCGCACGAGTCCACAGGCTAGGAAATAAAAGACCTGCCCAGGTAAGCCGGGTCCTCAGCCGCCCACAGGGTCTGGATAACCCGCACCACGCAGCTCCCGATCGTGTGAACGGCAAGTTCACTGCTAATTAAGCTCGAGACTTAATAGCTGGAAATCGCCCGTTCACGCTATTTTTAGTGCAGTATAGCCACGATCTTTTCACACACCTATACTGCGCTAAAACCACGCTGGTGTGAACGAGGCCCTATACTGACAGCTCTCTTATTGAAACCAGTAGGACTTTAATGCACATTCACTGATCTAAGTGATATGTTATTATTGTTTGTGTTTTATTTTCATTTTAGACATTGAATGTGTGTGATGTATCAGACCCTACCTTCAGCGAATGGAGTCCAGGACCAAGCTCCATTGTGTCATTAGGTATGCAAAACCCTATTAAAAGCATATATGACTTCTACACAGTTTCTGCATAATGTTACTACATGACCAGCCAGTTTATCAGGAGAGGCTAATTTGGATAAGTTTTCACTTCCACTGTAGTCATTGACATCTCTTCGGTACCTACTTGACTTATGCTGAGTGAATGTCACCTCAGTACTAAAATCAAAGGCAGCAGTAAGGTTGTCAAGCCACTTGCTCCTCATAGTAGCATATGACTAAATAGAATTCCTAGTCTGGTGAAAACCCTGTCCAGGCGGTGAAATGTTTGATTTCAGCTGCACATATTAGTGTAGTGAAAAAGTAGTAGTAACAAAAAAGGAAAAACACATCCAGAAGTGCGCTACTAGAATAGAGGTAATGAGATTGTCCTCAGTATGACTTGACACATAACCCCTTCCTACCCAGAATGTGAGTTTACGGTACGGCTGGGAAGGGGTTACCGCAAATGGCCGTGAACTAATGTCCTATGGATGGCAGAAGTTGAGCCCACACCATCTGCTGTAGGAGCTGTCTGTGACTGACAGCCGGTCTCCCTCTATAGCTGTGACTGACAGACGATCTCTCGGTGCTCCCTCTGTGATGTCATCGGCCCTTCACCATGTAGTGGGCTGCCATGGCAGCAAGATGCAAGACAATAGCATCCGGACCTGCCATGGCCCATGACTGCTATGAATAGCAATAAGGCATTGCAGTACAGAAGTACTGCAATGTATAATCATAGGATTTTAGGTTCAAAGGCATAAAATATATAAAACGAATAGATAAAAATGGTCAAAAAAATAAGTTATAAAAAAATAGTTAAAGAAAACTGCATTTTCTTCCCTTCAAAAAATACCAAAATTTTAAGAGCCAAATGTTTGGTATCATCACATTTGTAATGGCCCGTACAATACATTGAACACACGTAAAAATTTTAAAAAGTGAGCAAAAATGCTTTTATGATTTTCATAAAATACTTTTTATTGTGGAAAAACCTAAAACAAAATATATAATTTTGGTATTCTTGCAATTTAATCAACCCACAAAAAAAAGTTTATCATGTAATTTATGCTGTATGGTGAAAGAGGTTGCCGATTTTTACCATCTTCAAGCAGCTCCGCAGCTCTCAACAGAGACTAAAGTAGGGGACAGAGCTGGGAGAGGTGGGTTTGATAGTTTGTTATGTTAGTGCATGGGGAAGGGGTTGCCCAGAGATGGTACAACTCTGACAACCCTTTAACACTGTGAAAAAATGCCAGAATTGAGGCTGCCCTCCAAAAGAATGTAATAAAAGTTATGCAATACATTACATGTACCCCAAAAATGGTACCAATAAAAATAGCAGCTGCCACGCAAAAAAACAAGCCTCACACGGCCATCTTGACAAAAAAAAAACTTTAGGCTTTTCAAAATGGAGATGAAAATCCCCCCCAAATCATTGCATCCTTAGGACCAAAATAGTTCATGTCACTAAGGGGTTAAAGGGGCATTTAGGAACTTTTTTTCTTCTGTTGGTGACTGTCGGTGGATCTGCTATGATTAGCACTTTCTACTGACTGCAGTGACTGCGGCCCTGGGAATTAGCTGATCATCATGGATCCCGACTAATGGACCCCTGTCGATCATCTATTGATAAGATGTCCGTCATCAATAGAAAATGTCCCAAAATACCCCTTTAAAGAGGGACTCCCTCCTGAGACTGTGAAGGCAAATCCCCTTTTAAGACTCAAGCCTATGTTTAGTTCTGGTTCCAATCACCTCTGGTTTGGCTGAATGCAGTGCTCCGGGTGGTTTGGGCTTACAGAAACTGCTGAGCGGTTTCTCTACAGAAGTCAGTGGTCAGTGTATGCGTGCGCACACAATTTAGAGAAGTAGTCCATTCACTGGTCTTTGGTACGCAACTCAACTCCCTTGTTGTGCATGGGGTGGACCTGCAATACCCCACAGAACTCTAGGTCAGGCTTTTTTTTGAGGGGTGAGGAGAGGGGAGGAGAAAGCAACTAAGTGTTGCTAATGCTTGACAACCCCTTTAATGCTTATTGTGACTGAAATGTTATACATTTGTCTCCCAGACTCTTGGACCATATCTGAAGGGGCTCTGTTTATTTCCTTACGCAGATCCATAGTGTTTGGTATATATGAACATACATTAGTAAGCAAAAAATGACTACCTACCGCAGTATTTACTAATATCATTGCTTAAGGACCACGTTCACCATAAATGATGGTATCTATTCATGTCTATATTCATATACAACACCTTGAGGTTTTAAGGTGGATTCCAAGGTGCGTCTGGTATTATGGGGCACACCTCGCATTGAACAGCACATGGGCACGGCTTCATGTGCTGTCCAGTCTGTGTGGACGGTGCTCATTATATGTCCTATTCTTGTTTATGATACGGATGGGAATAGGACATGCAGTGATATCTTTTTTTCACAACGACCACCAGTTTGTATGAAAAATGGCTCATATGAATAGCCTCATAGGCTATAATGGGTCCATGCTCTGTGTAATACATGAACAGCGCATGGATGGAAACTATGTCGATGTGAATAAGCCCTAAATCGTGTTGTGATATTGTTAGAATGAAATCATTGTGCTTGTTCTATGTGCAGAAAAAACACAGGCTGGAGAAATGGAAAAGAACATGCCGCGGCCTACAACTATTGGCTTATCAACAAATACCAGGTGATAGTGGTTTATGTTATTCATCCAAATGACAGCAGAAGAGTTGGATCAGAAGTGTCGCAGAAATTGTCCGTAGCCCTTATTGTTGACTAAGGGCCCTTTTATATGCAACGATTATCATTCAAGTTATCGCTGGATCGTGTGAATCTGATCGATAAAGTGTAAGCACTGCCAGCGACTGATCAACGAATGATAATTGATTCGCTTATTGATTGTCGTGCAATTTAGGTAGCCATAAAAATTAAGCAATGATTAGCCTATGTAAACTGGCAATCATTCATAAACGAGCGCCTGTTTACTGTGAATGGAGGCGGCTGAAAACAATCTTTGACCCGTTCCATCTCCATTCAGTGAGCAATCATGACTTCTTTGTGAAAGCAGAGGAGCGATAATCACCGGGACGATTGTCGGGCACTTAAACGTCCTACAGTCATCCCATGTAAAAGGACCCTTATTTCCTTATTAACTTGGCTAAATACACTTATTCTGTGGAGGAGATGATTGGCTGTCATCTACTGTAGATTTTTACCTATTGTTAACTTAAAGGGGTTGTCCCATGCCGAAACGTGTTTTTTTTTTTTCAATAGCCCCCTTCCCGTTCGGCGCGAGACAAACCCGATGCAGGGGTTTAAAAAAAACAAACGGATAGTACTTACCCGAATCCCCGCGCTCCGGTGACTTCTTACTTACCTTGCGAAGATGGCCGCCGGGATCTTCACCCACGGTGGACCGCAGGTCTTCTCCCATGGTGCACCGTGGGCTCTGTGCGTTCCATTGCCGATTCCAGCCTCCTGATTGGCTGGAATCGGCACACGTGACGGGGCAGAGCTACGAGGAGCAGCTCTCCGGCACGTGCGGCCCCATTCAGAAGGGAGAAGACCGGACTGCGCAAGCGTGTCTAATCGGGCGATTAGACGCTGAAATTAGACGGCACCATGGAGACGAGGACGCTAGCAACGGAACAGGTAAGTGAATAACACGAATTTGGGATGAAGTCTGCATCATAGTTGTGATTTTTTTAAATCACTTGAACTTGGGCTGACAGAGCTGGCGGGTGATTCCAAATGTAGGACAGCATACAGGTGTCGAGGTGTATTGTAGCTCCAGGGTCACAAATAGGAACAAGTTAGCTCAGTGGGATGTCATGATGCAACACCACACTGGCATTCTAGACCTTGCCTACTCATCATAGGACTTTGAAACCCGGCTATGGCACCGTTCTAGCTCCTCCAGGTGACTGACGTCCCTGCTTCATCCTATCCACTGAGCAATTACTAAACCCTGTATATAGTAAACCGCTTTAATATTTTACTGCGGTATGGCTCCCTTTGCTAACCATGTTGTCTGGTGTTTTGGGATATAACCATCATGGATTATTTGAGATTGTTAACCTGTAGCTAACAAACATCCATGGGGGATTCTATTACTTGCATTCCTTATATGTGTACTACTCTCTGGATGTTGTATAATACGGTTTCATGCCTTAGCCCACATGTGTCAAACACTCGGCCCGCTGCCTCGTGTTATGTGGCCCGCAGCGTGCCGACACCGCTCACCACTGCAGCGATTACCAGCGGGGGTGCCGCAGCCAGGATCCGCCTCCCCTGAGTTCACTGCTCATCAGTTCCACAGGAGAGGACTCAGGGAAGAAGCGTGCCAGGCTACACACTAACGTCAGTTTGCATCCGGGCTCAGCGTGAGCAGAGGTGGAGCGGCGCTGACAGGAAGGAAGAGGTAAGTATATGGGTTGGGGGAGGTGCTGCTTATTACTGGGGGAGGGGGCTGCTTATTACTAAGGGGGAGGGCTGCTTATTACTGGGGGGCTGCTTATTATTACTGAGGTGGGGGCTTATTACTGAGGGGGGGCTTATTATTACTGAGGGGGCTTATTACTGAGGTCGGGGCTTATTACTGGGGGGGTTTATAATTATAACGTTGCTATGGGGGTTAATATTACTAATTAGGCCACTGTGGGAGTCATTATTTTTACTGGGGCCACTATCAGGGTCACTATTAGAGCTCGTTCACACGGGTGTAATTGTTTTTCGGTCGCACAAATACGCTGTGTATTTACACAATCGAAAATTGCTTATGCCTGTATATTTGCGTACGTAAAAAGGAATGCAGAAGGGCCCACTGAAATGGTACGCAAATATGCAGTGAATACACAGGTTTCCTGCGCATTCACCATGTATTTGCGCGGCCAATTCACTTCAATGGTCTATTGGGGTGCGTCGTACGCAACAAAATAGGTCATGCTGTGTGAAAATACACATCATGTGAATGAACTCATTGAAATCAGTGGCTTCTATTCACTGCATATTATGTACGCGAATACGCTTGTGTGAACGAGCCCTTACTGTACTGTCTTAGGCCCCCTGCACACGCGCGGAAATTCTGCAGCGGGATTTCCTGCAGAATTTCCACCCATGGAAGCTGCCATAGGATTGCAGTAGAAAACGCAATCCTATGCAGACGGCTGCGATTTGTCTGCACGAAATCTCGCACGGAAAAAAAAATCGTGGCATGCTCTATTTCTATTTCTGTGCGGGGAACATTACAGAGCCGGAGCCGTGGGAACAGGTGAGTGCCGCGCTGATTCCTGCAGGGGCTCGGGTCGGGTCCCGCTGCGAGAATTCTCACAGCGGGATCCGACCTGGCCGTCTGCAGGCGGCCTTACAATCAGCCCTTTGAAGGTCACCATAAGCCTGATGTGGCCCTCGGTGAAAATGAGTTTGACACCCCTGCCTAGCCATTTTCTACATATAGCACACAACTACCTGCCTCAATTTGATTACATGTCAGACTAGCGCTAGTTAATGTTTGTGTGTGTTTATATAAATTAGAATGGATTTCAGTGTGGATTGTATATAATATTACAATCCCTCCTGAAATCCATTATATGTATGCATGTTCTTCAATATTATAACTACCATATTTATGTTCAATCCACATTAATTCCTCATTCATTATCTTCTGTATCACAGCTTGATATAGGACTCTGTGGGTCTGAAGTGTCACTTCTTATGTATAGGGGTGCATTTACACTGCAAAGATGATTGCTCATAAGATGGCTTTTGAGTGATCATTCTGCATAAACTACTACTTGGTACTAATGCCTATTAGTACCAATTAATAGCCTGTGAGCCACCAGGAGCTGTAGTCAGGGAACTGACCTCCCGCTGTTTCCTGATTACTTTCACTTTGATCTGTGGGGCTGACAGCTGAGAACAGCTGATACAATGTTATCAGCTGTTATCAGCTCTTCCCAGGCAGAGCACAGTGTGTGGTCCTGCTTATCAGCTGTTCTGCTAAATGATGGTTTTTAATCAAACAGACACAATGATTACCGCTCAAAAGACGGCTTTTGAGCGAATTTTGAGTGATAATTGTTGCGTCTAAATGGGCCTTAACACTGGAGCTGCTTTCAACTAATTTGCATTTTAATACCTATGTGCTGCCCTACTTCTGGATTTACTAGATTGATAGGGGTCCTTCTCAGTGGGTTGATTAGCATATGCGCCACTATCCATACCATAAGGGGCAGACAGTGCTGCTTATGCATTAGATGACCAGGTAAGGGAAGTTTTTAATCCCAAAAGAGTGACCTAGAAAAGAATATCAACGGAAGCAACAGGAAGACTATCTATAGTTTTGTGAAATGGGAGGAGGGGATCACTTCAAAAACCTCAGTACTCCTACAAAACAGTTAAACTTTTCACTCCTCTGAACTTTTACCAAAGCGAAGCAGAAATGGTATTGTGCTAGTGTTGGATATTTAATGCATATTTTACTCTTACTCTTCTGTTTTGCAGATTCAGCTTTAGTTCTTCAGACTCTGAACTGATTTCTAGAGCTAGGATGTCTTTAGAAGCTCAGAGGACCTGTCAGCTCTGAGAAAAGCTCAGATTGATAGTAGATTCAATTCTAAGAAATATATCTTTTTATTGGGCTCTTCCGTTGGGCCTTGATGAGCAAATGGCTCTTCACAGGTTTTATGAGTTTACAAATTCAAACTCCGCTTTATGTAGTCCAGAAACAAACTGCAAAGTTCTGCGGGCGCTTTTCAGCCCTACAACACAAAATAAACACTTGCCAGTTTGGGCTCTGACTAAACCACTTTTATACGTAAGTTTCATTAGGCACATTGTCCAGTCAGTTAGCTTTGTGTGGCTTTATTTTTTATACTGCTTATTTTGTAAACTTTTTTTGTATAACAATATTAATTGAATAAACAAGCCAGAAAAAAAGAAACGTAGTGCAGTTGGCCGTCAAGGGTTAAATATGTAGAACAAGATATCCGAAATGAACATCCATCCTGTGCGGTCAAGCCCAACCCAGTCACTGGGATAAAGGCACGTTTGTATCCATACACACCCGTGGTATAATTATCTTGTCGCTGACAACAGAAGTGACCCTATAACTGGTTCATTTGCTTCGGATCATAACCTGAGAAGTCTTAAGATAATTTAAAGACTGGCAGCTGGGTGGAACCCAATCCAGTGACATACTGCAAAAAGCATGGTAAATAGGTTGGTGCTAATAAAAAGAATAGGAACTAGTAGAAGGAAAAAGGAGAAAAAAACAAGGGGGTGAGGTAAAGAGGCACAGAGGAAGGAGGGCATGGAGGAAGAAGATAGGGTGAGACGGGCGGTGATTCCCAAGATGCCTCAATTCTGTAATATTGTGTGGGTTATTTACGGATTAGGTGCATCACCCATCAATTCTCTTTCTAGATACCTGGTTGTCAGGGAGAGGTGGTGTCTGATTTTATTTGCGCGTCTTTTGGGATTATAAGTAGGAAACATTCCCAAATTTCGAAGATGTTTTTGTTTTTTTTTATTTCTTATAATTGTCTCTACCTAGAAGATAGGAGACATGGACTTTTTTTTGTTGTTTTCCCCTCTTATCTCCATCAATCAGACTGATGGCCTGAACGAAGTCTGGGAGGAGATTCCCCAGTAGACAATCTGCCTTTGCCCAGACACTGAGTCACATGAGTTGCAGTGATAAAATTCATGGAAATTGATTTTCTGGGTGATTTGGAATCCAGCCCTCAATTGGTTGATGATTTTGATTAATATTGACCATTGTTACATCAGTTCAAAGCCAAAGAAATACACAATCTACATAAGAAATGGAGTATCAAGTAATTTACAAACGAATCATCTTTTCCTGTAGCGCTAGGTATAGCTGTATAGGTTTTATTCAACCATTCTTGTACCTCTTTCTTGGGCTGTGAAAGTTACTGCATCTGTTAAGCAGATTAGTTGAGTGGCTCCGTATCCTACTCTAGATCATACACATCCAACGTTACACCGCAGAGTGGATTTATTTATCAGTCAAGTTCTAATCTTTAGGAGAACTCTCTGAGCTATTGTTTAGAAAGATTCCCAGTTTGGTAATTCAGCTGTGGTACTGTCATGTGAGTGCCATGGGAAAGAGGAATTGGCCCCTACTGGTAATTTAATTTCCATGGGTCCTTCATGATGGCACCCATATATGTCTATCACTATTAATAAAAAAGTGACCATTCTCAGGCAGTAATCTGTAGGTCCCTTTCACTGGATAGTAGGACGGAGCCTTTTAACTCCCTTGTGTTCCAGTTTGTACTATGCTGAAGGCTTATTCTCTCCAGTGCTGTGATGAAAAGCAAGTAAACACTAATTCCATGTTTATCTGACTCATGAGATTTCATGACTACAAAACTATGAATATTATTTATCTTGGATGCAGATAGTATTTTTGTAATTTATAGCAACTATTGTATAAAGGACAAGGAAACATTTGATTTTCTATCGCATTACCCAGGTCCATTATAGATGTTGAAGAATTGTCAATCATTTCATGTGAACAGAAAACTTCACTGTTGCAATTTACTTCTTCCGGAAGCACAGAAGCTTCGGCTAGACACAGCACTCCAGTCGGTCCAGGTATGGACACTTTGTATGTACGCGCTCCTTTTGGGATTTGTCTTCTATTATTTATTTATAATGGTCGTCCTGTTTTTAGTTTGAAATCTATGTAGAACGTGAACAGATTCCGTTATCCTCTAATGTCAGAAATAAATGATGACGATCTCCTTGAACTGTGTTTGCAAGGTCCAAGATATGGAAAGTAGCTCTTTCTATACACAAACCATCTTCTAAACAAATTTCATTCATGTAACGTAGTCGTTAGTCATTAATTTAGTTTACATCAAAGTATATACTCCTTTTTGGTAAGCTTGAAGCATTAGATAATATTCAATACTGAATATATGAATATTGAATGTTGTTTGCAGGAAAGTTTGTAATATTTAGAAATGATTTTTAGGTTTGTTAGTCCATTTTAGGCCGTGTTCACATTAGCATTATTCTCTTCCGTTGTTCTGGTATGTCCTCAGACCCGAACAACAGAAAAGTGGAAATGGCAGATTCAGACAGCGGTAAATAGACCCCTTTAACTATAATGTGGTCTTTGCGGCTCCTTTTCCTGGACAAAACTGCACATTATGCTGCGCCATTTCATCTGGGATTCATTACTGACATGTCTTTATGTGTTAATAATAAAACTTGGATGTTTAGCCAGGAAATGTAAAACATACTTGTAATACACCGAAAAAAGGGAAACATGTAAATCACAGAAAACGGCCATATACCAATATACTAATAGAAAAGGGCAGGTAGAAACACCACATCCCTCAACATGCAGACAGCCACACTTCTAAGTGGAGGATCACCAGTATATTTCACCTGCGCAATGAATAGCCACTCACACACCTTCCTTAGGGGATCCTTCACACTTGCGATCACAATATTGCTGCGTTTTTTTTAATGCAAATGTCAATAGAATTTTCTAATGTTAAAAATGCATTGCAGAAAAATCGCAAGTTTGTGCTTTGTAATTTTTGTGCAATGCGTTTTTAACATTAGAAAGTCCTATTCACAGTCTTGTTAAAAAAACACAGCAAAATCGCAAGTGTGAAGGCACCCTTAGGCCTCATGTCCACGGGGCCCGCACAGTTTCCCTATGCAGAATCCCGCAGCGGATTCCACCCGGCCCACTGACATGAGGCCAAAATATACAGTATACTGACGTGTCTGGACGCTGCGGGGCTCTCCTCCGTCACAGCTGGATCTTCTTTCTTCTGCACGGTGATACGCTCGGGACGCTGGCGGTGTGCCGCTCCCATGTGCCACGCCTTCTTTTTTTCCTCTAAACTCCTGCTTTCCCGCGGTCCGTGGCGTGGATGCAGTGATAGCTGCGGACGTGCTGCGAATCCAGACGGCTTCCATTGGGAGTCATCCCTGCGGGAAAACCACGTAAAAAGGGAGCATGCTGCGGTTGTTTTCCCGCGCGTGCGATCCGCACACCGGGGGAAGATGACATCCGCAGGTATTTAATTACCTGCGGGTGCCCAATGATTCCCTATGGGGCGCAGATCGCACGCGCGGGAGGCCCGTGCGGATTCTGTAAATTGATTTATACCGTGGACATGAGGCCTTATACTGTGGTGGTGGCTGCTTAGTACTATACTAGCATACAAAGAGTGTCAGGCTACATGGTACGTGTAGTTCACAATGTAAGCTTACAGCTTATTAGTGACATCATATTTCAGTCCAGCGGTTTGCCCTGCACGTCATGGGTAAACTGCAGTGGCACCAGGGTACACTTGTAATACACCGTTATTTTTAGGGGAAGCTGTCATGTACTTAAAGCTGTCAAGTCTATCACTACATTATGCTGCCATCACAGTGAGGACAGCATGAAACACATGATGGGTTCCCTTTAAAATAAAGGTGTATGACAAATATGTTTTACATTTCCTGGCTAACGATCCCAAAGTAGATAAAACTCATGAGTTTTATTTTTGGCACACGAAGATGTATCAGTAATAAATTACTGTGACTTGGGCTAACATCACATCAGATTTTTAGTTCATTGTTAAAGGGTGCAAGCCCTGGAACCAATTTGACCCAAATGTGCTATATAGAGGACATAACATCTAATTCACCTGCCTGGCACAGAGGTATTTAATGTTTGTATAATCTATAAAGCGTCATCATTATCAAATGAAGTATTTTATGACTATCTAATATACTTTGTGATTCAACCCATTTGCTGTACTTTTTGCTAGCATTTAAGGGTTAAAGCTAATTCTGCAGACCATTTGTTAAAATATATCCATGTAGATGTTGCCTTATGTGATAGAACATCCCAGAAAGGAAATATACCAGGGGTTACAGAAGGAGTACAAACTGGCCCCTTATCTGGAAATACTACCAAACCCCAGAGAGCGCCAGATCCTGAGGCGGTATAGGCTGAGCGCCCACATCCTGGGCATCAAATCGGGGTGGTACAAACAGAACTCCAAGCTCAAGGAGAGCAAGCTACGCCAACACAGCGATGGGGGGCATGGAGGATGAGGCCCAATTCCTGCCACTATGCCCCAGAAACTCAGGAGACTCTCCTGTCTCTTCCTGGACTCGGCTCCATGAAGGAGGAGAGAAATTCTACTTCCTGCTCGGGAAAAAAAAACATAGCGGCCACAGCAGCACAATATGTTGGTACCTGCCATAGACTGAGAGGAGCATGATATGCAGTGGACGTATATATCCTCTTCCCCACATATGTCCCTATCCCCCAAATCTCTCACCCCTATCTGTCAATCATTATTCTCTACTTGCTTTGGCAATGCTAATGTGTTTCATCCTGCCAATAAAACCTCATTGCATTGAATTCAGTTGAATTTCCTAGACCAACACCGCTATGAAATCTTTTATGCATGAAGGACGATGTGAAATGAGATCTGTACTTTCTGAATGTAAACCAACATTTTTCTTTCACTGAAGCAAGAAGAGGCCGTGGATTTGGCAAGGAATTGACACATAGTACGCTCCTTGTGAAAAAATAAAAAATCTATCCCCTAGAAGGATGGAAACAAATGAAATGTATATGTATGATTGTAATATTGATATAAGTATGTGATTACAATATTAGAGCAAAAGGATAATGTATGGGGGAAAACTGAACACTTTGACGCAGGTTCTAGTACCCTGTTGTACCGCCTCTACTTTTGATGCAGCATGATACGGACGGGCATAGAGGCTCTAGCACCCTGTTGTAGTGTCTCTAGCTTGGATACAAGATGTGATACGGGTGGGCATAAAGGCTCTAGCACTCTGTTGTAGTGTCTCTAGCTTGGATACAAGATGTCGTATGGGTGGGCATGGAGGCATACAGGTTCTGTGTGGTATCCTGAGGCCTATCAGTCCACATTTGCTGTAGCTGAGCCTTCAGATTGTGCAAACTCGTAGGCTGTCAAAATTGGTGTCCAGATGGTCCCATACTTGTTCTATTGATGATAAATCTGTCACCTGGGCAGCCACAGAAGTGTAACAGTACTGTGGATGCATTACTGTGATACCCTTGTTTGTATAGCCAAGCACTGTCTAGCTGGAAAATGCCTTTTGGAAGTCCTGCCATAAGAGAAACACATGTGACTGTAGGATATCCTAAATACATCGCTGAACTGTCATTGTCCCTCCTACCACTACTAGGGGTGACAGACTGTCGTATGTGATGGCCCCCCCCCCCCAGAACATTACACCAGCAGTGGGGGCAGTGTGTCGCTCCACAGCAAAGGCACATTCACCCCTACGTCTCCAGACATGAACACAGCAGTTGTCAGTGCGCAAACTAAACCTGGAGTCATTGCTGAAGACAATCCACTTTCACTCTCTATAAGTCTAGTTTCGTCGTTCATGATACCACAGCAAACAGAGGCGAAAGGGGGTGTCAAAGGCATCCAACTATCATGTATGCGGCTGCAGCACACATAAAAGTCCTTATCATAGGGAGGGAGTAAATAGAGGGCAGTGATGCACGCTCACCAGTATGTGGACTGTTCAACCAAAACGTACCACCTTCAAAGGCAATACACGTAATGGGCACCATGAGACCAAATGGCTGTCAGCCAGTCACCTGGAAATGGTTCCGACAGACACAGGGACCTGTAACGATGGTGCCATGTGTCTCTGAATGGCGGATAAAGAAACAGTTGTAGCTGCCTGTGGTTGTCAGACAATCCTCTCTACTGGTGGTCTGTCAAGAACATCATGAGCACGGCCGCCTTGTGTGTGTGCCTTCACGAATCCACTGGTCCCAACATCTCCTAACAATCTTGTCAGAGCGGCCCAGGTGGCGGATTGTTTGTCGATACGATCATTCAGCTTCTCACGTTCCAATGAAGCACCTCCTCTCAAACTCTGTTAACCAGGCATCATCTCTTCAATTGCATTGTATAGGCATGTCTAGTGGTCAACGAGCTCTACAGAAGCCTCTGTGAGCCTTTGTATAGGACAAGGGTGGAATCAATTTTAGGGCCTCGGATGGCAAGACTGTTCATCTAATCACACCGCAACTCTAATCATTTGCATATCGGTCTGATATGATAATCACAGATTTGTAAATTAGAATAATTTAGAAATTATTACTAACCTTCTAATAAGAGAAAATGTGTTTTATGTAACAAATTATTTCTGTCCATTTCAGCTCATGCTAAATAGTTAAATGTATTTGCCTTGCAGGAAACCTGATTTTGGGTGCTACATCTAAAAGAAGATCCTTTTTAGGAACCCAGCTAAAAAGCCCTCCTACTACTAATGAAAGGCATTTTGCATCTTTGTCATCAAACAAAAATGTTTCCAGTAAAACCTCAGACTGCTTCTTGTCTGCAATGGTAACATGAAGTTTCTGCGCATTGTTTTTTAACTTTCTAAAAATAACTGGTGGAGGAATACGGTGGGCAGTAGACTTGTTCTACAGGCGGGCAATACCCAACGGCTGGGCACCAGTCTGTATAAGTGTTTCCCAGTGTGTCATGATTTCCGGTTTTAAGTCAGAATGTTGATCCACTAGGGGTAGCTTCACACACTGCATTTTTTGGAAAAAGCATTTGTAGTTTCTGTTTCGCTTTTTTGAGCCAAAGCCATAAGTGGATTGAAAAATATTGAGAGCTATAAAGGAAGGACTTCTACTACTTCCTCCTGCTAAATAAAATAAATGAGGCATAGCTTTAATGATGGCTTCAAGCTGTCACAGCAGCTCTTAGTCATAGCATATGTGATTGTATGGATGCTTGAACCTTTTCTTGCTGTCTTTCCAATTCCAGTATGGTCTGTGTACCTGCTAGTGAGCTGGTTAATTTTCTCTATGGTTTAGAAAGTCCACTGCCAAATTCCATAATGGGGTATTCTGACTTATTTAAGTTGGGTTACCCCTCGTCAGAGTCCTACATGAATCAGCTTGAGTGTCACTCTAGGACCCAGCCTGCACATACATTACTTGGACAGTCCAATCATTTTAATGAGATGGTGCTCTATGGAACCTTTCACACTGGAGGAATTAGCCTTCAAGACGCACCACAACACAAGGTAAATCCCGCAAAACAAAATCCACAGGGCTACCTGCTTCAATCTGCCTGTAATTTCACACCAAAATCCACAAATAGACCTGCGGATTCTGTTGCGGAATTCCACCGCGGCAGCTTACGCTTCGATTTGCATCCTGATGGAATAATTCCACCTGTGTGAATGGCCCATAAGATAACCGAGACTCCCCGTCAGGTTCATCTTATGGTTGGGGGAAAAAACAAAAAAAAAGTGATTGTCAAAAAGCAGACCCTTCCTTTTGCTCAGCAGTGTGAAACCATTATTTTTTTTACATCTGAGTAACATATTCTTCATCTCTTTCTACTACTCTTGTATAATTTCAGACTTTCTTCAAAAAAAGTCCTAATGTGTGTGTCACGTGTGAATGCTGTGCATTCATTACAACTAGAAGGGGACTGTGCTCCTTCCATTGCTAAAATTGGGTTGTTCACTACATCAGTCTAAGGGGGACTACCCACTACAGGTTTTTTTTACAGTGAAATTCGCAGCGTTTTTTTTCTGCAGGGGTTTATGGGACTTGTAATGTTAAAATTGCGATTGCGCAAAATCGCAATTCACCGCAAAATCGCGATTTTAACATTGCAAGTCCCATAGCCCCCTGCAGAAAAAAAAACGCTGCGAATTTCGCAGTGAAAAAAAGCTGTAGTGGGTAGTCACCCTAAGGGCTCATTCACATGAGTGTATATATGCTGTGTATTCACACAAACGTAGTATTCATGTGTATAGAGCCCATTGATTTCAATAGGTTTATTTATATTTGCATATTTCAGTCGCGTAAAAAAAAAGTCGCAGCATGTGCTATCCTTGTGGGTATTTACTTACCAAAATACTGTATTAAGTAGATGGAGCGTGTGACTATTCTGCACAAAAACGCACGTACATGCGTATATTCGCTGCATTTTTGCGCAGCATATTTATGCTATCGAAATGGGGAATACATCCGTGTGAATGCACCCTTCAATCCAAAAAGAGAAGCCACATAGAGAAGAGCGAGGATTGAGCAAGGGTTGTTTATTCCTGAGAAGAATCTCTTAGAAAATGATAACTATTGAAAATGGCGCCTATTGGCTAGGTACCCCCGGAGCCCACTACAAGAGAAAAAAGAGACCCCTATATAAAAGTATAGGGGTGATTGAATCGTTTTTGTTCTTTACAAAGCCGTACTAGGAAATGTTTTTAGGGCTGTTTCTATGAAAAACTGCGGTTGTGGTGCTGCCAACATTTTAACATGGGTTTTTATATCCTGCACTTACTTCCATTAAAGTCAGTGGGGTAAACGGCACACAAACAGAGGGAAGAGCATGCTGGGCTTGTAGTAAAAGCAGTATTCACTAAAAATGTGACGTTCCTAAGCATTTACTACAAGCCCAGCATGCTCTTCCCTCTGTTTGTGTGCCGTTTCCAGGGGAACCTGTCATCACCTTTGAGCCTCAAAAACTACATTCCGCACTCAAAGGTGAGGGATCAGTGTGCCTGGCAATCTGTGTTTCATACTAACCGAGTGCCCTATTGCAGTGCTGTGTCCCCGTGAATGTTGGCACACGCCCATAACATGACTCTTTTCAGATGGTTCTGTATATGCACTCTCCCATTCATCTCTATGGGAGAACATGTGCGCAGAGTCATCTCCAATAGTCATGCTTTGTGCACTTGTCAACTTCGCTGGAGCACAGTGCTAAAAAGGGCACCCGGTATAAAGAGCAGCTCCCTGGATCCCCATATTGTAATTTATGGGGCTCAAAGGTGGTAGCAGGCTCCCTTTCAGGGCTCAGTCACACGGGCGCATCCGGGCGCCGATGCGCCCGTGTTCCTGCAGTATAAGATGGCCACACTGCAGCTCCATTGCCGGTCATGTGTTCTTTTTTCCGGCGGTGCGGAGAGTCGTCCGCATCTGCAGTGTGGCTGTCTTCTTCGTGCAGTAACACGGGTGCATCGGTGCCCGGATGCGCCCGTGTGACTGAGCCCTTAAAGTGAATTACAGTGTATTGTATAATTTAGTAAAATGCCAATTCCAATATGTTTCAGTGTGACGTAACAGACTATGTCAGTCCACATCAGGAAAAGTCACTGGCTGTGAAAGATCAGGATGCTAGTATCCCTCCCATCAAGGACCGAGAGTCAGATGCAGTAAAACTATGTCTCATCTGTAAGAACTTTAATATTTCTTCAACGCAGCATCAATCACACCGGACAGATGGTTTTATATTCAGGGTGTAGAACCTTTAAGAGTAAAATGCCAATACAAATATGTTAATATCTCTGTGTTTTTAATAAGAGAATTTCCAGTTGTCTCAGCTCAGTCTACCTCTACATTTTATTGCAAATCTGTGCTAGAAACAAGTGTCACACAAACAAAATGTTACAGTAGTTTTCATTAATGATAGCAAGCTTCTGATTATCTATGGTGGCAACTAGAGTTCATATCAGCCATGGCTGAACAAGAATGCCTGAATAGGGGTTCTTATACACAGGCAGATTACCTGCCCAAACGAGCGCCAATCAACAATATAAGTTAATCAGGGCTTGTTTAAAGGGCTGTTAACACTGGCTGATGCAGACTGGGGAGGAACAATCGCTAATACAGAGGTCCGTAAGGGCCCTTAACTCTGGGAGGAGGTGCTGTTGGCTTACTATATCTATAATGGATCCAAACTTTGTCAAGGCATACATTAGTAAGTTAACAACTTGCCTTTTGTAGGTGATTGTAGCATACTTAATTTATTGTCCAACCCCATTAAGCACAGCTAGCAGTGTACATCTTATGCGCAGGCTGTAAGCCTTTTCACTGAAATTATTCCTGGAGACTGAATATAATAGCAGAAAACATCTAAAATATAATTACTGTAATTATGCTTTAAGCGTAATTACTTCTGTCACCACATTCTTTTGTCTGCAACTTGTATAATATGTATTAGGGAACCTGCGTTACCTACTGCAGACCTTCATTTTATGCAGCTGATAGAGGTGAGATATTGGTGAATTTAACACCTACACATCACCTGTTGTTTCTACCTCTTGAATTGGGCACCTGCTTTGCTCACAAACACTTCTATATCTTAGGCAACTTGTACACAGGGCAACAGTTGACCGAAAAATCACTCAAACAAGTGATGGTCATCCGGGGTAAAGGGTACTGAATGGGAAGTCACTCATTAGTTGCTTATTTTAAGGTCAAAGACCAGGGATTAGTATTTTCAGGGTAGAGTAGACATTATCCCGAGTAAAATACCAATACATGCATATGATATAGGGCACGATTAAGGTTCACAAGGTCCGGTTGGTAAAGGGTTAAATGGTGCCATATACATATGGATAAGACGAAATTAGCGACGTTAATAAATAAAGCTGGTTCCTAGTCAATTGCTTTCCTCCTCAGTTTTTCTGCAATTGAGCCTATAGATTTATTAGACCAAGGAAGGAGAGTAAGGGTTAACTAGTGACTGATAAGTCCTTACACTCCATATACATGGGGCCCAATTCAGACCCACTGCTATAAATTTCAAAAGACCAAACAGGAAAGCAGTAACTGTCTATTTGACGCTCCAAGTCAGCACATCAAGGGTTAATGTTGCCCGTGTGATTAAAGTGCTGCTGGCAGCTGTTCCTGTGGCTCAGGTTTCCCCTAAATCACTCTGGGATAAGAAATGCTTAAGTGAATATCCCTATTGT